>NC_053391.1:220969829-221273829 GCF_905171765.1 Bufo bufo
ACCAGCCCAAACCAGTACTCCACCTCCACCTTGCTGGCGTCTGAGTCGGACTGGAGCTCTCTGCCCTTTACCAATGCAGCCACGGGCCCATCCATCTGGCCCATCAAGACTCACTCTCATTTCATCAGTCCATAAAACTCTTGAGATATTTCTTGGCCCAGTCTTGACGTTTCAGCTTGTGTGTCTTGTTCAGTGGTGGTCGTCTTTCAGCCTTTCTTACCTTGGCCATGTCTCTGAGTATTGCACACCTTGTGCTTTTGGGCACTCCAGTGATGTTGCAGCTCTGAAATATGGCCAAACTGGTGGCAAGTGGCATCTTGGCAGCTGCACGCTTGACTTTTCTCAGTTCATGGGCAGTTATTTTGCGCCTTGGTTTTTCCACACGCTTCTTGCGACCCTGTTGACTATTTTGAATGAAACGCTTGATTGTTCGATGATCACGCTTCAGAAGCTTTGCAATTTTAAGAGTGCTACATCCCTCTGCAAGATATCTCACTATTTTTGACTTTTCTGAGCCTGTCAAGTCCTTCTTTTGACCCATTTTGCCAAAGGAAAGGAAGTTGCCTAATAATTATGCACACCTAATATAGGGTGTTGATGTCATTAGACCACACCCCTTCTCATTACAGAGATGCACATCACCTAATATGCTTAATTGGTAGTAGGCTTTCGAGCCTATACAGCTTGGAGTAAGACAACATGCATAAAGAGGATGATGTGGTCAAAATACTCATTTGCCTAATAATTCTGCACGCAGTGTAGTGTCAATAAATTCAATAATATAAATCACACCAAAAAACTTCAAGTATATGCTGTTATTTGGGAAAGAGGGAGTATTATCTTCTAGCACTCTATCCCAATTTGGGAAACTGAATGTCACTGAAAATGTTGTAGGTGTATTCACTGGGAGCGCAATATGTTCATAAAGTGTCCACAGGAATCCTGATAATATGAAAAGTCTCTTATAGCATATCCTTTTAAGGTCGATATGAGCTTTGAATTGAAGAAAACTTTAAATCGATATTTGGCTTACCGTCTAGCGTCTGCTGTCTCCCTATTGCTTCAATGGAGCTTTAAATATTTGCCGGCTTATTCAGTCGCTCCATACAGCAAGCTGGTTTAAATTTCGCGGGAGTTCCAAAGATCGCGGGAGTTGCCACTCTATTCCGCAATTTCCTTTGGTGCAGCTTTCGACAATAAGAATAGTTAATCCTTTACTGTAGAAATTTTCTTCTGTATGGCCATACAGTATTATCGGAGGCTTTTCAATGCAGGTACATCACTTGTTTCACCATACGCGTTACGGGTAGATTCACTCTCCCTTCCTCAGTAGTCCACTGAGGAAGGGAGAGTGAATCTACCCGTAACGCGTATGGTGAAACAAGTGATGTACCTGCATTGAAAAGCCTCCGATAATACTGTATGGCCATACAGAAGAAAATTTCTACAGTAAAGGATTAACTATTCTTATTGTCGAAAGCTGCACCAAAGGAAATTGCGGAATAGAGTGGCAACTCCCGCGATCTTTGGAACTCCCGCGAAATTTAAACCAGCTTGCTGTATAGAGCGACTGAATAAGCCGGCAAATCTTTAAAGCTCCATTGAAGCAATAGGGAGACAGCAGACGCTAGACGGTAAGCCAAATATCGATTTAAAGTTTTCTTCAATTCAAAGCTCATATCGACCTTAAAAGGATCAGCTATAAGAGACTTTTCATATTATCAGGATTCCTGTGGACACTTTATGAACATATTGCGCTCCCAGTAAATACACCTACAACATTTTCAGTGACATTCAGTTTCCCAAATTGGGATAGAGTGCTAGAAGATAATACCCCCTCTTTCCCAAATAACAGCATATGCTTGAAGTTTTTTGGTGTGATTTATATTATTGAATTTATTGACACTATTGAGTGGTATTGAATATTCTATCGAATATTTCAACATTGAATTTTCTACCATTTAATTTATCGAATATTTCTATCGAATATATTTTTATTGAATATAGTATCGATCATATCTACTACAATATATGTGACTGTAATGTTGTATATTATTGCTACATTGTTCTTATAAATTTTATTACTTGTATTTTATGGGTATTTAATAAATATTTTTTGCATATGTCAATCTGGTTGCCAAGTGTATGAGTGCTCGCTCATTTTCCTATTACCACATAGTTCACCAAATGTTTAGTGAATTTTAGCAGGCTTGGGGGATATGAGGGTCCTGCAGGAGGGAACAAAATATTTTAAGGGAGTCTGTCACCTTCAAATTAAGTTTAATTCCACAATGTAGTGTAGAAGGCCCGAATCACATCTATAACTTTCTTGTGAAAATCCATTACTCTAACCCTAAGAAATGCATCTTTTTATTTTATGCAAATAATGTTTTGGGTGCACCCTGGGTACGGCTGCTTCGTTCGGTGCACCTGGCTTCCTCTGTGTCATCGCTACTGGTTCTGAAGTCTCAGGGACTATCAATCAAACAAGAGGGCGAGGATCTCTGTGGTGGCGTGCTATCAGAACAAAGGTGCATCAAACAGAGGGGCCGTCCGTAGTGCTCCAAAAATCTTATTTGCATAAAAATAAAAAGAGGCATTTGTCAGACTTAGAGGCTGAGACTTTCAGAAGGAAGGTATGGTTCTGCTCCGGGGCACTTAACCTGCATGACGATATGCTTACTTTGAAACTGATTTTAGAGGTGACACACTCCTTTAAATATCAAACGTCAATCTTCTAATTATATCAGACAAATTTGAATAGATTTGATCATTTTAAATAATGTCTATGACTGCCCAGGAAACCACACATTTGAAGTTATTATATTTAACCTATTTATTATCACTCATTTTGACACTCACTGTGCTGTTTCTCCTTGTGATAGCATTTGTGATGATGTTAATCAGTTTTACCTCGTATCAAACTCTTTGCGCTCAGGTCTTACCAAGTGTGGTATTCTCTTCATCTGTTGTATGTAAAAAAAAAAAACTGAATTCTTTGTGTAATGAGACATTCTATAATTTTCTGATATACTTGGTATATTATAGTTATACAACTCTTCACCAATTTGAAAATGTGTTCACTGTAAAAGTGTACCTGAAAGCTCCTGCCCTGCGCTCACTCCACTTCGCTCTGCTAATAGCCTGCAGATCGGTACACGCTATTAGCAGAGAGGAGCAAGCACAGGGCTAGTGCCTGACACAGCCTGTGTAATCCAGGCTTTAGCAGAGCAGCGGGAGTTGGCACAGACAGAAGCTGCCACGTGCTATGGAGCTCCTGCCTGTACATCGCTCAGTGCAGCTGCTGGGGAATCTGTACTCCCATACACAACAGTGTATGAGGGTACGGATTCTAAAGCGCAATAGCCACCCGAATTTCAGGTGTTTATTTCGCTAGGAAAAATAATAATAAAGCATATAAGAAAAAAAAAATTCAGCACATCTAGAACAAGTTTACAGGTGAAACTCGAAAAATTAGAATATCATGCAAACGTTCATTTCTGTCAGTAATGCAACTTAAAAGGAATTGCATTAATGCAACTTAAAATTAGAATATTGTGAAAAGGTTCAATATTCTAGGCTCAAAGTGTCACACTCTAGTCAGCTAATTAATCCATACCCCCTGAGCAAAGGGTACCTGAGATTGTGACTTTGGGGTTTCATAAGCTATAAGCCATAATCATCCAAATTATAACAAATAAAGGCTTGAAATCTCTCACTTTGCATGTAATGAGTCTATCTCATATGTTAGTTTCACCTTTTAAGTTGCATTACTGAAATAAATAAGCTTTGCACAAAATATACATTTTTTGAGTTTCACCTGTAAATAAAGTTATTATGAATGATGAGGGACACTTTAAAACTGGGTTACACTATGCTGTTCATGTTACAATAAAATTCTGTTTTTACTGGTTTTACAGGTAAAATGTTACGCAATTTGCCTGTGAAAACAGCAATAGCATGCATTTTTTATGATACTGTTTTTGTTCATTTTTTTTTTTTTATTCAGTGAGAAAAATGCAGTGTGGAAACCCATCCTTATTGTATGAAAACATCCAAGATCACATTCAAAAACTGACCTCCCTTAGGCTGCGTTCACACGGGCGAGATTTCCGCGCGGGTGCAATGCGGTAGGTGAACGTATTGCACCCGCACTGAATCCCGACCCATTCATTTCAATGGGGCTGTTCAGATGAGCGGTGATTTTCACGCATCACTTGTGCGTTGCGTAAAAATCGCAGCATGCTCTATATTCTGCATTTTTCACGTAACGCAGGCCCCATAGAAGTGAATGGGGTTGCGTGAAAATCGCAAGCAAGTGCGGATGCGGTGCGATTTTCACGCACGGTTGCTAGGAGACGATCGGGATGGAGACCCGATCATTATTATTTTCCCTTATAACATGGTTATAAGGGAAAATAATAGCATTCTGAATACAGAATGCATAGTAAACTAGCGCTGGAGGGGTTAAAAAATAATAATAATTTAACTCACCTTAGTCCACTTGATCGCGTAGCCCGGCATCTCCTTCTGTCTCCTTTGCTGAACAGGACCTGTGGTGAGCATTAATTACAGGTAAAGGACCTTTGGTGACGTCACTCCGGTCATCACATGATCCATCACATGATCTTTTACCATGGTGATGGATCATGTGATGACCGGAGTGACGTCACCAAAGGTCCTTTACCTGTAATTAATGCTCACCACAGGTCCTGTTCAGCAAAGGAGACAGAAGGAGATGCCGGGCTACACGATCAAGTGGACTAAGGTGAGTTAAATTATTATTATTATTTTTTTAACCCCTCCAGCGCTAGTTTACTATGCATTCTGTATTCAGAATGATATTATTTTCCCTTATAACTATGTTATAAGGCCAAATAATACAATCTACAGAACACCGATCCCAAGCCCGAACTTCTGTGAAGAAGTTCGGTTTTGGGTACCAAACATGCGCGATTTTTCTCGCGAGAGTGCAAAATGCATTACAATGTTTTGCACTCGCGCAGAAATATCGCGGGTGTTCCCGCAACGCACCCGCACATTTTCCCGCAACGCCCATGTGAACCCAGCCTTACTCCCTCATACTAATCACTGCTCGTGCTTTGTTCAACTTGTATCAAGTCTAGACAGTCCTGTGTGATAAAAAAAAATACCTGGATTTCAGACTTGATGTCAAAGGGTACAGCCCCACGGAGCGGTCTTCCTGTGGTTGAGATGCAGCTGGTTTACGGCCAAGTACCGATGGCCGTACAAGGCACAGCAGCATTATATTAAAGTTTACCTACTATGGAAACAGCATAGCTTGCTGTGCTACGCTGTTTCTGTAGCTCCCATGTACTGCCACCTGGAGGTCATGACTTAATCTTATGTCACCTTAGTAAAAGCAAAATGAAATAACCCCTTTTAATTAGAACACTTTGTTTATTCAGTATTCGTTTGTTAATGGGAACACAGTTTTGTCGGTTACAGCAAAGCCATTAACAATGAAGACATCTCTGAGTTTCTCTTTTCTATCCCTCTCCTGTTTATAGCTTTTGATGCATCCACTCAAGTATATATTTGCCACCTATGGGTATCCTTTATGGTTACCTGACACACTCTGTTTAGAGTTAAACTCATACACTGTGGTACTTTCTACTGATCCGCTATTACTGTCAAGAAATTGGTAACTTTTATTCTATTTGATTCTTCTCTGTTTTCTATTCTTCTTCATTTTCTTACTTTTGGTAGCCTCCTTTATTGATACCATGTATATTGCCATGCCATTTTGAGTGGAGGTACCTCGCAGATGGGCATGTATTTATTTTTGGCTCTGTGCCCTTAGATTGTATCCCTATGTTCTTGATGACTTTGGCTCTATCTGAGCTAATTAACAGAATAGATTTTAGTTCCTATTGATTTTTAGTTTGAACTTCTCCTCTAGATGGTGCTCTAGCTCTTCTGTATACATAGATGTTGGCTGTACTCTCATTTAGCTGGGCCGTTGTAAGTGGTAATGTTCTATAGATTTAGTTTTTTTCCCTCATTCCTATCCTTCCTCTATTTAATTGGTGAACCCTCTTATTTACTACTGAATGTTCAGCTGTGCACTCTGAATGCTTTAGACCCTTCCTTTTACCAGAGCCAGATTAAGGCCCCCATAAACATTAGTGCAATGTTGGCCAAACCCATCGAAAATGGCGAGACAGTCTGTCTATGGGGAGCTCCCAAACAACCCCTCCCCCCCATACACACACACACAGATGATGTACGAGAGTCCATTGTGGGAATCACGCTCCATGTGTGAGCATGATCCTCCGTTCTGGACTTGCAGAAGCACACAGTATTATCATGATTTATAAAGCTATGTGTCTCTACATGACCTTACTTCTACAGGATCATACTGACATAAAGCTGTCAGTATGATCCTGTAGAAGTAATGTTAAGCAGAGGCACACAGCATTATAAATCAGTATAATGCCATGTGCTCCTGCAAGTCCAGAACGGAGGATCATGCTCACACATGGAGCGTGATTCCGATAATAGACTCGCTCATGTGAAACAGCCCTTAGTGACAAACTGATGTACTTCACTGGTTCTTCTAGAAACTTGATTATTGGACACTTGTCAGCTTCTTTAGTTTATGGAAACAAATGCTTTTAATGACAATGGGATCGGTGGAAGATGGTTTAAAGGTTAAAATATGCATTCTCATACATGCTAGAAAACCTTTAGCCAATTAACTATCATGAAGTATAAAGAGGAGTAAGTCCTCATTATGCATATTGATGTTTGGAGGTTGTCAGATAAGGCCGGGGTTGTCAGATAAGGCCGGGTTCACATTACCGTTTTGTTTTCCGTTCTTCTGATCCATCAGAAGAACAGAAAAGAAAACAAAAAAAACTAGATCCATTATTTTTAGCATCAATTTGCACTAAAAATAACTGATGTCTTTTTTTTTTGAACATCGGTTATGATCAGTTTTGACCAGAGATCAGTTATTTTTGATGAGAGAAAAAGCTCTGCATGCAGGACATTTTCTCCTGTCAAACATAAGTGATCTCTGACAGAAGTGACATAAATTGATGCAAACTGATCATAAGTGATGTTGAAAATAACGGATCCGTGGTTTGTTTGTTTTTCTCTTCTTCTGACTGATCAGAAAATCGGAAAGCTAAACAGTGATGGGGACTTTTAACCAATTAAGAATTGTGAAGTCTACAGGAGGTGTGACTGTTCTTACGTATGGTGATGTTCTAAAGTGGTCATAGAAATTAATCTTAATGTATCTGTGATGTAATAAAATCTGAAACATTGTTGTCTCAGGACTGCGGTACACTGCGGCAAACTTGAATTATACGAACGATCTCTCCTTTGTTCTCTGGGGTATAAAAGTTTGAGTTTGGTGAGATAGGGGACAATTGTTATCACTACCATTAGCCTTACCATACTTCACCTCATTGCTGTGTACTTTCCGCCTATATTATTTCCTGTTTTATACCTTGCTGTTCTGTTGCAAATAAACCTAAGAATCTTCCGAAGAAGAATTTGTTTTAGGAATTTCATACTGCTGCGGACGATTTCCAAATGCAGTGACTTTCTCCCCTCGCCATTGAATACACCTACATGTTCAGGCAAACTGAACCAAAAGGACCGTTCGGCTAATGGTTATTGAGCGTGTATGGCCTGCTTTAGTCTACTGTATTTATTAGGCTACTTTCACACTCGCATTTGGTGCGGATCTGTCATGGACGCATGCATCTGTCATGAACGGATCAGTTTGTATTATCTTTAACATAGCCAAAAGGGATCCGTCTTGAAGACCATTGAAAGTCAGTGGGGGACGGATGCGTTTTCTATTGTGCCATATTGTGTCAGTGAAAACAGATCCGTCCCCATTGACTTACATTGTGTGTCAGGACTAATCCGTTTGCCTCCGCATCGTCAGACGGACACCAAAACGCTGCAAGCAGTGTTTTGGTGTCCGCCTCCAGAGCGGAACAGAGGCAAACTGATGGATTCTGAGCGGATCCTTTTCCATTCAGAATGCATTAGGGCAAAACTGATCCGTTTTGGACCGCTTGTGAGAGCCCTGAAACGGATCTCATAAACGGAAACCAAAACGCCAGTGTGAAAGTAGCCTTAGGCTGTTGCTGCTTCCAACTTCCTCCATCTCGTATGTATTCCTATACTCTCATACAAAAGTTGGCATAAGAAGAGAAAGAGGGGGCAGCACCAGTTCATGAATACAGAAAACTCATAAGGGAATGTTTGTATGGTGGGATAGAATCTGAAAATAGAAATATTGTGATAATTCATCTGCCATCTGTTACTTTGCAGGTGTTGGACATAGTGCGGAACACCATAAATGATGAAAGAGTGGACATTTTGGTTCTTAACTCATTTAATCCTCTGCCTAATAGCCCACATGATGACTCAAACTTTGGGTACCAGACTTTGAAGAAAACTATTCATTCGGTCTTCACTGTAACCCCAGTTGCCCCAGGTATGATTTTGTATGGAATCTATTATTTGCTTAACTTTTTCTTGCTGCAACTAAAATAGTTACAGATAAGATAAAAAAAAAAAAAAAGGATTTTATACTCGCTTTGCTCATCCAACAGCACTGCCGTTCCCACATTGCCTATGTCATGCTGCGTTCTACTTCCTGTTTCTGTTCTTGATACTGCAGGAGATGGCTGAGAATGCCGCTCAGCCAATCACTGGCTAAAACAGTACATCATTGGTACCAGTGATTGCCAGAGCATCATTCCTGGGCATTTCTTGCCATTTCAAGAACATCTAATCTGTCTGTCTAAAGGGAAAACGACCTGTTGTAAAATAGCATTTCTTTGTTACACCTATATTTTTTTTTTACTGGTGATTTTGGTTTTCATTTTCCATGTCACTACAGTTTTAAAAAATACCGAAAATCCTGCAGTTTTTGCTCTGGTCACAAGGCCTAATACCTGTGCAGAACAGTAAGTTTAGACATGTTAACTTATCAGCAGTCATCTCATTATCATCACCAACAGAATTACAATGACAGATAATACCTATGTGTATAGATAACTCGGGATCTACCATTTACCATGGGGATGTAACAGCTTATGTACACAGGTGGACAAAATTGTTGGTACCCTTCCGTTAAAGAAAGAAAAACCCACAATGGTCATTGAAATACCTCGAA
This sequence comes from Bufo bufo, assembly GCF_905171765.1. Classification (NCBI taxonomy): domain Eukaryota; kingdom Metazoa; phylum Chordata; class Amphibia; order Anura; family Bufonidae; genus Bufo; species Bufo bufo. Next base: position 220,978,999 of record NC_053391.1, read on the forward strand.
ACTGATAAAAGTAATAATAAATTACAAACCGGATTCCAAAAAAGTTGGGACACTAAACAAATTGTGAATAAAAACTGAATGCAATGATCTGGAGATGGCAAATGTCAATATTTTATTTGTAATAGAACGTAGATGACAGATCAAACGCTTAATCCGAGTAAATGTATCATTTTAAAGGAAAAATACGTTGATTCAAAATTTCACGGTGTCAACAAATCCCCAAAAAGTTGGGACATGTAGCAATAAGAGGCTGGAAAAAGTAAATTTGAGCATAACGAAGAGCTGGAAGACCAATTAACACTAATTAGGTCAATTGGCAACATGATTCGGTAAAAAAAGAGCTTCCCAGAGTGGCAGTGTCTCTCAGAAGCCAAGATGGGTAGAGGATCACCAATTCCCACAATGTTGCGCAGAAAGATAGTGGAGCAATATCAGAAGGGTGTTACCCAGCGAAAAATTGCAAAGACTTTGCATCTATCATCATCAACTGTGCATAACATCATCCGAAGATTCAGAGAATCTGGAACAATCTCTGTGCGTAAGGGTCAAGGCCGTAAAACCATACTGGATGCCCGTGATCTCCGGGCCCTTAAACGACACTGCACCACAAACAGGAATGCTACTGTAAAGGAAATCACAGAATGGGCTCAGGAATACTTCCAGAAACCATTGTCAGTGAACACAATCCACCATGCCATCCGCCGTTGCCAGCTGAAACTCTACAGTGCAAAGAAGAAGCCATTTCTAAGCAAGATCCACAAGCTCAGGCGTTTTCACTGGGCCAGGGATCATTTAAAATGGAATGTGGCAAAATGGAAGACTGTTCTGTGGTCAGACGAGTCACGATTCGAAGTTCTTTTTGGAAATCTGGGACGCCATGTCATCCGGACCAAAGAGGACAAGGACAACCCAAGTTGTTATCAACGCTCAGTTCAGAAGCCTGCATCTCTGATGGTATGGGGTTGCATGAGTGCGTGTGGCATGGGCAGCTTGCATGTCTGGAAAGGCACCATCAATGCAGAAAAATATATTCAGGTTCTAGAACAACATATGCTCCCATCCAGACGTCATCTCTTTCAGGGAAGACCCTGCATTTTTTAACAAGATAATGCCAGACCACATTCTGCATCAATCACAACATCATGGCTGCGTAGGAGAAGGATCCGGGTACTGAAATGGCCAGTCTGCAGTCCAGATCTTTCACCTATAGAGAACATTTGGCGCATCATAAAGAGGAAGGTGCAACAAAGAAGGCCCAAGACGATTGAACAGTTAGAGGCCTGTATTAGACAAGAATGGGAGAGCATTCCTATTTCTAAACTTGAGAAACTGGTCTCCTCGGTCCCCAGACGTCTGTTGAGTGTTGTAAGAAGAAGGGGAGATGCCACACAGTGGTGAAAATGGCCTTGTCCCAACTTTTTGGGGATTTGTTGACACCATGAAATTCTGATTCAACATATTTTTCCCTTAAAATGGTAAATTTTCTCAGTTTAAACTTTTGTTCCGTGATTTAGGTTCTATTCTGAATAAAATATTAGAAGTTGCCACCTCCACATCATTGCATTCAGTTTTTATTCACGATTTGTATAGTGTCCCAACTTTTTTGGAATCCGGTTTGTAAAAAAAATGTGAAAATCAACCAATGAAAATCACACATTGCTTTCGAATTGTGGTTCAACAGACAAATGAAACTGGCCTGGAGAAAAAAGATGGTACCCTTAACTTAATATTTTGTTGCACAACCTTTTGAGGTAATCACTGCAATTATGAGATTTCTGTAACTCTCCATTGTGAGCAAACTGCTTCAGCCATCTCTAGTTTGAAGGGTGCCCTACACCAGACTGCACGTTTCAGTTCCTTCCACAAATGTTCAATTGGATTTAGATCAGGGCTCATAGGAGGCCACTTCAGCATAGTCCAATGCTGTGCTCTTAAGCCATTCTTGGATGGTTTTATCTGTGTGTTTTGGGTCATTATCCTGTTGGAGGACACAAGACCTGCGACTGAGACCAAGCTTTCTGACTCTGGCAGCACATTCTGCTCCAAAATGCCTTGATAGTCTTGAGATTTCCTTGTACCCTACACAGATTCAAGATTCCCTGTGCCAGATGCAGCAAAACAGCCCTCAAAACATAACCAAGCCTCCTCCATGTTTCACAGTAGGTACAATGTTCTTTTCTTTGTATCCTTCATTTTTGCATCTGGGAACATAGAGCTCATGTAACTTACCAGAAAGGTTCAGTTTTGTCTCATGTGTCCAAACGACATTCTCCTAGTGTCACAAGGGTGTCAAGAGCCACGCCTGACTCCGTTGTACCCGGGGTCAGGAGGTCGCAGCGGTTGGCTGTGCGCTCCATGTAAGATAGGGCTGTTTCCTTATGGTAGCTTTCTGGGTTTGCTTTGCAAACCCTTTTGGCTCACTCAGGGATCCGTAGCTCCTTCTCCTCAGCTGTTCCTTGTCTAGCACTCCCAAACCTCCTTATATTCCCCTCTCACACTTCTCTGGTTGCCAGATATAGAGCTTCCTGCCTGGACATCTATTGTGACCCTCTGGAGCTGTGTTGCTGCGTTCTCTGGTTGTTGATCCAGAACGCTACCCTCTGGATCCCTGTTGGACCTTTGTGGACTGCTGTGGTCGCCCACCTGGGTGTATGTGTTTGTCTTTATTGTCTGTCCTCTCCCTGGTGTTTCCCTCTTAGTTCAGTGGTGCGGACTAGCGATCCCACCGGCCCGTTCACTATCTAGGGCTCATTTCAGGGAAAGCCAGGGTTTAGGCACGTGATCGCCGCACGGGTGAGGAACCCGTCTAGGGACGTCAGGGCAGTCAGGTGCCAGCTGCAAGGTGAGTCAGGGGTCACCACCTTACCCTCTCCCTTGGGCAGGGCTTTCCCTTTTCCCTCCCTGTGCGTGACGCCGGTCATTACATTATATCTGGCCCTTATTTTTGTGTAGGTAAAAAAAATATATATATAATTTTTACCTACTTAGAATCCAGTATGGATCAAATTGTTGCTCTGTCCAAACAATTTCATGGCCTGTCTTTGGAGGTGGCAGGATTGAAGGCGTCGGTCCTCCAGCAACAGCAGCAATTACAACAGACCGCAAGCCCAGCGGTTGCTACTGGTAACCAGGTTGTTGCGGAACCCAAGGTCCCTCTCCCTGACAGATTTTCTGGGGGAAGGGACAAGTTTTTGACATTCCGTGAGGCCTGTAAATTATACTTTAAACTGCGCCCTTACTCCTCTGGTAATGATGAACAGCGGGTGGGGGTTGTTATTTCCCTGCTGCAGGGGGACCCGCAGTCCTGGGTGTTCTCTTTACCTACTGATTCGCAGGCGCTTCGGTCAGTGGATGAGTTTTTCGGGGCCTTGGGTCTCATATATGACGACCCTGACCGAGTCACACTGGCTGAATCAAGATTACGGAGACTCCTACAAGGAGAGAGGCCGGTAGAGGAATATTGCTCTGACTTCCGTAAGTGGGCTACGGATACCCAATGGAACGACCCGGCTCTCAGGAGTCAGTTCTGCTCTGGGTTATCGAAAGGGTTAAGGATGCGCTTGCATTATATGAGACCCCCTTTTCCCTTGATGCCGTTATGTCCCTTTCTATCCGAATAGATAGACGCCTTAGGGACAGGTTGAAAAAACCGGAGCCATTGGTAACCCCTCCCAAGCAGCAGTTAGTCTGTACGGACTTAGACGAGCCTATGCAGCTAGGAGGAACTACTCGTCAGGTCCGTCCTCCTGTGGCTCGCCGTAGGCGTGGGGTTTGTTTTTTTTGTGGGGAGAGGGGTCATTTCATTAATGTCTGTCCTTCTTTCCTCAGAAACAAAAGACTGTCGGAAAACTACTAACCCCAGGCTGTGTGGAGGATGTCAGCCGGGGGGTATACGTTTCCTCCATACGTACTTTGCAATTTGTGTTGCCAGCGGTTATTGTTTTTGGTGATAAGACAGAGACTATTTCTTTCTTTCTAGACAGTGGAGCAGGGGTAAATTTGATAGATGCCCATTTTGCCCGCACTATGGGTTTGTCTCTCTGTACGCTACAGAGACCTATTCCCATATTTGCAATTGATTCTGCTCCTCTGTCTCAGAGAAACCTCACCCACATTGTTCATAATTTACACCTTCGGGTAGGGGACCACCATAACGAGATGCTTTCATGTTATGTTCTGGAGGGGCTTCCCACTCCGGTAGTGCTGGGTCTTCCCTGGTTGGTAACGCACAATCCAGTGGTGGATTGGCAGGCCAGGGAGATATTGGAGTGGAGTGAGCAGTGCAGAGAAAATTGTTTAAATAGCAATTGCTTAGTCGCCTCCATAACTACCCTACCTACATTTATTTCGGATTTTGAGGACGTTTTTTCTGAAAAGGGTTGTCAGAAGTTACCACCTCATCGTCCTTATGATTGCCCGGTTAACCTTATTCCCGGCGCAAAATTACCCAAGACCAGGTTATATAATCTTTCGGGTCCAGAGAGACAAGCCATGAAAGATTATATCTCCGAGAGTTTGGCTAAGGGACACATCAGACCCTCTTCTTCACCCTTGGCTGCAGGGTTTTTCTTCGTTAAAAAGAAAGATGGGGGCCTGCGTCCTTGCCTAGATTTTTGTTATCCGAGACCCATACCCTCTTCCTCTCATTCCTGACCTGTTTAACCAGATTGCGGGTGCTAGGTGGTTCTCCAAACTTGATCTTAGGGGGGCCTACAATCTGATTCGTATTAAGGAGGGGGATGAGTTGAAGACAGCTTTTAACACCCCTGAGGGGCATTATGAAAATCTAGTTATGCCTTTCGGTCTGACCAATGCTCCTGCTGTCTTTTAACATTTCATTAATGACATTTTTAGTGATCTAATCGGCAGGTTTGTGGTAATATACCTAGAAGATATTTTAATTTATTCGTCTGATCTGAGAACACATGAGTTGCATGTCAGACAAGTACTGCAGGTCCTACGGGTGAATAAATTATATGCTAAAATTGAAAAATGTGCCGTTCAAGAGATACAATTCCTAGGTAATTTTTTATCTGCTTCAGGTTTCCGTATGGATACTAGGAAGGTCCAGGCAATTTTGGATTGGGATCTTCCTGAGAACCTCAAAGCACTACAACGGTTCTTGGGCTTTGCGAATTTCTATAGGAAATTCATTAAAAATTATTCACTTATTGTAAAACCCCTTACTGACATGACTAGGAAGGGGACTGATTTTTCCTCTCTAAGGCCTCCTGCACACGACCGTTGTGTGCACCCGTGGCCGTTGTGCCGTTTTCCGTTTTTTTTTGCGGACCCATTGACTTTCAATGGGTCCGTGGAAAAATCGGAAAATGCACCGTTTTGCAGCCGCATCCGTGATCCGTGTTTCCTGGCCGTGAAAAAAATATGACCTGTCCTATTTTTTTCACGGCCAACGGTTCACGGACCCATTCAAGTCAATGGGTCCGAGAAAGAACACGGATGCACACAAGATTGGCATCTGTGTCCGTGATCCGTGGCCGTAGGTTAGTTTTTATACAGACGGATCCGAAGATCCGTCTGCATAAAAGCTTTTTCATAGCTGAGTTTTCAGTTCGTGAAAACTCAGAACCGACAGTATATTCTAACACAGAGGCGTTCCCATGGTGATGGGGACGCTTCAGGTTAGAATATACTAAAAGAACTGTGTACATGACTGCCCCCTGCTGCCTGGCAGGTGCTGCCAGGCAGCAGGGGGCAGCCCCCCCCCCCTGTAGTTAACACATTGGTGGCCAGTGCGGCCGCCCCCCCCCCTCCCTCCCCTGTAGTTAACTCATTGGTGGCCAGTGGACCCCCCTCCCTCCCCTGTAGTTAACTCATTGGTGGCCAGTGGGCCCCTCTCCCTCCCCTGTAGTTAACTCATTGGTGCCAGTGCGGCCGGCCCCCCTCCCTCCCCTGTAGTTAACTCGTTGGTGGCCAGTGGGCCCCCCCTCCCTCGCCTGTAGTTAACTCGTTGGTGGCCAGTGGGCCTTCTCCCCTCCTAATTAAAATCTCCCCCCTATCATTGGTGGCAGTGGAGTGTACCGATCGGAGTCCCAGTTTAATCGCTGGGGCTCCGATCGGTAACCATGGCAACCAGGACGCTACTGCAGTCCCGTTGCCATGGTTACTTAGCAATTTGTAGAACCATTATACTTACCTGTGAGCTGCGATGTCTGCGTCCGGCCGGGAGCTCCTCCTACTGGTAAGTGACAGGTCATGTCACTTACCAGTAGGAGGAGCTCCCGGCCGGATGTCACTTACCAGTAGGAGGAGCTCCCGGCCGGACGCAGACATCGCAGCTCACAGGTAAGTATAATGGTTCTACAAATTGCTAAGTAACCATGGCAACCGGGACTGCAGTAGCGTCCTAGTTGCCATGGTTACCGATCGGAGCCCCAGCGATTAAACTGGGACTCCGATCGGTACACTCCGCTGCCACCAATGATAGGGGGGAGATTTTAATTAGGAGGGGGGAGGGCCCACTGGCCACCAACGAGTTAACTACAGGGGAGGGAGGAGGGGCCCACTGGCCACCAACGAGTTAACTACAGGGGAGGGAGGAGGGGCCCACTGGCCACCAACGAGTTAACTACAGGGGAGGGAGGGGGGCCGGCCGCACTGGCCACCAATGAGTTAACTACAGGGGAGGGAGGGGGGCCCACTGGCCACCAATGAGTTAACTACAGGGGAGGGAGGGGGGCCCACTGGCCACCAATGAGTTAACTACAGGGGAGGGAGGGGGGGGGGCGGCCGCACTGGCCACCAATGTGTTAACTACAGCAGGGGGCAGTCATGTACACAGTTCTTTTAGTATATTCTAACCTGAAGCGTCCCCATCACCATGGGAACGCCTCTGTGTTAGAATATACTGTCGGATTTGAGTTTCACGATGTAACTCAAATCCGACGGTATATTCTAACATAGAGGCGGTCCCATGGTGATGGGGACGCTTCAAGTTAAAATATACCATCGGATTGGAGAAAACTCAGATCCTATGGTATATTAACTCCTGACTTTACATTGAAAGTCAATGGGGACGGATCCGTTTGAAATTGCACCATATTGTGTCAACGTCAAACGGATCCGTCCCCATTGACTTGCATTGTAATTCAGGACGGATCTGTTTGGCTCCGCACGGCCAGGCGGACACCAAAATGACTTTTTTTTCATGTCCGTGGATCCTCCAAAAATCAAGGAAGACCCGCGGACCGCAAAAAAATACGGTCGTGTGCAGGAGCCTTTTATTGTTGAAGTCGATGCATCAGAGGTGGGAGTGGGGGCTGTACTGTCTCAGGGTCCGTCTCCTGGCAAATGGCGTCCTTGTGCTTTCTTTTCTAAAAAACTATCTGCAGCAGAAAAGAACTACGATATTGGCAATAGGGAACTGTTAGCTATTAAACTTGCGTTTGAGGAGTGGCGTCACTTTTTAGAGGGGGCAGTCCACCCCGTCACTGTGATTACGGACCACAAAAATCTTCTGTACCTCGAATCAGCTAAGCGTCCCACCCCTAGACAGGCTAGGTGGTCGCTATTTTTTACCAGGTTTAACTTTGTGATTACCTATCGTCCTGGGGCAAAGAATACCAAGGCTGATGCACTATCTCGTTGTTTCCCTGGAGGGGGTAATGTGAGTGATCCGGTGCCCATTCTTCAAAGAGGAGTGGTTGTTTCTGCGGTACACTCTGTTCTGGAGGGGAAAATGTTAGAGGCCCAGGTGGACGCCCCGGTCTCTTGCCCCTCAGAGAAATTGTTTGTACCGTTGAACCTATGTTTCGAATTATTAAAGGAACATCATAATTCGGCACTTGCTGGGCACCCGGGTAGTAAAGCAACCTTGGAGCTATTGTCTTGTCGTTTTTGGTGGCCAAGGTTGCGTCAGGATGTATTGGATTTTGTGTCTTCTTGTTCTACCTGTGCGCGCGCAAAAGTTTCACATACACGTCCTGCAGGGTCTCTATTACCACTCATCATTCCCAATAGACCATGGACACATCTGTCAATGGATTTTATCACTGACTTACCTTTGTCTGCGGGTAAAACAGTTATTTTGGTAGTAGTGGACAGGTTTAGCAAAATGGTACACTTCATTGCGTTACCCGCACTACCTAATGCTAAAACTCTTGCTCAGGTATTCGTCAGTGAGATCGTGAAGCTTCCTAATTCATTAGCTGCAAGTACTAGCTTCAAGTACTACATTAAGTACTAGTAAAGAGATATTGCAGGAGACTGAAGAGATTCAAGAGATACTGCAAGAGATTGACTTAGAGTCTCCAACTGGCTCATCTGTGTTGTTTTTGCTGATCATTGCTTGAGAAGAGGTAAGGAATTCGGTCAGCTGTTTGCTATTGTGCGTTTGCTAATGAGCCTAGCTCACTAAGGTGTTACATTTGTTGCTGGGGGAGGAGTTTGGGAAGGAGTGTGTGTATATATAGAGACAGACTCATTAGCTGGCCTAATTCATTAGCTGCAAGTACTAGCTTCAAGTACTACATTAAGTACTAGTAAAGAGATATTGCAGGAGACTGAAGAGATTCAAGAGATACTGCAAGAGATTGACTTAGAGTCTCCAACTGGCTCATCTGTGTTGTTTTTGCTGATCATTGCTTGAGAAGAGGTAAGGAATTCGGTCAGCTGTTTGCTATTGTGCGTTTGCTAATGAGCCTAGCTCACTAAGGTGTTACATTTGTTGCTGGGGGAGGAGTTTGGGAAGGAGTGTGTGTATATATAGAGACAGACTCATTAGCTGGCCTAATTCATTAGCTGCAAGTACTAGCTTCAAGTACTACATTAAGTACTAGTAAAGAGATATTGCAGGAGACTGAAGAGATTCAAGAGATACTGCAAGAGATTGACTTAGAGTCTCCAACTGGCTCATCTGTGTTGTTTTTGCTGATCATTGCTTGAGAAGAGGTAAGGAATTCGGTCAGCTGTTTGCTATTGTGCGTTTGCTAATGAGCCTAGCTCACTAAGGTGTTACATTTGTTGCTGGGGGAGGAGTTTGGGAAGGAGTGTGTGTATATATAGAGACAGACTCATTAGCTGGCCTAATTCATTAGCTGCAAGTACTAGCTTCAAGTACTACATTAAGTACTAGTAAAGAGATATTGCAGGAGACTGAAGAGATTCAAGAGATACTGCAAGAGATTGACTTAGAGTCTCCAACTGGCTCATCTGTGTTGTTTTTGCTGATCATTGCTTGAGAAGAGGTAAGGAATTCGGTCAGCTGTTTGCTATTGTGCGTTTGCTAATGAGCCTAGCTCACTAAGGTGTTACATTTGTTGCTGGGGGAGGAGTTTGGGAAGGAGTGTGTGTATATATAGAGACAGACTCATTAGCTGGCCTAATTCATTAGCTGCAAGTACTAGCTTCAAGTACTACATTAAGTACTAGTAAAGAGATATTGCAGAAGATAGTCAGGAGGTAGGCTGGAAGGTGGAAACAATACAAAAAAAAAAAAAAGGTAAGATTTGTTTGATTTGTTTGATTTAAAGTTATACATTTTTTTTTTTTTCTCCTCTTTAAAATGGCAGACTTGGTTCAGTGCAGGAATTGTTGTGCATTTATTTCATGTTCCACTCTTTGGAGATTCGGATGCTGTCAGATCTGTAGACAGTTCTCCTTACTGCAGCAGGAAATTGCATTTTTGAAAGCTGAAATATTTAAATTATCTGTTAAACAAACTCCAGCTAGGACTGCTGCAATGCCACTGCCACAGAGGACCCCCAGAAATGGCAGATGGGTTAATGTAGGTTCTGGAAGTCTTAGAGTGGTGGATAGAAGACATGTCCCACAGTCGGTGGTTCTCCATAATTCATTTGCAGCACTCTCAGAATGTAAGGACAACATGGATATGGACTCAAGCACAGAGGGTGAGAAACCATGGACTCCTATGTCTAATGTATACAACAAAAAAGATAAAGTGAAGTCTCAAAGGAAGCAGCTGTTGCTGGGTGATTCAATCATAAGAAGTGTGGAGCTTAAAGAAAATGGTTTTGTGAGATGTCTCCCTGGGGCTACTGCTAGAAGAGATAGAAGACGTATTATTAATATTGTTAAGCAAGCAAAGCAGGAAGGGGACGTGGATGTTCTTGTCCATCTAGGGACAAATGACCTGGCTTGCAATGAAGTGTCAGAGGTGAAAAAATCTTTTATCACACTTGGTAATGACGTACAGGATTTTGCATCCACCATTTCATTTTCTGAAGTTCTGCCTGTGCATAATGTTCATAATGATAGGCAGAGGCGCATAAAGGAGTTCAACATATGGCTTGGTAAATGGTGTCAAGAGCAAGGATTTGGCTTTGTTTCTCATGATAGCTCTACTTGGAATAGAAAGGAACTGTACAAAAAAGATGGTTTGCATCTTTCTCTCAAAGGAAGAAATGTACTCAGTGAACAACTCCAAGAATTTGCGGAAGAGTATTTAAACTAGGAAGGGGGGGGGCAAAAGAGTGAAAATAAAAGAGTCCAATTGCCCCCCGAAACAATGCCAGAACAGGTCAGAAGCACAGAGGTTAAGAAATGATAAGCTCAGAGTCCTGTCTACAAATGCTCGCAGTTTAGGTAAAAAAATCAATGAACTTGGGTCAATAATGGCATCTGAGAATGTAGATTTAGTGGCTGTTACGGAGACATGGTTTAATGAAAGAAATGACTGGGACATAACCATACCAGGGTACTCTTTATACAGAAGAGACAGAGAAGGCAAGAAAGGAGGAGGAGTGGCCCTGTATGTGAAAGATAGCATTAAATCTAACCTAATACAAGTTGGTGAGGCCAACATAGAGTCAGTTTGGGTTACGTTGCAGTTTGCTAACCATGCAGTAACTCGTGTAGGTGTGATATATAGACCACCTGGTCAAGTTAAAGAACTAGATGATCTACTAGTTGAAGAAATAGCTAAAATGACAATGAAAGGAGAAGTTATCATTATGGGAGATTTCAATCTTCCAGATATAAACTGGAAAACCAAAATAGCAAGTTCTACCAGGAGTACAGATATTCTAAATTCCGTACTGGGGTTATCTCTACAACAAGTGGTTGAGGAGCCAACCCGGAGGGAGGCCATTTTGGATTTGGTATTCACAAACGGGAATTCGGTATATGATGTCATTGTAGGCGAAACCTTGGGATCTAGTGATCACCAGTCAGTGTGGTTTAATATAAGAACTGTGAAAGAGTCCCACCACACAAAAACAAAAGTTTTAGATTTTAGAAAAACAGACTTTTCAAAAATGAAATTAGTCATAAATGAGTCCTTATCAGACTGGAACGGATTACATGGAGTCCAGGAGAAATGGGACTACTTAAAAGGTGCATTATTGAAGGCAACAGAAAATTGCATTAGACTTGTCAGTAAAAGCAAAAAAAGGAGGAGACCACTGTGGTACTCAGCAGAAGTGGCCCAAATCATTAAAAATAAAAAGCTAGCATTTTGTAATTATAAAAAAACCCAGAGCAATGAAGATAAGGAAATCTACAAGATTAGGCAGAGAGAGGCCAAGCAAGTTATAAGAACTTCTAAAGCGCAGGCAGAAGAAAAACTAGCTCAGTCTATGAAAAAAGGGGATAAGACATTCTTCAGATATATAAATGAAAAAAGGAAATTAAAACAAGGAATAACTAAATTAAAAACAAAGGACGGAAGGTATGTAGAAGAGAATAAAGGGCTAGCCGACTGCCTTAATGAATACTTCTGTTCAGTTTTTACAAAAGAAAAAGGAGAAGGACCTCCACTAGAAAGAATAACTAATAAATCGTTTGATGCATGTATCTTTACAGAGGAAGATGTTCTAAGTTTACTGTCTAAGGTGAAGACAAATAAGTCCCAGGGGCCTGATGAGATACACCCAAAATTATTAAAAGAGCTTAGTGGTGAGCTGGCAAAACGGTTAACAGATTTATTTAACCAATCATTAGTAACAGGAGTCGTCCCGGAAGATTGGAAATTGGCAAATGTCGTGCCCATTCACAAGAAAGGTAGTAGGGAGGAATCGAGCAACTATAGACCAGTGAGTCTGACATCAATAGTAGGCAAATTAATGGAAACCCTATTAAAGGATAGGATTGTGGAACATCTAAAATCCCATGGATTGCAAGATGAAAAACAACATGGGTTTACTTCAGGGAGATCATGTCAAACAAATCTTATAGATTTTTTTGACTGGGTGAATAAAATAATAGACGGTGGAGGTGCAGTAGACATCGCATATCTAGATTTTAGTAAGGCTTTTGACACTGTCCCACATAGAAGACTTATCAATAAACTGCAGTCATTGAGCATGGACTCTCATATTGTTGAGTGGATTAGGCAGTGGCTGAGTGACAGACAACAGAGGGTTGTAGTCAATGGAGAACATTCAAAACAAGGTCATGTTACCAGTGGGGTTCCACAGGGATCTGTACTGGGACCGATTTTGTTTAATATCTTCATAAGTGATATTGCAAAAGGCCTCGCTGGTAAGGTTTGTCTTTTTGCTGATGACACAAAGATATGTAACAGGGTTGATGTTCCTGGAGGGAAACGCCAAATGGAAAAGGATTTAGGAAAACTAGAAGAATGGTCAGAACTCTGGAAACTGAAATTTAATGTGGATAAGTGCAAGATAATGCACCTGGGGCGTAAAAACCCAAGGGCAGAATATAGAATATTTGACACAGTCCTGACCTCAGTATCTGAGGAAAGGGATTTAGGAGTAATTATTTCAGAAGACTTAAAGGTGGGAAGACAATGTAATAGAGCAGCACGAAATGCCAGCAGAATGCTTGGATGTATAGGGAGAGGTATAAGCAGTAGAAAGAGTGAAGTGCTTATGCCGCTGTACAGAACACTGGTGAGACCTCACTTGGAGTATTGTGCGCAGTACTGGAGGCCATATCTCCAGAAGGATATAGATACTCTAGAGAGAGTTCAGAGAAGAGCTACTAAACTAGTACATGGATTGCAGGATAAAACTTACCAGGAAAGGTTAAAGGACCTTAATATGTATAGCTTGGAAGAAAGAAGAGACAGAGGGGATATGATAGAAACTTTTAAATACATAAAGGGAATCAACTCGGTAAAGGAAGAGAGCATATTTAAAAGAAGAAAAACTACCACAAGAGGACACAGTTTTAAATTAGAGGGGCAAAGGTTTAAAAGTAATATAAGGAAGTATTACTTTACTGAGAGAGTAGTGGATGCATGGAATAGCCTTCCTGCAGAAGTGGTAGCTGCAAATACAGTGAAGGGGTTTAAGCATGCATGGGATAGGCATAAGGCCATCCTTCATATAAGATAGGGCCGGGGGCTATCCATAGTATTCAGTATATTGGGCAGACTAGATGGGCCAAATGGTTCTTATCTGCCGACACATTCTATGTTTCTATGTTTCTATGTTTCACGGGGTCCCCTCTGATGTTGTTTCGGATCGGGGTACCCAGTTTATTTCTAAATTTTGGAAAGCTTTTTGTTCCCGTTTGGGGGTACACTTGTCCTTTTCCTCAGCTTTCCATCCTCAGTCGAATGGACAGACTGAGCGTACCAACCAAAACCTGGAGACATATCTAAGATGTTTTGTGTCTGAAAACCAAGAGTTGTGGTCATCATATTTACCGTTAGCTGAGTTTGCCATAAATAATCGTCGTTAGGAATCCACTGGCAAGTCACCATTTCTTGGTGCATATGGTTTTCATCCCCAATTCTGTACTTTCAAAGAGGGGGGGTCTTCTGGGGTTCCCGAAGAGGAACGGTTTTCGTCATCTCTTTCATCGGTATGGCAGAAGGTGCAAGCTAACTTGAAAAATATGGGAGGTAAATACAAATGCATGGCTGATAAGAGACGGTCGCCAGGTCCGGACCTAGGAGTGAATGACTATGTGTGGTTGTCTACTAGGAATATCAAATTGAAGGTTCCCTCTTGGAAACTGGGTCCTAGGTTTATTGGTCCTTACAAAATTGTAGCCATCATCAACCCCGTGGCTTTTCGCCTGGAGCTACCTCAGACTTTTAAAATCCATAATGTCTTTCATAAGTCGTTACTCAAAAAATATGTTCCACCTCTAGAACCGTCACCGCTGCCACCCCCTCCTGTTGTCGTGGATGGTAATCTAGAATTTCAGATATCCAAAATTATTAATTCTCGTCGGGTCCGCCGCTCTCTTCAATATCTGGTGAATTGGAGAGGTTACGGTCCCGAGGAAAGAATGTGGGTTCCTGCGTCTGAGGTAAACGCCGACAGGCTAGTTCGGGTTTTTCATGCCTCTTATCCTGAGAGACCTGGTCCTGATTGTCCGGAGGCCCCTCATAGAGAGGGGGGTACTGTCACAAGGGTGTCAAGAGCCACGCCTGACTCCGTTGTACCCGGGGTCAGGAGGTCGCAGCGGTTGGCTGTGCGCTCCATGTAAGATAGGGCTGTTTCCTTATGGTAGCTTTCTGGGTTTGCTTTGCAAACCCTTTTGGCTCACTCAGGGATCCGTAGCTCCTTCTCCTCAGCTGTTCCTTGTCCAGCACTCCCAAACCTCCTTATATTCCCCTCTCACACTTTTTTGGTTGCCAGATATAGAGCTTCCTGCCTGGACATCTATTCTGACCTTCTGGAGCTGTGTTGCTGCGTTCTCTGGTTGTTGATCCAGAACGCTACCCTCCGGATCCCTGTTGGACCTTTGTGGACTGCTGTGGTCGCCCACCTGGGTGTATGTGTTTGTCTGTATTGTCTGTCCTCTCCCTGGTGTTTCCCTCTTAGTTCAGTGGTGCGGACTAGCGATCCCACCGGCCCGTTCACTATCTAGGGCTCATTTCAGGGAAAGCCAGGGTTTAGGCACGTGATCGCCGCACGGGTGAGGAATCTGTCTAGGGACGTCAGGGCAGTCAGGTGCCAGCTGCAAGGTGAGTCAGGGGTCACCACCTTACCCTCTCCCTTGGGCAGGGCTTTCCCTTTTCCCTCCCTGTGCGTGACGCCGGTCATTACACCTAGAAGCTTTGTGGCTTGTCAGTATAGATTTTGGCAAATTCCAGTTTTGCTTTCTTGTGATTTGTTTTCAGCAGGGGTTTCCCCATTGGTTGTCTTCCATTAAAGGAGTTATCCTGTGACTAATATAAACAATAAAAATCAGACATCATATAGTACATGACAATCTCTTTCTAACAAAGCTAGAAACAATCCTGTATCTCAAATGGATCCACAGATCTCCCCATTCATTGCTCTGCTAGGTTTATATCAAGCTGGCAGCTCAAGGGGAGTGCCTTTTCTGTGGCAGCTAAGAAGGTGTGTCCATTCTTTCCCTATCACAGCTCAGGAGGCAGTCGAAAGACGAAACTGAGCATGTGCAGCTTTCTCACACAGCAGGTCAAAGAAATAACAATAAAAACAAACAGCATGTGGCGCTATGCTGATACAATTTATTAAATAATTCTGTGGCTATACAAAATTTTTAATAACATGGAATTGCAAAAGTATTCAGATCCAGGTGCTGGTTTGAACTGTAGAATAGTTTTTGGGACAACCCTTTTAATGCTACTTTGGTTAAGACGGAAATGGGTAGTGCGATCTGACACTGATGTACCTTGACCTTGGAGTTCACCTCTAATCTCTTTGGAAGTTGTTCTGGGCTCTTTGGTTACCATTTGTATTGTCAGTCTCCTTAATTTGTCATCAATTTTTCTCTTGTGGCCACATCCAGGGAGGTTAGCTACAGTCATGCAGACCTTAAACTTGTAAATAATATGTGCAGCTGTAGTAACAGGAACACCAAGCTGTTTGGAGATGGTCTTATAGCCTTTACCTTTAAAATGTTTGTCTATAATTTTCTTCCTACACTCCTGAGACAACTCTCTCCTTAGCTTTCTTTGGTCGATGTTCATTGTGATACACACCATGATACCAAATAGCACCGTGACTACTTTTCTTACCTTAGTTTTTTATTATTTATTTTTATTATTGTAAAAGAAAAAGCAATTACAGCATATATAAATGTACCAATTTAAAAAAGTAAACAAACCCATATCCACCCTTTCCTATACCCCCCTACTAACCGCCCAGGGAGGGGAGTTCCCTCATCAATTCCAACTTAACTGTATATTAACTAAATTTTTTTCCTCTCGACTAAATCCAAAGTATTTATCCACCATGGCCATATATCAAACCAGACCGCATCAAACCAGACCGATTTATAGACTCTGCCTTTCATCACCATATAATGAATTACTGCATTCCGCCATATAGTAAGGATCGGTACCTTATTAGAGAACCATTGTTTGGCGATCATCATTCTCACAGCAAACATTAACTTAGACACACCTTAGTCAAATTTTTTTCAATCTTTTCTAGGGGTACCATCATTTTTGTCCAAGCCAATTTGATTAGTATGTTTTTTTTATTTTATTATTCTGTTGAACCACAGTTCAAAAGCAATGTCTGATTATCAGTAAATTTTATTTATTACTTTTGGCAGTTTCAAGCTATTTAAGTGATCATTGTGAGTTCTTCTTTCTTTAACAGAAGAGTACCGACAATCGTAAAGCTGGACAACCCCTTTAAAAGATGAGAGCAGGAACCTGAATGATGACAAAATATTTCTTCACAGCAATATCGGTAGTAATATGCCAGATTTATGTGGACTTTGGACTAAAATGTCTTGTACACTAATTCTCTCGCAATAAATACTGGTGACTCGTGCTTCAGTCATGAAGGTAAGATGTTGATTGCATTTGCATGTCTGAAGCTATTAGGTGTGGTTAAATTGTCTTGGAAGAGGTATTAAAGCCACATAGTAAGTGCCAGACATAAGATGTGGCACCCCTTCACCTCTATTCAATCTTACAGTGCGGCTCTAACTCATATCCCGAGACACTTTAACCACACATAGTCATGCAAATGCAATCAACACCTGACCTCCATGACTAAAGCATGAGTCACCAGTATATAACGTGGAACAATTCGCATTCAGGCCATTCTAATTGAGAAAGCCAGTTGGATGATTAGTGAAATGTTTTCAAGAAAAACACAAGTCCAGTTGCTGTGACTTATTACTACTGATATACCATGACCTGGGTGAATTAGTATCTTCAGACTTCTTTACAGCAATGTTGACACTCGTACATTAGAGTAGAACATGTGTCTGCATTATATATAGCACAAAACTAATCTCAACCTTGTGTATTTTAATAGGAATCTGCATTGGAAATACAGACAGCCGGCATTTTGTCAATCTTACTGACAGTATCTATCGTTTTAGCCCTTTCAAATTGAAAACTGAAGATCTGAGCAGGTACGGGATGACTGACAGAAATCTCACTTGTTTGTAATCAGTGCTAAGTTGGCAATTACTCATACAAGTTGACATTGATTTTACACATATATATTTCCATATCAGCATTATACATATGAATAGAAAATTAATAGATTTGATTCAGGCAAATTGTCCAAATCAAATCCGCCATTTAGATATCACACTAGCGAGCACAGTAATGGAGGGAATATGAAGAAGGAGGATCACATGACACCAGGTGATGCCCTAGTTGGCCGGCTTGCCCGTAATGCCTTGCAGTCAGCCTCACATCCAATCAAGGCTTTAGCGGCTCACCTATATATAGACTCTGCTGCACTGCTCATCACATTTTAAAGAGACAGTGCTCTTTTTATGTGCAGGAGCCAGCTACCAGACAAATTAATATAACAAAAAACCTAAGTCTACTTGCTGATGATGTTTTAAGCATCATAGTTTACTGGACACTGTGCAATTGCTTTTCTTTTCAAAAACTTGTTGCAAAATTTCTACAATTAATAAGTGGACAATACGTATATTTTCCAGCATCACCATCAGTGTATATATTTTTGCTGAAGACTGCTTCTACTTTTCAAAATCTTATTACAGAAATTCTATTTAGCAGACTTTTTCCAATACTACCGTGTGTGTATAAACACAAGAAGGCATCTGCCCCCTTTAAGGCTTCATTTGTGGACCTCTTGTCCAGAAAAAGCCATTGCTACTTCAAATACAGTACTACCGTGTGTGTGTGTGTGTGTATGTGTGTGTGCAAGCAGTGGAAGACCACGTCCCCTAATAAGGGATCATTTTTGGACCATTTTTAAATAAAAAAATAACAAATTTGACAGGCTGTTTGTTGTCACCGCCAACCATTCATTTACCCATAGCCATTTAATAGCCATTTATGTCACTATCACTTTAAAGGAAACCTGTCATCAGGATTTTGTGCACGGGGCTGGGGACATGGGCTGCTAGATGGCCGCTAGCACATCTGCAATACCTAGTCCCCACAGCTCTCTGCTCTTTTATTGTGTTAAAAAACCTTTTTGATCAATATGCAAATGACCTGATACGAGTCCTGTGTCCGGAGATGAGTCAAGCGGAAAGGAGCCCAGCACCGCCCCGCATCCTCCGAATCTCCTCCTTGCTGGCTGACGTCACAGAGCTGGAACGCCGAAGTCTCGCGATGCACGAGCTAGCGCATGCGCAGTGTCGGCATCATGTTCATTCCCTGTGCTGGCATCAGCACAGGGAACGAACTATGCATGCTCTAGCTCGCGCATCGCGAGATTTCGGCGCTCCAGCTCTGTGACGTCAGCCAGCAAGGAGGAGATTCGGAGGACGCGGGACGGTGCTGGGCTCCTTTCCGCTTGACTGATCTCCGGACACAGGACTCATATCAGGTCATTTGCATATTGATCAAAAAGGTTTTTTAACACAATAAAAGAGAAGAGAGCTGTGGGGACTGGGTATTGCAGATGTGCTAGCGGCCATCTAGCAGCCCATGTCCCCAGCTCTATGCACAAAATCCTGGTGACAGGTTCCCTGGATTTATTGCTCTTTTATTTACATTTGAGCAAAAAGTGTCCAGTCCAAAATTA
Organism: Bufo bufo; assembly: GCF_905171765.1. Classification (NCBI taxonomy): domain Eukaryota; kingdom Metazoa; phylum Chordata; class Amphibia; order Anura; family Bufonidae; genus Bufo; species Bufo bufo. Next base: position 220,997,847 of record NC_053391.1, read on the forward strand.
TTCATACCCTTCTCAATAATCAATAGAAAAGCCTTTATTGGCTATTACAGCAAACGATTCCTATAATTGCAGACCAGCTTTTTGCATGTCTCCACAGGTATTTTTGCCCATTCATCTTTAGCAATGAGCTCCAAATCTTTCAGGTTGGAGGGTCTTCTTGCCATCACCCTGATCTTTAGCTCCCAGCTCCCTCCACAGATTCTCAATTGGATTCAAGTCTGGACTCTGGCTGGGCCGCTCCAAAACATTAATGTTGTTGTCTGCTAACCCTTTGTTCACCACTTTTGCTGTGTGTTTTGGGTCATTGTCATGCTGAAATGTCCACTGGTGCCCAAGGCCAAGTTTCTCTGCAGACTGCCTGATGTTGTCGTTGAGAATCCTCATGTATTGCTCTTTTTTCATGGTGCCGTTTACTGTGATTAAGTTCCCTGGTCCATTGGCTGAAAAACACCCCCAAAGCATTAGGTTCCCACCACCATGTTTGACAGTGGGGATGGTGTTCTTTGGGTTGAAGGCTTCTCCTTTTTTTTACGCCAAATGAAGAAAACATCATTGTGACCAAACAATTAAATTTTTGTTTCATCTGACCATAACACAGAAGACCAGAAGTCTCCTTCTTTGTCCAGATGAGCTTTTGCAAAGGCCAAGCGAGCGTTTGTGTGCCTGGTCTGCATCCGTGGAACCCAGCAGTGTGGATTGTCTGCCTTGAGACATTGCCACCAGGCAGAGCCCAGATTCACCAGGATAGCCTTGGTGGTGATCCTTGGATTCTTTTTCACCTCTCTAACTGTTCTCCTGGCCAGCACAGGTGTCACTTTTGGCTTCCGACCACGTCCTCTGAGATTTTCCACTTGTACATCGTCTTATTATCTTTTGGGAGACACCTATGTCATTTCCCATGAAAAAATTACTTGCTGGTTTCTGGTTGAATAAAAGTAACTTTAAGTCAAAATTTGCCAGGGGTATGAATAATTATGGGCAGCACTGTATGTGGCCATTATACTAATTTATTTTGGCTTTAATGTAATTGATGATATTCTTAACCTACGGGGTCACATTATTTTTGTGTGTTTTTAATGTACATTTTTCTTCATCCTTTTTGGGTGCGTACATGTTGCTTATGCATCCTTATTTCCTACTTTGCTCTCATAAAAGTGAATTGTGTTTTGTCCTTGACCAACTCAACTTTAAATGTTGTATGTAACAAAAAATTTAGTCTGCATTATTATAACTATGAGTTGCTTTTGATCTTTTCAGGATCCATGGGTTAAATGAACGCATTTCTGTGGAGGGCTTAGAGCAGCTTACGCAGTTCTACTATCAACTGATCCAGAATGCTGACTTTGATAAAGTTCCCGTTGCTCATCGAGCCACCCATGAGCTATAATGATGATTAGTCTAGCAGTTAGACTAATTGTTAAACAATCCAGAATACTTGAATGGTTGATGGTATTTTTGGGTGGTTATTTTTGTTAAATTGTATTTGAAAATTTAATTTGTTGACCAGAAATAGGGAGTGTTTAATGAGGTGATAAAAACCTGTTTGAAGTGAAGACTACTAATGACTACTAAGTCTAAGATGACTGATGCACTGTGAAAGTACAGCCTTTGCCTGAAAAATAAGTATAGACATAACTACAATAACTTGTTTTCAGGTTGGTAAGGCGAGTACTCAATATAACTAACTATTGCTTTTAATGCCAATTTTACACTAGTGTAATATAGCTGCCTGCAGAAGTAGATTCAGAGCCGCATGCAGGATATGCAAAGCCTTCCCCAAAGAGGTATAGTAGTACCCTTTTAGGTATGTTTTCATGGCAAATTATCCATGTGCACTTCGGTACCTATTCCGTGCCAAAATCCATGTGAAATTCACTTAATCCTCCTCCAGTTGTTGATAAACTATGACTCTTATGTGAAATGTGCAGCTCAGGAAGACATATCATATCACAACGTGGAGAGGAAACCACAGTGGGTGGCCACATGTAGATTAGTGTTGGGCGCAAATATTAGAATCGCGAATTTTAATTGCGAATATCACCACTTTTGATAATTAGCAAAGATTTTGAATATAGTGCTATGTATTTGTGAATATTCTAGATTTTTTTTTCATCTGAACCCATGATCCCTACCTGCTTCTTGCTTGTGGGCCAATGAGAAGGCTGCAATGTCTTTGTCTGAGCTTAGCAACATCCCTAGCAACCAATAGGAAAGTTGCCTACCCCTTACTATATAAGAACCTCCTCAGCAGCCATTTTCTGCAGTTTTTGCAGTTCTAAGAGAGACAGCAGTGTCATTGCTGTTCTCTGTGCTTTGCTGTGACATTACATTAGATAGTTAGTATATACACTCACCTAAAGAATTATTAGGAACACCATACTAATACGGTGTTGGACCCCCTTTTGCCTTCAGAACTGCCTTAATTCTACGTGGCATTGATTCAACAAGGTGCTGATAGCATTCTTTAGAAATGTTGGCCCATATTGATAGGATAGCATCTTGCAGTTGATGGAGATTTGAGGGATGCACATCCAGGGCACGAAGCTCCCGTTCCACCACATCCCAAAGATGCTCTATTGGGTTGAGATCTGGTGACTGTGGGGGCCATTTTAGTACAGTGAACTCATTGTCATGTTCAAGAAACCAATTTGAAATGATTCGAGCTTTGTGACATGGTGCATTATCCTGCTGGAAGTAGCCATCAGAAGATGGATACATGTTCTCATTCTGTTTACGCCAAATTCGGACTCTACCATTTGAATGTCTCAACAGAAATCGAGACTCATCAGACCAGGCAACATTTTTCCAGTCTTCAACAGTCCAATTTTGGTGAGCTCGTGCAAATTGTAGCCTCTTTTTCCTATTTTGTGGAGATGAGTGGTACCCGGTGGGGTCTTCTGCTGTTGTAGCCCATACGCCTCAAGGTTGTGCGTGTTGTGGCTTCACAAATGCTTTGCTGCATACCTCGGTTGTAACGAGTGGTTATTTCAGTCAACGTTGCTCTTCTATCAGCTTGAATCAGTCGGCCCATTCTCCTCTGACCTCTAGCATCCACAAGGTATTTTTGCCCACAGGACTGCCGCATACTGGATGTTTTTCCCTTTTCACACCATTCTTTGTAAACCCTAGAAATGGTTGTGCGTGAAAATCCCAGTAACTGAGCAGATTGTGAAATACTCAGACCGGCCCGTCTGGCACCAACAACCATGCCACGCTCAAAATTGCTTAAATCACCTTTCTTTCCCATTCTGACATTAAGTTTGGAGTTCAGGAGATTGTCTTGACCAGGACCACACCCCTAAATGCATTGAAGCAACTGTCATGTGATTGGTTGACTAGATAATTTCATTAATGAGAAATAGAACAGGTGTTCCTAATAATTCTTTAGGTGAGTGTATATATATATATATATATATATATATATATTTATTACAAATAGTTAGTGGGAGATAGTCGGTGTAGGTTAGATGTTGATATAGTGTAACTGGTTCCAGTGCAGGGTGTTAGGTAGTGTGATAGGTTCTGCTGTCCATACATTCATGCTACAGACATAGTGCTGTGATGTCACAGGTTCAGAACAATACTTAGTGCACCAATCAGTAAGACCTCTTGCACACAAACTTTTTTTTTTTTCGTTCAGTTTTTTGCGTACCGTATACGGAACTATTCATTTCAATGGATCCGCGAAAAAAACGGAAGACACTCCATATGTCCTCAGTTTCCGTATTTCCATTTTTTCGTTTCAAAGATAGAACATGTCCTATTATTGTTCGCATAACGGACAAGAATAGTACTGTTCTATCAGAGTCCAGCTGTTCCATTCCACAAACCGTCATCCGGATTTTATGCGGAACGCAAAATACTGAAAAAGCCATACGGTCGTGTGAAAGAGGCCTAATATGTACTCAGACCTCCTAAAATGTGAACTTACACGTATTGTGCAAAAATATGCGCATCAATAATTGCCAATTTGCGCAATCGCGAATATATTGGAGCACTCTATCTTCATATAAAGCTATTGTAATATTCTGCCGTGCCAACCATTTTCTCCAGTCTCAGGAAACTTCTAGCAGCTTGAAAAATGTAGCAAAAGTGACCCACGCCTGTATTGCATGTGCAATACGCGCATATTACATTGCCAATTTTCACAATCAAGAAAATAATGGCAACTTTGCGAATTTATGATGAATATTTGCGAAATATCGCGAATTCGAATATTGCCCCTGACGCTCATCACTAATGCAGATTAGTCCCATTGAATGGGGCTAAATCTATATGTGGTTCCACTGCATGAAAAATTTCAATTTTGTAACAGAAATGCAGGGGTCAGATTGTGTGCTGGATTTTTTCAACAAAGAAATACACATTTTGTCTGCACACATCCTTAGAAGGCTGACAACAACTCTAAAATGCTTATGCATGTGCTATACTTGTTAGCATTTTTCATGTTTAATTCTGCCAAAGCATTTATTTGAATATTCATTAAAAAATGTTTACATTATTTCAAGTTTAAATTTATGAAGGCAGAAACGAGGTTAATTTAGCCTAATGCTGATTTATTTGAATGCCTTAGGCCAGTCTCAGACGAGTGAGTTCACTGCGAGAAACACGCTGTGTGTCACCCTAAATTTCTCATTTTGAACTCTGCCGCTATGACAGAATCGCAGTGTATTATAATGATTTATAATGCTGTGTGTCCCTGCCAAACTTGGGATCTACGGCAGTATTCTGACAAATGCCGTCAGTACAGTTCAGTAGATCTGAGGTCTGGCAGGGAATTGCAGCATTATAAATCATTCTAATGCTCTGCGATCCTGTCAGAGGAGCAGAGTTAAGGACGACAAATTATGTTCACACAAGCAGCATGTTTCTTGCAGTGAACTCGCTTGTCTGAGATTAGCCTCTGGGTGCTCTTACCTGTGCAGTTTGAGCCTCAGGTACAGCACCTTGATTGCCACTAATTACCAGGCTCCATCTGGATTTGCCACTTTTAACATAGGTGCGGCCCAGTAAAAATGCATATGTTTTAAAAAAAATATAGTTTTTGTGAATGCTGTTTTGAAGATAAGCTAATAGTTAAAATTATTTTTGTGAAATTTTGTAACTCAAAAGCCCAATAAATAAAGATAATATTGAATAGAAAATAATTAAACATCTTTATGTATTTATTTTGTTTTCTCTGCTTGTAATAGAATTAGAATGTAAATGCCAATAATACATCCATATTTACCCACAAATCAAACTGAAGCAGAAACCAGGGCAGAACTAGAGGTGGCCATATACATTGGGAGTGAGAAACAATCTAATGTGGCTGGGGCTATCTCGACTCTCCCAGCAGAAGATATGTGTGTGTATGGGGGGAGGGGGTTGGAGGAGAAGGGTTCAACATACCCGATCCTTTGTTCTTCAAAGGGTACTCCGGTTTCATAATGAAATGTTTTTTTATTTGTCCAGATTACCCCCAAACACAACATACACTAATGAGCTAAAGGGTAACAATGTTTTGAACTTTTGACTTTCAGACTCCATATCCTACCATCCACTACAGCTTCGAAAGTGAGACTACAATCATTTTATAGACAACCATCTTGTCTATCTCATACATAAATTGGACTTGCAACTATTTAGCGTATGATTAGTTATACAGATTCTTGTCATGTAATTGCATTGTTATGGTTTAGCTCCTGGTGGTGGAACAATCTTTTTCTTCTTGTATACTACCAATTACAACCTGTTCTCACATTCTCACAATAGCTCAGTGTGTTTATTAGGTTGATTCCCAAGCAAAAGGTCACTGGTTCAAATTGAGGAGCAGCCATGAAGAAGATTTCACAAGAAAAGAGAAACAGCATCATCCAGCTCATCGGTTGCGGTATCTTGGCCAAGAAAATTGCCAAACTGCATTATGTGAGTTTCATGACAGTTGGAAGAATACGAAATGAAGTCCGTCCATCCATTCCAAAGCCAAGAGGTGGACGTCCACGCAAATTATCAGAGTCAACATTTCGGCTCATGACAAGGTCTATCAGTTTGGGCGCAACAAACACAGCAGTGGAGGTGGCTTGTATGCTTCGTAATAGTGAGATCACAGACTTCCATGCAAGCACCATGCGATACCCATTATACAAGTCTGAAATGGTGGCCTGAAAAAAGGTGAAGAAGCCCCGACTTCGATATCCTCATAAGAAGCTTTGGCTCGAGTTTGCAAACAAGTACTAACAGTGGACAGTAGAAGATTGGAAACGGGTGATTTGGAGCGATGAGATTAAAGTCAATAGACTCGGCTCTGATGGGTACAAATGGGTCTGGGAGAAACAATCCGTTTGACTATAATGGGGGCGGTGAGGAGTTTCGGCGGAGGCACGGCAAGTCGGCAACGCATGGCGAGAGGCTCCTGGAATAAATGTCGGACATGTAGTTTTATTCCGGCAGACTCTCGCCGTGCCTCCGCCGAAACTCCACCCCGCCCCCATTATAGTCAATGGAGACGGAGCGGCAGTCCGGGGGAACACGGTCACTAGCAGCAGGACGGATCCGGCAGGCTGTTCACCCAACGGAACAGCCTGCCAGAGGTCTGTGCCGCTAGTGTGAAAGTAGCCTTAGAGATGATCCAGCATAAATGCCAGCTGTTGGCCAGATAAACGTATGCAGTAGTATTTGTCCAGCCAAAACACTGCATTTATGTAAAAAAAACAGGCAGATTCCATTATCGTCAAAAGGGATCTTGCAGTGATCTATTAAATTCTGCAATGCTGGATCCGGTGAACGCCGGCAAGCTGTTCTCTGCCAAGACAGGCTACCGGAAATATTCACCGGAGATGTGAATATGGCCTAACAGGATACAAAGTATCCAAAGTAACCTAATGTTGATACAGCAAAGCAGACGAGAGTGGGGAAGTGGATATGAAAAATTCCACTGGATATTTTCATGTGAATTAAGTACTATATTATACAGGTGCTTTTTATTATAGTGAAAAAGAATTAAAAAAATGTAAATATAAAATAATATTTAATAAACAAAAATGAATAATTATATTAATTCTGTCATGTGACCTACTGTTTGTCACGGATCAGCGGGTGTGAACCCACTGTGCCACTGGCTGGCTATACTCTGGAGGGGCGTGTCTAAGCAACTACCTGGTGTGCACTAGAGCCTTTGGTGGCGAGGATAGACTTGAGCCGTTAGGGTAGTTGCCAGGGACTACTCCAGAGCAATCCCCAAGTCAGTAGCAGCTGGTCAGGGCGGACCAGGAGATACCTGAGTAGGTACCAGAAGTACAAGCATAGTCAGCTGGGCAGAGACGTTACCAGGAGCAACGGTGCAGGACCAAAGAGATGTGGTCAGACAGGCAATAGGTGTCACGGCTGTGTCTCGGTCCTGGTGTAGTTTGGCGTGACACGTCTGCCGTGCATGTAGTTGCCTGGGGCAACGTGTTGTTTCTGCATGTGTGTGTACTGCTCCTGTTTCCTGGCCTCTCCCCAGTCTGGTGGTTATGGGGTTAAGGTGTGGATCTGGGTGTGGTCTCATAGCTCTACTTATCCTGTTGCTGTGAGATTGAGGTCAGTTGTGTTCCAGCCTTGGTTGGTGCTGGAGCCTTGCTTCTTTCCTGGATATTCCATCTGTCCAGTGTGAGGGCCCCCTAGTTTGACATCAATGGCAACTGCATGCACGGCAGATGTGTCACAGCAAACTACACCAGGACCGAGACACAGCCGTGACACTGAGACCACACCCAGATCCACACCTTAACCCCATAACCACCAGACTGGGGAGAGGCCAGGAAACAGGAGCAGTACACACACGCAAAAACAACACGTTGCCCCAGGCAACTGCATGCACGGCAGACATGTCACTGCAAACTACACCAGGACCGAGACACAGCCATGATAATAGGTCAGGGCAGGCAGTACAGGTCAGGCAATCCGGATCGGCAACAGGAGAGTCAAAGCAAGCAGGCAGGGATCAGACGAGAAGCAGAGTCCAGGAACGAAGTATGAATCAGGAGCACACGAGAGTATCAGGAACCAGCAAACTCAAGGACCTTGACACTGCTGTATCAGAAATCTCCACACAAATGCATGATCTTGGTCAAAGAGTGGACGACATGGAGACCAAAACAGATGAAATAATAGATACTCTGGATGCTGATAAAACACGTCTAGATGATCACGAGATGAAACTGGCACAACTAAAACTGAAATTAGAAGACCTAGAAAATAGCTGAAGACGGGCTAATCTTCGTATTAGAGGTTTCCCGCAGAAGATTGTGGCCTTAAAATACACGGCTCTAAACCTATTCCACGCTCTACTACCACAAACTAATACTCAGAATTTATGTATAGATCACATACATAGAGCGCTGGCTACACCAAGAAACCCCTCCTTGCCCTGTGATGTCATCCTTAACCCCTTAAGGACCGGGCTCATTTTCACCTTAAGGACCAGGCTCATTTTCACCTTAAGGACCAGGCCATTTTTTGCAAATCTGACCAGTGTCACTTTAAGTGCTGATAACTTTAAAACGCTTTGACTTACCCAGGCCGTTCTGAGATTGTTTTTTCGTCACATATTGTACTTCATGACACTGCTAAAATTGGGTCAAAAAAGTTAATTTTTTTGCATAAAAAAATACAATTTTTACCGTAAATTTTGAAAAATTAGCAAATTTCAAATTTTCAGTTTCTCTACCTCTGTAATACATAGTAATACCCCCAAAAATTGTGATGACTTTACATTCCCCATATGTCTACTTCATGCTTGAATTGTTTTGGGAATGATATTTTATTTTTTGGGGATGTTACAAGGCTTAGAAGTTTAGAAGCAAATTTTGAAATTTTCAGAAATCTTCAAAATCCCACTTTTTATGGACCAGTTCAGGTTTGAAGTCATATTGTGAGGCTTAGATAATAGAAACCTCCCAAAAATGACCCCATTCTAGAAACTACACCCCTCAAGGTATTCAAAACAGTTTTTTCAAACTTTGTTAACCCTTTAGGTGTTCCACAAGAGTTAATGGCAGATGGAGAAACAATTTTGAAATTTATATTTTTTGGAAAATTTTCCAATATAATCAATTTTTTCCAGGAGTAAAACAAGGGTTAACTGCCAAACAACACTCAAAATGGGTTGCCCTGATTCTGTAGTTTGCAAAAACACCCCATATGTGGTCGTAAACTACTGTTTGGCCGAACGGTAGCACATAGAAGGAGGGGAACACCATATGGGTTTTGGAAGGCAGATTTGGCAGGACTGGTTTTGTTTATACCATGTCCCATTTGAAGCCCCCTGTTGCACCCCTAGAATAGAAATTTCAAAAAAGTGACTCCATCTAAGAAAGTACACCCCTCAAGGTATTCAAAACTGGGTTTACAAACTTTGTTAACCCTTTAGGTGTTCCACAAGAGTTAATGGCAGATGGAGAAACAATTTTTAAATTTCTATTTTTTGGAAAATTTTCCAATATAATCAATTTTTTCCAGGAGTAAAACAAGGGTTAACTGCCAAACAACACTCAAAATGGGTTGCCCTGATTCTGTAGTTTGCAAAAACACCCCATATGTGGTCGTAAACTACTGTTTGGCCGAACGGTAGCACATAGAAGGAGGGGAACACCATATGGGTTTTGGAAGGCAGATTTGGTAGGACTGGTTTTGTTTATACCATGTCCCATTTGAAGCCCCCTGTTGCACCCCTAGAATAGAAATTTCAAAAAAGTGACTCCATCTAAGAAAGTACACCCCTCAAGGTATTCAAAACTGGGTTTACAAACTTTGTTAACCCTTTAGGTGTTCCACAAGAGTTAATGGCAGATGGAGAAACAATTTTGAAATTTCTATTTTTTGGAAAATTTTCCAATATAATCAATTTTTTCCAGGAGTAAAACAAGGGTTAACTGCCAAACAACACTCAAAATGGGTTGCCCTGATTCTGTAGTTTGCAAAAACACCCCATATGTGGTCGTAAACTACTGTTTGGCCGAACGGTAGCACATAGAAGGAGGGGAACACCATATGGGTTTTGGAAGGCAGATTTGGTAGGACTGGTTTTGTTTATACCATGTCCCATTTGAAGCCCCCTGTTGCACCCCTAGAATAGAAATTTCAAAAAAGTGACTCCATCTAAGAAAGTACACCCCTCAAGGTATTCAAAACTGGGTTTACAAACTTTGTTAACCCTTTAGGTGTTCCACAAGAGTTAATGGCAGATGGAGAAACAATTTTTAAATTTCTATTTTTTGGAAAATTTTCCAATATAATCAATTTTTTCCAGGAGTAAAACAAGGGTTAACTGCCAAACAACACTCAAAATGGGTTGCCCTGATTCTGTAGTTTGCAAAAACACCCCATATGTGGTCGTAAACTACTGTTTGGCCGAACGGTAGCACATAGAAGGAGGGGAACACCATATGGGTTTTGGAAGGCAGATTTGGTAGGACTGGTTTTGTTTATACCATGTCCCATTTGAAGCCCCCTGTTGCACCCCTAGAATAGAAATTTCAAAAAAGTGACTCCATCTAAGAAAGTACACCCCTCAAGGTATTCAAAACTGGGTTTACAAACTTTGTTAACCCTTTAGGTGTTCCACAAGAGTTAATGGCAGATGGAGAAACAATTTTGAAATTTATATTTTTTGGAAAATTTTCCAATATAATCAATTTTTTCCAGGAGTAAAACAAGGGTTAACTGCCAAACAACACTCAAAATGGGTTGCCCTGATTCTGTAGTTTGCAAAAACACCCCATATGTGGTCGTAAACTACTGTTTGGCCGAACGGTAGCACATAGAAGGAGGGGAACACCATATGGGTTTTGGAAGGCAGATTTGGCAGGACTGGTTTTGTTTATACCATGTCCCATTTGAAGCCCCCTGTTGCACCCCTAGAATAGAAATTTCAAAAAAGTGACTCCATCTAAGAAAGTACACCCCTCAAGGTATTCAAAACTGGGTTTACAAACTTTGTTAACCCTTTAGGTGTTCCACAAGAGTTAATGGCAGATGGAGAAACAATTTTTAAATTTATATTTTTTGGAAAATTTTCCAATATAATCAATTTTTTCCAGGAGTAAAACAAGGGTTAACTGCCAAACAACACTCAAAATGGGTTGCCCTGATTCTGTAGTTTTCATAAACACCCCATATGTGGTTGTAAACTACTGTTTGGCCGAACGGTAGCACATAGAAGGAGGGGAACACCATATGGGTTTTGGAAGGCAGATTTGGCAGGACTGGTTTTGTTTATACCATGTCCCATTTGAAGCCCCCTGTTGCACCCCTAGAATAGAAATTTCAAAAAAGTGACTCCATCTAAGAAAGTACACCCCTCAAGGTATTCAAAACTGGGTTTACAAACTTTGTTAACCCTTTAGGTGTTCCACAAGAGTTAATGGCAGATGGAGAAACAATTTTGAAATTTCTATTTTTTTGAAAATTTTCCAATATAATCAATTTTTTCCAGGAGTAAAACAAGGGTTAACTGCCAAACAACACTCAAAATGGGTTGCCCTGATTCTGTAGTTTGCAAAAACACCCCATATGTGGTCGTAAACTACTATTTGGCTAAACGGCAGGACATAGAAGAAGGGGAACGTCATTTTTGGAAGGCAGATTTTGCTGGACTGGTTTATTGACACCATGTACCCTTTCAAGCCCCCTGATGCACCCCTAGAGTAGAAACTCCATAAAAGTGACCCCATCTAGGAAACTACGGGATAAGGTGGTTGTTGTTTTGGGACTATTTTTGGGGTAAATTTGATTTTTGGTTGCTCTATATTAGTCTTTTTTGAGGCAATGTAACAAAAAAATGTAATTCTAAAATTGTTTCTACATTCACTATTTGGTTTTGTGGAACACCTAAAGGGTTAACATAGTTTGTAAAGTAACTTTTGAATACCTTGAGGGGTGTAGTTTCTTAGATGGGGTCACTTTTTTGGAGTTTCTAGTCTAGGCTACATCAGGGGGGGCTTCTAATGGGACATGGTGTCAAAAAAAAAACTGTCCATCAAAATCTGCCTTCCAGAAACCATATGGAGTTCCCTTCGTTCTATGCCCTGCCGTGCGGCTATATAACCATTTACGACCACATATGGGGTGTTTCTGCAAACTACAGAATCGGGGCAATAAATATTTAGTTTTGTTTGGCTGTTAACCCTTGCTTTATTACCGGTATTACCGGCAAAATGGATTCAAATTGAAATTTTGCCCAAAAATTGGTGTTTTGGCACAGTTTTTATTTTATATTTTTAACACCGTTCATCCGAGGCGTTTGGTCAAAAGTTATTTTTATAGCGACGACTTTTACGCACGCGACGATGCCCAATATGTATGGCTCTCAGACTTTGGAGACACTAAGCAGGCATCCTAAAACTGCGGCCCTCCAGATATTGTAAAACTACAATTCCCACCATGCCCTGCTGATGGCTGTAGGTTGTCTGGGCATGCTGGGAGTTATAGTTTTACAACATCTGGAGGGCCGCAGTTTGAGGATGCCTGCTCTAAAACTAATATTTTTTGGGGAAAGAAAAATTGTTTCCGTGTCTCCAAAGTCTGAGAGCCATAGTGTTTTATGTTCTCTAGTGGACTGTTGAGGATTATAAAAATTTAGTACTCCATGGAAGTGTGATACTCCCTGAAGCAATTGATAATGCAGAGGCCCGGATGATCGGGGCAAGTGTCACATTGAGTAGTGGTGTCCTTCCGTATCCCCCTCTTGTGACACACTCTGCACTTTTTTTGGGTTCGTCCCTTCTTTCCAGTATGGGGGACCACACCTGGAAAGTGTTGGCCAGGGACGATCCGGGCGCCTCCAATTCCCGAGGTACTCCGGCCTGCTCTTTCCCGGTCCGAAAAGATCAGGTCTTTGAGGACTGCCTCATAGAACTGGAGGAATGTCCCTGTGCTGCCAGCGCTTCGGGATAGTACAAAAGAGTTGTACATGGCAACCTGTACCAAGTAGACCGCAACTTTTTTGTACCATGCCCGGGTTTTGCGCATGGCGTTATATGGCGTGAGGACTTGATCAGAGAGATCAACTCCTCCCATATACCGATTGTAGTCGACGATACAATCGGGCTTGAGGACCGTTGCCGCGGTACCTCGCACAGGGACAGGGGTGGTGCCGTTACCGTGGATTGTGGACAGCATAAGGACATCCCTCTTGTCCTTATACCTGACCAGCAACAGGTTTCCACTGGTAAGGGCACGGGTCTCACCCCTGGGGATAGGTACCTGGAGGGGGTAGGCAGGGAGGCCGCGTTGATTTTTCCGCACGGTCCCACAAGCGAACGTGGATCTGGCGGCAAGGGACCTGAACAAGGGAATGCTGGTATAAAAGTTATCCACGTACAAGTGGTAACCATTATCCAGCAGTGGGTACATAAGGTCCCACACGAGTTTCCCGCTAACACCCAGAGTGGGGGGACATTCTGGGGGTTCAATACGGGAATCTCGCCCCTCGTACACACGAAATTTGTAAGTGTACCCTGAGGCACTCTCACAAATTTTGTATAGCTTCACGCCATACCTCGCCCGCTTTGTGGGAATGTATTGGCGGAAACTGAGTCTCCCCTTGAACGCAACGAGAGACTCATCAACCGCGACCTCCCTTCCAGGTACGTAGGCCTGCTGAAATGTGGCCCCAAAGTGATCGATGACCGGCCGTATCTTATACAGCCGGTCATAGGCAGGATCACTTCGGGGGGGACATGCTGCATTATCGGAATAATGCAGACATTTCCGGATGGCCTCAAACCGGTGACGTATCATGACCATACTGTACAGTGGGGTCTGGTATAGGACGTCCCCACTCCAGTATTGCCTGACACTGGGTTTTTGGACTAGACCCATATGCAGCACGAGGCCCCAAAATGTCCTCATTTCGGCTGCACTGACCGGCGTCCAGCCACCGGGTCTAGCCAAAACTGAGCCTGGGTTTTGAGCGACGAACTGTTGGGCGTACAGATTCGTCTGCTCCACCATCAAATTCACCAGTGAGTTACTGAAAAAAAAACTAAAATAGTCTATTTCAGTAAACCCCACTGTGGGAATCTGGATTCCAGGATTGCCAGCAAAATCCGGAATCTCAGGCTCAAAGTCCACTGGGGGACACCAGCTAAGTTCATCGGCAGGGGGCTCCGGTGGACTTATTTGGTGGGCCGGGAAACCAGTACGAACCCCAGGGCGGCTCGTACTAGGGTGGGCCACAGGATCCCTAGCATGTGGGGCCCCTGGCTCCGCCTGGCGGCGTCTCCGCCGCCTTGGTGGCTCATCGTCATCAGATGATGATGAGGAGGATGCGGATGACAAAAGGAATGTGGGGTCATCCTCATCCTCACTGGGGCTCTCAGAGTCGGAGGCAATCTGGGCGTATGCCTCCTCGGCCGAGAACATCCGGTGGGCCATGGGTGTGTGTGCGTGTAGGTGTGCGTGTGTGGCAAACTTTATTATATGTGCGTGTGTGTGGGGGCAACGGGTGTTCGCGTACTAAAAAGTCCAGGCAAAAAAATGGGCAAGTGTTAGAAAAAAAAAAAGTTAAAACTTGCTGATCAGCGGTACAACGCTGATCAGCGGTCGGTGGGGTGGTGGGGCGGGCGATGCGCTAACAGTGGACGGACGCTAAAAAGTGCCGGCCAGTCAGCGCACGCAGAAAAAAAAAAGTGGTGGTGAGTGGGGGGTGGGGGGGGGCTGGTGGGGGGTGGGTGGGGTGGGGGGGGCTGGTGGGGGGTGGGTGGGGGGGGGAGGCAGGTGGGGGGGGGGAAGTGGCTGGTGGGGGGTGGGTGGGGGGGCAAGTGGCAGGAGGGGTCTGGGTTAGGGTTAGATGGAAGTTTGGAAGTTTGGAATAAAAGTACTTTTTTTTTTTTTTTTCTAACTTACTTTTCCCTTCTTTCCCTGCCTAACGGTGCCTCTCCCTCACTGACCCTAACCTACCTGGGTGGCGATGGGTGCAGGAGGGTGATGGATTCCGATTAGGGGGACACAGGAGCTGGTGCTGGACGATGCTGCACGGTCAGGGTGCTGGACAGGAAGAGGAGGGGAGAGAGGAGCGCAGGAAGTTTGAATCTCGCGCCTCTCTCCCCTGCACCAATCAGCACCCTGGACAGCGGCATTCAGCACCAGGGCCAGCACCGCCTCTCCAAATCCTCGGACTGCGATAGGTGGTGTATAATTACGCCACCGATCGCAGTCTTTTTCCGGTTCATCGGGTCACAGGACACCCGAATGGACCGGAAACGCAGAAAACCGCAGGTCTGAATTGACCTGCGGTTTTCTGCGATCGCCGATACGGGGGCGTCAAATGACCCCCCCCTGCATTGTTACGGGATGCCGGCTGAATGATTTCAGCCGAAATCCCGTTCCGATTAACCCCTGCGGCGCCGGAGTTCTGATTTTAAGTCAGGACGTACCGGTACGTCCTCGGTCCTTAAAGGGTTTCTATCACTTCGTTTCACCTATTTAGCTTTCAGACACTAGCGATCCGCTAGTGTCTGCTTTATCTAACCATCCTAATATAAGAGCTTATTGTCCTGCCGTTTAGCTAAAAAAATAACTTATATAGATATGCAAATGAGCCTCTAGGTGCTATGGGGGCGTGATTAGCACCTAGAGGCTCCGTCTACCTTAACAAACTGCCGCCGCCCAGCGCGTCCCTCCAGCCCTCCCATCTCCAGCTGAAGCGATCCTCTCCGTGCGCGTCTCTGTTCTGCGCATGCGCAGTGAATGTCTGATCGCTTCCCTGCTCAGACATCTCCACTGCGCCTGTTCCTCGGAGCACTATGACGTCATCGGCGCAGGCGCAGTGGAGATGTCTGAGCAGGGAAGCGATCAGACATTCACTGCGCATGCGCAGAACAGAGACGCGCACGGAGAGGATCGCTTCAGCTGGAGATGGGAGGGCTGGAGGGACGCGCTGGGCGGCGGCAGTTTGTTAAGGTAGACGGAGCCTCTAGGTGCTAATCACGCCCCCATAGCACCTAGAGGCTCATTTGCATATCTATATAAGTTATTTTTTTAGCTAAACGGCAGGACAATAAGCTCTTATATTAGGATGGTTAGATAAAGCAGACACTAGCGGATCGCTAGTGTCTGAAAGCTAAATAGGTGAAACAAAGTGATAGAAACCCTTTAAGGACTCGGGAAATAGGGCGTACCGGTACGTCCTAGGTCCTTAAGGACTCGGGAAATAGGGCGTACCGGTACGTCCTAGGTCCTTAAGGGGTTAAATTACACTTACCCTAAAGCTAGGTACATGCTAATTGCTATAGCACATTATATCTTACCCTTACCAGGAATGAACTCTACTGTTCAACTATTTGCTGATTTTGCCCCTTCCACGCTGGAGCGCAGGCGACAGCTACGACCCGTTACGTTGGACCTACATAAGGCACAGATTCGATATCGCTGGGGCTTCTATTTTCAGCTGTCAGTCCAAGTCGAAGGCAAAGACCACAGTATTCGGTCCTTGGAAGAGGGGCAGGAAGCACTGCGACTAGAAAACATACCGATGGACTCTCATCCACAGTCCAGTTCAAAAGCCCCACTTCCTCAGCACCCTGCAAGACTCTGGTAGAACAACCGACAGCCGCAACATTCTACCTTGACCAGACCAACTACTTGAAATCACTAGACTGATAAGTATTAGTAACATAGTAACATAGTACATAAGGCCGAAAAAAGACATTTGTCCATCCAGTTCGGCCTGTTATCCAGCAAGTTGATCCAGGGGAAGGCAAAAACCCTGTGAGGTAGAAGCCAATTTTCTCCACTTTAGGGGAATAAAAAATTCCTTCCCGACTCCAATCAGGCAGTCAGAATAACTCCCTGGATCAACGACCCCTCTCTAGTAGCTATAGCCTGTAATATTATTACACTCCAGAAATATATCCAGGCCCCTCTTGAATTCCTTTATTGTACTCACCATCACCACCTCCTCAGGCAGAGAGTTCCATAGTCTCACTGCTCTTACCGTAAAGAATCCTTTTCTATGTTTGTGTACAAACCTTCTTTCCTCCAGACGCAGAGGATGTCCCCTCGTCACAGTCACAGTCCTGGGGATAAATAGCTGATGGGATAGATCTCTGTACTGACCCCTGATATATTTATACATATTAATTAGATCTCCCCTCAGTCGTCTTTTTTCTAAAGTGAATAACCCTAATTTTGATAATCTTTCAGGGTACTGTAGTTGCCCCATTCCAGTTATTACTTTAGTTGCCCTCCTCTGGACCTTCTCCAGCTCTGCTATGTCTGCCTTGTTTACAGGAGCCCAGAACTGTACACAGTACTCCATGTGTGGTCTGACTAGCGATTTGTAAAGTGGTAGGACTATGTTCATATCACGGGAATCTATGCCCCTTCTGATGCAACCCATTATCTTGTTGGCCTTGGCAGCAGCTGCCTGACACTGTTTTTTGCTGCTTAGTTTGCTGTTTATTAAAATTCCTAGATCCTTTTCCATGTCAGTGTTACTGAGTGTTTTACCATTTAGTATGTACGGGTGACTTGCATTTTTCCTTCCCATGTGCATAACTTTACATTTATCAGTGTTAAACCTCATCTGCCACTTATCTGCCCAAGCCTCCAATCTATCCAGATCCCTCTGTAGTAGTATACTGTCCTCTTCAGTGTAAATTACTTTACACAGTTTAGTGTCATCTGCGAAAATTGATACTTTACTATGCAAGCCTTCTACAAGATCATTAATAAATATATTAAAGAGAATAGGGCCCAATACTGACCCCTGAGGTACTCCACTAGTGACAGTGACCCAATCTGAGTGTGTACCGTTAATAACAACCCTCTGTTTTCTATCACTCAGCCAGTTACTTACCCACACACAGATGTTTTCTCCCAGTCCGAGCATTCTCATTTTATATACTAACCTTTTATGTGGTACAGTGTCAAATGCTTTGGAGAAGTCCAGATATACGACATCCATTGATTCGCCGCTGTCAAGTCTAGAACTTACCTCCTCATAGAAACTGATTAAATTAGTCTGACATGACCGATCCCTCACGAAGCCATGCTGATATGGCGTTATTTGCTTATTTCCGTTGAGATGCTCTAATATAGCATCTTTCAGAAAACCTTCAAACAGTTTACCCACAACAGATGTTAAACTTACCGGCCTATAGTTTCCAGGCTCTGTTTTTGGCCCCTTTTTGAATATTGGCACCACATATGCCACGCGCCAATCCTGTGGGACATTCCCTGTCAGTATAGAGTCTGCAAATATCAGAAATAAGGGTCTGGCTATGACATTATTATCTGTATTAAAAGCTCACGAGAGTGGTCTCATATTTCTTTAACTTAAGGGGTTTTCCGGGCTAACCGTAAATTTGGGGCATAATTCTAACCTGTGGAGGGAAGAATGTTGGTCTGGTACTTACCTTCCACAGCACACCACTTTCCAAGATTCGCCTCCCGGTCACGTGACTTCTCCTGTCGGGCTTTCTGGTCTCCCGGTAAGTCTCCGTCTTCTTCTCTTCCTTTCTTAGGGCAGGAGACGGATCGTCATGAATGACGTCACTGCATCCTGCAAAAGGCCGGCCGTCTTCACTCACTGCGCAAGCGCACTAGCATTCTATGTGACTGATTGTGGCTGATTGCTAAGCTGTGGATCTCACTGGGGGCACTGACTGGCACTGTGGAACTGTGGATGGCACATTGGGGCAATGAGGATAGCACATGGGGCACTTTAGATGGCAATGGGAGCACTATTGATGGCACATGGGGGCACTGGATGTAACTGGGGATCTGTGGATGGCACATTGGGGCCATGTGGATGGCACATAGGGGGACAGGATGTCACTGGGGCACAGTGGAGGGCACATGGGACACACTGGATGGCACATGGGGCACACTGGATGGCACTGTTATAGGTCACTAGATGTCATTGTTATGGGGGTGCTGTGGATGTCACTGTTATGGGGGCACTGTGGATGTCACTGTTATGGATGCACTATGGATGTCACTGTTATGGGGGCGCTGTGGATGTCACTGTTATGGGGGCGCTGTGGATGTCACTGTTATGGCGGCGCTGTGGATGTCACTGTTATGGGGGCACTGTGAATGTCACTGTTATGGGGGCACTGTGAATGTCACTGTTATGGGGGCGCTGTGGATGTAATTGTTATGGGCGCTCAGTATGAGTGATAGGCAGGGCCGTCTTTACCAAGGGGCAAAAGGGGCAGCTGCCCCGCGCCCAGTTGCTCCTGGGGGGCCCAAGGCAGCTGCCTCTTGAGCCCTGCTAGCCACTGCCCCGGGTGTCAGGCTGTCAGCTACACAGGAGGTGCTGCCATGCCATGCCAGCTAGCGTACTGTGAGAGCTAAGCTGTGATCTAGGACCTTAGATGACATCATCACCATGTGACCAGTAACCTAGCAATATTACTGGTCACATGGCTATGAGGTCATCACAGGTCCTATCAGGAGTGTTGCAGGAGAAGTTTGGCTTTTTTTGTGAAGATTACATCAGAAAAAGGTGACAGGGCCTGTTATACTAATATACTGTAAACTACTGTACAGGGAGTGCAGAATTATTAGGCAAATGAGTATTTTGACCACATCATCCTCTTTATGCATGTTGTCTTACTCCAAGCTGTATAGGCTCGAAAGCCTACTACCAATTAAGCATATTAGGTGATGTGCATCTCTGTAATGAGAAGGGGTGTGGTCTAATGACATCAACACCCTATATTAGGTGTGCATAATTATTAGGCAACTTCCTTTCCTTTGGCAAAATGGGTCAAAAGAAGGACTTGACAGGCTCAGAAAAGTCAAAAATAGTGAGATATCTTGCAGAGGGATGCAGCACTCTTAAAATTGCAAAGCTTCTGAAGCGTGATCATCGAACAATTAAGCGTTTCATTCAAAATAGTCAACAGGGTCGCAAGAAGCGTGTGGAAAGACCAAGGCGCAAAATAACTGCCCATGAACTGAGAAAAGTCAAGCGTGCAGCTGCCAAGATGCCACTTGCCACCAGTTTGGCCATATTTCAGAGCTGCAACATCACTGGAGTGCCCAAAAGCACAAGGTGTGCAATACTCAGAGACATGGCCAAGGTAAGAAAGGCTGAATAACGACCACCACTGAACAAGACACACAAGCTGAAACGTCAAGACTGGGCCAAGAAATATCTCAAGACTGATTTTTCTAAGGTTTTATGGACTGATGAAATGAGAGTGAGTCTTGATGGGCCAGATGGATGGGCCCGTGGCTGGATTGGTAAAGGGCAGAGAGCTCCAGTCCGACTCAGACGCCAGCAAGGTGGAGGTGGAGTACTGGTTTGGGCTGGTATCATCAAAGATGAGCTTGTGGGGCCTTTTCGGGTTGAGGATGGAGTCAAGCTCAACTCCCAGTCCTACTGCCAGTTTCTGGAAGACACCTTCTTCAAGCAGTGGTACAGGAAGAAGTCTGCATCCTTCAAGAAAAACATGATTTTCATGCAGGACAATGCTCCATCACACGCGTCCAAGTACTCCACAGCGTGGCTGGCAAGAAAGGGTATAAAAGAAGAAAATCTAATGACATGGCCTCCTTGTTCACCTGATCTGAACCCCATTGAGAACCTGTGGTCCATCATCAAATGTGAGATTTACAAGGAGGGAAAACAGTACACCTCTCTGAACAGTGTCTGGGAGGCTGTGGTTGCTGCTGCACGCAATGTTGATGGTGAACAGATCAAAACACTGACAGAATCCATGGATGGCAGGCTTTTGAGTGTCCTTGCAAAGAAAGGTGGCTATATTGGTCACTGATTTGTTTTTGTTTTTTGAATGTCAGAAATGTATATTTGTGAATGTTGAGATGTTATATTGGTTTCACTGGTAAAAATAAATAATTGAAATGGGTATATATTTGTTTTTTGTTAAGTTGCCTAATAATTATGCACAGTAATAGTCACCTGCACACACAGATATCCCCCTAAAATAGCTAAAACTAAAAACAAACTAAAAACTACTTCCAAAAATATTCAGCTTTGATATTAATGAGTTTTTTGGGTTCATTGAGAACATGGTTGTTGTTCAATAATAAAATTAATCCTCAAAAATACAACTTGCCTAATAATTCTGCACTCCCTGTATAGTGGGGTGTTGTATAGTGTGGGGGCCTGTATACTGTGGGGGGCCTGTATACTGTGTGGGGGGCTGTATACTGTGTGAAGGGCTGTATACTGTGTGGGGGGCTGTATACTGTGGGGGCCTGTATACTGTGGGGGGGGGCTGTATACTGTGGGGGGCCTGTATACTGTGGGGGCCTGTATACTGTGGGGGCCTGTATACTGTGGGGGGCCTGTATACTATGGGGGGCCTGTATACTGTGGGGGCCTGTATACTGTGTGGGGGGCTGTATACTGTGTGGGAGCCTGTATACTGTGGGGGCCTGTATACTGTGGGGGGGCCTGTATACTG
Organism: Bufo bufo; assembly: GCF_905171765.1. Lineage (NCBI taxonomy): Eukaryota > Metazoa > Chordata > Amphibia > Anura > Bufonidae > Bufo > Bufo bufo. Next base: position 221,019,251 of record NC_053391.1, read on the forward strand.
TGTGGGGGGCTGTATACTGTGTGGGAGCCTGTATACTGTGTGGGAGCCTGTATACTGTGGGGGGGCCTGTATAGTGTGGGGGGCTGTATACTGTGGGTGCTGTATAGTGTGGAGTGCTATACTGCTGTACTGTATAGTGTGGGGTGCTGTATCGTGTATAGTTTGGGGTGCTGTATACGGTGAGGTGCTATACTGCTCTACTGTATACTGTGAGGTGTTGTATACTGTGGGGTGCTGTATACTGTGGGCTGCTATACTGCTCTACTATATACTGTAGGGTACTGTATAGTGTGGGGTGCTATACTGAATACTGTGTGGTGCTGTATACTATAGGGTGCTATACTGCATACTGTGTGGTGCTGTATACTATAGGGTGCTATACTGCATACTGTGGGGTGCTGGGGTGCACTGTAACACTAGGGTGAGCCGAGCCCTGGTCTCCTTCCTGCAGAGCGGTGCCCACTTCCAGCCTGAGCCCAGCTGCCCAGAGCACTGATCCCGAGCCGCTGGAGTCTTCAGAACTGGAAGTATTTACAGTCATTCACTGTACTCTACCAGATGTGTGGATTTTTTGTGTGTGTTTTGTGGTGGAGGGTGTGATTGCCTGCTAAGGTGTGGGAAGGCGGGATCCAGGGGGCCCAAGTAAATTTTTGCCCAGGGTCCAATCAATATTAAAGACGGCCCTGCTCCGCACTGATATACACAGATGGGATCCTCATCCCGCCCGCCCATACATTCTAAATGGGCAGGAGGAGTAGCGTCTGGTTGCTGGGTTACTGAGCGGTCACGTGACCGCTGCTGTAGTCATGCGACCGCACCCAGCAGAGCGATGTGTTCCGGCTTTATCTCTCAGCCGGACACCACTCCATTGATTAAAACTATTTTTTGGGGGATTTCTTTGCACAAACCACTTAGACCACCAATGTTTTACCTACTAGTAACTCTTATATAAATATTATTTTAATTTGCATGCCACCTCACATGCGCATTACTGGAACATGTGGAGGGGTCAGGACCTCCCCTTCCAATCCCCCTTCTGTGCCTTTTTTTATGTGTTTAAAGAGGACCTTTCACTAGATTAAAAAATCTAAACTAAGTATACAGACATGTAGAGCGGTGCCCAGGGATCTCCCTGCACTTACTGTTATCCCTGGGCGCCGCTCCGTTCGCCCGGTATAGCCTCCGGTATCTTCACATGTTAGGCTCCACCCAGTGGAACCTGCCGGCGTCTCTCCCATGCTGTAGCGCTGGCCAATCACTGCGCTCAGCTCATAGCCTGAGAGAAAAAAAAACAAATGATTATGGAATATATACAGAGGACAAAATGCATATATACAGGGCCCCCAAGTGTTAGGGGGGTGGGGCGCCAAAATGTAGCTTTGCTTAGGTTGGCAAAAATCCTTGCACCGGCCCTGGGTATAATAGATGCAGTGTGTACAGGTATATTGGATATACAGCAGTGTACCGATATGTGAAGTACAAGGTATAATAGATGCAGTGTGTATATATAGAAAGTATATACAGCAGTGTACTGACGTAAGGCATAATAGATGCAGTGTGTACAGGTATATAGTATATACAGCAGTGTACTGATATGTGGAGTACAAGGTATAATAGATGCAGTGTGTACATATAGAAAGTATATACAGCAGTGTACTGATGTAAGGTATAATAGATGCAGTGTGTACAGGTATATTGGATATACAGCAGTGTACTATGTGAAGTACAAGGTATAATAGATGCAGTGTGTATATATAGAAAGTATATACAGCAGTGTACTGATGTAAGGTATAATAGATGCAGTGTGTACAGGTATATTGAATATACAGCAGTGTACTGATATGTGAAGTACAAGGTATAATAGATGCAGTGTGTATATATAGAAAGTATATATAGCAGTGTACTGATGTAAGGTATAATAGATGCAGTGTGTACAGGTATATTTAATATACAGCAGTGTACTGATATGTGAAGTACAAGGTATAATAGATGCAGTGTGTACATATATAAAGTATATACAGCAGTGTACTGATGTAACTTAAGGTATAATAGATGCAGTGTGTACAGGTATATTGGATATACAGCAGTGTACCGATATGTGAAGTACAAGGTATAATAGATGCAGTGTGTATATATAGAAAGTATATACAGCAGTGTACTGATGTAAGGTATAATAGATGCAGTGAGTTCAGGTGTATGTGGTCAGTTATCAATTACTGTCACTGTGTGAGGTACATGAGGTATTAGGGGTTGTTGTCTGCAGTACATAGGTATGAGGTGCAGGTCAGGTATAATGTGGCACTTTGAGGTATGAGAATCAGTGAGGCATTAGGTACTATTCTGAGGTATAATGAGCCATGAGTAGAAAAGGGAACTGTGGGCGGTTGGCACATGGAGAGATAATAGGAGGACCTCCTTTACCCACTCTATTCTATAGCTTGCTCTTCCTGGAATTGCCCAGACTTCAAACTCCAGAGGGAGGACCTCATCTAGCCACCCACATGCCACAGCTCAGTGTGCACGCCCCTCTTGCAGTCACGTGGTTGACAGGAGGACCTGAGCTCTTGACTACGTTTCCCGGGGTGCTTTGCAGCCAGTGTTTATGACTGTGAAGGGAGGCAGCCTGGTAGCTAGGATGTCTAGAGCCCGCTGGAGAGGGGTAGGGGGTACCCTGCTCGGACTGCTGCTCTTTGGAGTGGGCATATTGGTGGCAGCGCTGCTTGTGAGGACCTACACTCTTCCTAGCAGCCAGGTCAGCTGGCAGGGGCCAGGGGTGGCAGAAGTGAAGTTTACACCTGATGAGAGGCAGCTGCTGAAGAGAGCATTAATAGGTGAGTGATCTTATTTCTGAGCTGTAGTATGTGACTGCTATGTACAGGAGAGCATATCATATGTGACTGCTATGTACAGGAGAGCATATCATATGTGACTGCTACATACAGGAGAGTATATCATATGTGACTGCTTCATACAGGAGTATATCATATGTGACTGCTTCATACAGGAGAGTATATCATATGTGACTGCTTCATACAGGAGTATATCATATGTGACTGCTTCATACAGGAGAGTATATCATATGTGACTGCTTCATACAGGAGTATATCATATGTGACTGCTATGTACAGGAGAGCATATCATATGTGACTGCTACATACAGGAGAGTATATCATATGTGACTGCTACATACAGGAGAGTATATCATATGTGACTGCTACATACAGGAGAGTATATCATATGTGACTGCTTCATACAGGAGTATATCATATGTGACTGCTTCATACAGGAGTATATCATATGTGACTGCTTCATACAGGAGAGTATATCATATGTGACTGCTTCATACAGGAGTATATCATATGTGACTGCTTCATACAGGAGTATATCATATGTGACTGCTATGTACAGGAGAGCATATCATATGTGACTGCATCATACAGGAGAGTATATCATATGTGACTTCTACATACAGGAGAGTATATCATATGTGACTGCTACATACAGGAGAGTATATCATATGTGACTGCTTCATACAGGAGAGTATATCATATGTGACTGCTTCATACAGGAGTATATCATATGTGACTGCTTCATACAGGAGTATATCATATGTGACTGCTATGTACAGGAGAGCATATCATATGTGACTGCATCATACAGGAGAGTATATCATATGTGACTGCTACATACAGGAGAGTATATCATATGTGACTGCTACATACAGGAGAGTACATCATATGTGACTTCTACATACAGGAGAGCATATCATATGTGACTGCTACATACAGGAGAGTATATCATATGTGACTGCTACATACAGGAGAGTATATCATATGTGACTGCTATGTACAGGAGAGTATATCATATGTGACTGCTACATACAGGAGAGTATATCATATGTGACTGCTATGTACAGGAGAGTATATCATATGTGACTGCTACCTACAGGAGAGTACATCATATGTGACTGCTACATACAGGAGAGCATATCATATGTGACTGCTACATAACGTATATCATATGTGACTGCTACATAACGTATATCATATGTGACTGCTACATACAGGAGAGTATATCATATGTGACTGCTACATACAGGAGAGTATATCATATGTGACTGCTACATACAGGAGAGTATATCATATGTGACTGCTACATACAAGAGAGTATATCATATGTGACTGCTACATACAGGAGAGTATATCATATGTGACTGCTACGTACAGGAGAGTATATCATATGTGACTGCTACATACAGGAGAGTATATCATATGTGACTGCTACGTACAGGAGAGTATATCATATGTGACTGCTACATACAAGAGAGTATATTATATGTGACTGCTACATACAGGAGAGTATATCATATTTTTTGACAACAGCTATTCACAGTGCAGGATTACAATAGGGGCGTTCGGGGCAGCTGGGCACGGCACATAGTTCCCTGCCCCGCCGCCAATCACCTAGTAGGCCTGAGGCCTATGCGTTAGGCCCCTTTCACATGGACGAGTATTCCGCGCGGATGCGATGCGTGAGTTGAACGCATTGCACCCGCACTGAATCCTGACCCATTCATTTCTATGGGGCTGTTCACATGAGCAGTGATTTTCACGCATCACTTATGCGTTGCGTGAAAATCGCAGCATGCTCTATATTCTGCGTTTTTCACGCAACGCAGGCCCCATAGAAGTAAATGGGGTTGCGTGAAAATCGCAAGCATCCGCAAGCAAGTGCGGATGCGGTGCCATTTTCACGCACGGTTGCTAGGAGACGATCGGGATGGAGACCCGATCATTATTATTTTCCCTTATAACATGGTTATAAGGGAAAATAATAGCATTCTGAATACAGAATGCAAAGTAAAATAGCGCTGGAGGGGTTAAAAAAATAAAAAATAATTTAACTCACCTTAATCCACTTGCTCGCGTAGCCCGGCATCTCCTTGTGTCTCCTTTGTTGAAGGACCTATGGTGAGCATTAAATACAGTTACAGGACCTTTGATGACGTCACTCCGGTCATCACATGGTATGTCACATGATCTTTTACCATGGTGATTCACCATGGTAAAAGATTATGTGACGTACCATGTGATGACCGGAGTGACGTCATCAAAGGTCCTTTACCCAGGTCCTAAAGAAAGAATACAGAAGCAGATGCCGGCTGCGCTATCAAGTGGACTAAGGTGAGTTAAAGGGCTTCTGTCACCCCACTAAAGTGATTTTTTTTTTTAGGGCTAGTTAAATTAGTTATATTGCGATATATGAAAATATAATTGTGTTACTTACTTTGATCCAGCAGTTTATTCAAAAAACGAAGTTTTATCATATGTAAATTCGGTCTCTACCAGCAAGTAGGGCGGCTACTTGCTGGTAGCTGCTGCAGAAATCCGCCCCCTCGTCGTGTTGATTGACAGGGCCAGCCGTGATCTCCTCCTCCGGCCAGCCCTGTCGGCATTTCAAAAATCGCGCGCCTGTGTTGATTCGGCGCAGGCGCTCTGAGATGAGGAGGCTCGTCTCCTCAGAACTCCCTCAGTGCGCCTGCGCCGATGACATCACCGAAATAGAAGACGTCATCGGCGCAGGCGCACTGAGGGAGTGCTGAGGAGACGAGCCTCCTCATCTCAGAGCGCCTGCGCCGAATCAACACAGGCGCGTGATTTTTGAAATGCCGACAGGGCTGTCCGGAGGAGGAGATCCCGGCTGGCCCTGTCAATCAACAGAAGGAGGGGGCGGATTTCTGCAGCAGCTACCAGCAAGTAGACGCCCTACTTGCTGGTAGAGACCGAATTTACATATGATAAAACTTTGTTTTTTGAATAAACTGCTGGATCAAAGTAAGTAACACAATTATATTTTCATATATCGCAATATAACTAATTTAACTAGCCCTAAAAAAAAAAATCACTTTAGTGGGGTGACAGAAGCCCTTTAAACATTTTTTTATTTTTTTTTAACCCCTCCAGCGCTATTTTACTATGCATTCTGTATTCAGAATGCTATTATTTTCCCTTATAACCATGTTATAAGGGAAAATAATACAATCTACAGAACACCGATCCCAAGCCCGAACTTCTGTGAAGAAGTTCGGGTTTGGGTACCAAACATGCACGATTTTTCTCACGCGAGTGCAAAACGCATTACAATGTTTTGCACTCACGCGGAAAAATCGCGGGTGTTCCCGCAACGCACCCGCACATTTTCCCGCAACGCCCGTGTGAAAGAGGCCTTAGTGAATTCCCAGCGCAGGCGGGCGTGATGATGTCATCGCGTGCCTGTGTCGGGACGCAGCACTGTGATGTGCGCGCGCCTGCCTCATCCCGCCTTACTCTGCGAGCAAGCGCTTAGCCCTGGACATAGGTGAGTATTTAGCGTTTTAATTTTAATTTTTAATTTTTTTATTTCATGTGCCTGCTTTTGGGGACATGTGGGGTGGGGACACACAGGAGGACATTTGTGAAGAGTCATCGATTACATCGGGGGGAAATTACTATATTAGGGCTTCTGTATTAGGGCAAATTACTATGTGGGGGAAAATATTATGGAAGGATTACTATGTGGGGGCTGTGTGGGGCCAAATTATTATGGGGGGGACTACTATGTGGGGGCAAATTACTATGTGGGGCAGTGTGGGGAAAACTACTGTGTTGGGGCAGTGTGGGTGGAATTACTATGTGGAGGCAAATTACTGTGTGGTGGAAACTAGGGATCGACCGATATTGATTTTTTAGGGCCGATACCGATAATTTGTCAACTTTCAGGCCGATAGCCGATAATTTATACCGATATTCTGGGTATTTTTATTTTTGAGGAAAAAAATGTTTTTCCTACACAAATCTGCTGAAAATTAATCTTTATTGTTAACGTGTATTATTATTTTTTTTTTTTTTTGAAAATCTTTTTCATTTATACTTAAAGGGTTTCTGTCACCCCACTAAAGTGTTTTTTTTTTTTGGGCTAGTTAAATTAGTTATATAGCGATATATTAAAATATACTAGTTTACTTACTTTGATCCAGCAGTTTAGTCAAAAAACGAAGTTTTATCATATGCAAATTCGGTCTCTACCAGCAAGTAGGGCGTCTACTTGCTGGTAGCTGCTGCAGAAATCCGCCCCCTCCTCTTGTTGATTGACAGGGCCAGCCGGGATCTCCTCCTCCGGACAGCCCTGTCGGCATTTCAAAAATCGCGCGCCCGTGTTGAATCTGCGCAGGCGCTCTGAGATGAGGAGGCTCGTCTCCTCAGAACTCCCTCAGTGCGCCTGCGCCGATGACGTCTTCTATTTCGATGATGTCATCGGCGCAGGCGCACTGAGGGAGCTCTGAGGAGACGAGCCTCCTCATCTCAGAGCGCCTGCGCAGATTCAACACGGGCGCGCAATTTTTGAAATGCCGATAGGGCTGGCCGGAGGAGGAGATCACGGCTGGCCCTGTCAATCAACAAGAGGAGGGGGCGGATTTCTGCAGCAGCTACCATCAAGTAGACGCCCTACTTGCTGGTAGAGACCGAATTTGCATATGATAAAACTTCGTTTTTTGACTAAACTGCTGGATCAAAGTAAGGAACACTATTATATTTTCATATATCGCTATATAACTAATTTAACTAGCCCAAAAAAAAAAAATCACTTTAGTGGGGTGACAGAAACCCTTTAATATTTTTGTGGTTTTTTTTTTTACTAACTTTTAGCCCCCTTAGGGACTAGAACCCTTGTCCTGTTCACCCTGATAGAGCTCTATCAGGGTGAATAGGAGATCACACTGTCCCTGCTGCTCTGTGCTCTGTGCACACAGCAGCAGGGAGCTGAACATGGCAGCCAGGGCTTCAATAGCGTCCTGGCTGCCATGGTAACCGATCGGAGCCCCAGACTTACACTGCTGAGGCTCCGATCGGAGGAGCAGGGGAGAGGGGATCCTGTGGCCACTGCCACCAATGATTAATACTGGGTGGGGGGGCGCACTGCGCCACCAATGTTTTTACTATTGGGATGGGGCCGGGAGCGCACTGCGCCACCAATGATTAATACTAGGGGGCTTGGGGGGGGGCGCACTGCGCCACCAATGAAGATAAGTCTCTCATTCATATACAGGAGGCGGGAGCTGGCTGCAGAATCACCTAGCCGGCTCCCGACCCCTATGAACGGTAGCTGCGATCCGCGGCACCTAAGGGGTTAACTACCGCGGATTGCAGCTGCCGTTCATAGAGGTCGGGAGCCGGCTATGTGATTCTGCATCCTGCTCCCGCCTCCTGTATATGAATTAATGAAAGACTCATCTTCATTGGTGGCGCAGCGGCCACAGCCCCTCCCCTCCTCTTGTCTCCTCTCCTGCTATTGGCGGCAGCGGCATCACAGGGGGAGGAGACACTGCTTCCTTCTCCCCTGTGCTGCGGAGGGAACACAGAACGCGCTGAGAGCAGCGCGTTCTGTGTTCCCAATACGTTATCGGAATATCGGCAAAATAGATGCCGATACCGATAACGTTCAAAATCCTCAATATCGGCCGATAATATCGGTAAAACCGATAATCGGTCGATCCCTAGTGGAAACTACTATGTGGAGGCAAATTACTATATGGGGCAGTGTGGGGGAAACTACTGTGTTGGGGCAGTGTGGGGGAAATTACTGTGTGGGGGAAACTACTATGTGGAGGCAAATTACTATATGGGGCAGTGTGGGGGGAAATTACTGTGTGGGGCAGTGTGGGGGAAATTACTGTGTGGAGGCAAATTACTATATGGGGCAGTGTGGGGGGAAATTACTGTGTGGTGGAAACTACTATATGGAGGCAAATTACTATATGGGGCAGTATGGGGGGAAATTACTATGTGGGGGAAACTACTGTGTTGGGGCAGTGTGGGGGAAATTACTATGTGGAGGCAAATTACTATATGGGGCAGTGTGGGGGGAAATTACTGTGTGGGGGGAAATTACTGTGTGGGGGCAGTGTGGGGGGAAATTTCTGTGTGGGGGGAAATTACTGTGTGGCAGTGTGGGGGAAATTACTATGTGGATGCAAATTACTATATGGGGCAGTGTGGGGGGAAATTACTTAGGAAGAAAAGTTGACCACTGACATCACCTGCTAAGTTCGAAATCTAGAGGAATGTATGCATACGGATCTCCATTATACTTAATAGGGCCAGTGAACATTCCATCCGCATCCTGCAGCGCCAGATTCAGAGAATTTCAGCAGGCTGTTCTGTGTTGGAACAGCCTGCCCGAACTCAAACCAGAGGTGTGAAAGTAGCCTAACAAATTTATTCAAGATCCTGTTGCAAAAATTAGCACACCCCAATGACAGTCTTACGCTGGGTTCACACCAGAGCGTTCTGAAAGGAGCGCTCTGTATGCGCGATTGTACGGGCGTTTACAAGCGCGCATACAGAGACAAGTGAACACACATTGTCGCGCGTTCCCGAAAGTCTATGTACGGGAACGAGCGACCAACGCCCAAAAAAACGCTCATGTACTTGTTTGAGCGTCGGGCGTTTTACAGCGCGATCGTACGCGCTGTAAAATGCCCAGGTGAGAACCATTCCCATAGGGAAGCATTGGTTTCTCCTTGTTGAGCGTTTTACAGCGCGTAGGAACGCGCTGTAAAACGCTCAGGTCTGAACTGAGGGTTAGGCCTCTTTCACACAGGCGTTGCTGGAAAATGTGCGGGTGCGTTGCGGGAACACCCGCGATTTTTCCGCGCGAGTGCAAAACATTGTAATGCGTTTTGCACTCGCGTGAGAAAAATCACGCATGTTTGGTACCCAAACCCGAACTTCTTCACAGAAGTTCGGGCTTGGGTTAGGTGTTGTGTAGATTGTATTATTTTCCCTTATAACATGGTTATAAGGGAAAATAATAGCATTCTGAATACAGAATGCTTAGTAGGTGATCAATTGAGGGTAAAAAAAAAATGAAAAAATTAACTCACCTTCTCCTCTTGTTCGCGTAGTTCCCGGTCTCTTCTTTACTTCTTTAATGATGAGCTGTGGGCTAAAGGATCTTTGGTGACGTCAGATCACATGCTCCAATCACATGGTACATCACCGTGGTGATGGACCATGTGATTGGAGCATGTGATCTGACGTCACCACAGGTCCTAGCCGATAGTTCATCTTTTGAGAAGTAAAGAAGAGACCGGGAGCTACGCGAACAAGAGGAGAAGGTGAGTTAATTATTTTATTTTTTTTAACCCTCAATTGATCACCTACTAAGCATTCTGTATTCAGAATGCTATTATTTTCCCTTATAACCATGTTATAAGGGAAAATAATACAGTGAATAGACTGTCACCTAGCAACCATGCGTGAAAATCGCACCGCATCCGCACTTGCTTGCGGATGCTTGCGATTTTTACGCAACCCCATTCACTTCTATGGGGCCTGCGTTGCGTGAAAAACGCTGAATATAGAGCATGCTGCGATTTTCACGCAACGTACAAGTGATGCGTGAAAATCACCGCTCATGTGAACAGCCCCATAGAAATGAATGGGTCGGTATTCAGTGCGGGTGCAATGCATTCACCTCACGCATCGCATCCGCGCGGAATACTCGTCCGTGTGAAAGAGGCCTAAGGCTACTTTTACACTAGCGGCAGGACCGATCCGACAGGCTATTAATGGCAGAGGTCATTTAGCCCTTTTGGATTCAGCGTCTCAAGATGCTGAATCCAAAATGCTTCTCTCTTCCTTGTTCTCTACATATTCCAATATCTGCCACCCTAAATCACGAGGCGAGGTGAGGCGATTGCCTCAGGAAGCACCAGGTAGAGGCAAGAGGGGGGGGGGGGGGCAGCGGAAGAGCGATGGGCAATAAGCGGTTCCGTTGTGGAAACGCTCATCTCTACATATTCAACTGCATGGCTGTACTCAGGGCATGGGAGTGACGTCTCCCTGGCCCACCATTGCCTCTGATAGGCTACAGGAACTAGGACTATAGCCTATCAGAGGCCGGTGTCATCATTATCCCGCTGCCTGAGCCGAGCTGCATAGAGCTCAGGGCACAGACTAGAAGAGGTCTGTCTTGCACTCTATGGCTGACAGCAGAATGGAGATGGTGGGAGTTATTATTTTGTAATTGGAGAAAGCACTATAGGGACATTGCAGCTGTAAAAAGGAGCATTTTTGTACCGGCACACATTATAAGGGGGCCTCTGTGGGGACATTTGTTGTACTAGGGGGCACTAAAAGGGGGTAGTTTTTTTTTTGTACTGACACACATTCCAAGGCCTCATGCACACAACCGTTGTTTTATTCCGTGTCCGTTGCGCCATTTTTCAGCGGACCCATTGCACCGTTTGCCATCCGCGTCCGTGTTTCGTGGTTCCAGTACGTCAAAGAAATGTAACCTGTCCTATTTTTTTCGCGGAAAACGGTTTGCGGACTCATTCAAGTCAATGGGACCGCTAAAAAACGCAGAGGCACACAAGATTGTCATCCACGTCCGTGCGTCTGCGTCCATTTTTTTCCCCATCATTTGCATGGCAAACCTGTCTTAGACTTTTTTTTTACATTCCTTTATGTTTGGTGGTCCTCCAAAAATAAAGGAAGACACATGGAAACAAAAACGGATCACGGAACAAAGGAACCCCATTTTGCGGACCGATAAAAACAATTGTCGTGTGCATGAGGCCTAAGGTGGGGACATTTCTTCTGCATGGGTTTTTTTTTGTACTGGCACACGTCATAAGGGAACATTTTTTATATCGGAACACATGAGGGTATTTTTGTACTGCCACACATTATAAGGGAGCATTTTTGTACTAGCACACATTGCAAGGGGGGAATTATTTTCTGGCAAACATTATAAAGGGTAATTTTTTGTAATGCCACAGATAAGGAGGTATTTTTTGTACAGGCACACATTATAGTGGGGATTATTACTACTGGGGGCACTATGGGGGCATAATTACTTCTGGAGGCAAAATGAGGGACATTATTACTATTGGGTAAACTCTTACCACATAGTGCACTCTGGCAGAGAATTATTGCTATTGGTGGGACTTTTGGGAGGACTTTTACATTGGGAGTCATCCTGGATTAAAGGTGCTGAGTTTATACCGGAGTATATGATGTATGAACTGTATAATACAGTATATACTGTATTACATATTCAATCTGATTATAGTGTATAGGCTACTATATAACGTGTTCATATGATATAGACCCAGTATTATAAATGCTATATTAATATTGTATGTGATGTATAACCTGTATAGATGGTATAATTGTGTAGAATAGAATTGGCATGGCTAGTATACAATTTGTGTATATGGTATTATATAGTGTAAGACCTTCAGTATAGTCGTATTCAAGATGTATAAACAATATATATCATGTATAATGGGTGAAAGTTATTTTTTTTTTAAGTCCTACATTTTCTTGTATTGCTACTATTTGTAATATAGCCTTTAGTGAGAATGTCATGTGTGCCTTATGTATATGGCCAATTATAGCTCAAATCTTCTGATTCCATATCCAGGTGCCCTACGCATTCCCACCGTTTCCATCTCTGAAACGGAGCAAAACGTTACAGCTCTGGCCGAGCTTGGAGCATACATTAGAAGAGGTATAGTATGTCTGCCATCTGGAGTGTTCATGTTACTAAATATTACAAGTGGATGAGTAGTGATATCCTCTCCTAGTATGCTACTACCAGGTCCTGCTGACATGTAGAATAATATTCCCACAAATCTTTTTTTATTGAGTGTTTACAGTGTAAATACATTGTTGTACAGATCTTACATAAAAAATGATATACAGACATAACTTTTATAATGCTGACAACAAACAGGCTACCAAACAATCATCATTACACTAATTTTCACCCTTCCCCCCACCCTTCCCCTCCCGCCCCACTATAGCACAAAATTACAAAAATACAATTTTAGACATTGTTGTTCAGACGTCGAAACGACAGCCAGGGTTCCCATAACTTCTCAAATTTTGATGGGCATCCACACTTCTGGTATACCACCCGTTCATAACTTAACATCGTGTCTACTGCCCCTAAGAATTCGCCTAAGGTGGGCGGCGCTGTCTGTATCCAATGCAAGGCAATTAATTTCCTAGCTACATATAGCACTCTGCCTATCGCTATTTTATGTACCTGACTAGTGGCCAGTTCAGAAACATAGCCTAGCACACACACTCTAGGATCAAGCGGTATCCGTACCTCGTACACGTCATGTATAGTCTGAGTTACCATTTTCCAGTATCTCCCTAGCCTCTCACACTTCCATAGCATATGCATCAAGTCCGCAGCTTCCACAGAGCACCTTGGACAGTCAGCCGTAGGTCTATAACCTGTGCGGAACAAAAAAAACTGTGTCTTGTAGACCCTGTGGACTATAAACAGCTGCGAGAGTTTACGACCCTCGCTTAAGGAAGAGAGAGGTATTGCCTCTAGTATGTCAGACCATTGCTCATCCGTTATTTCGCCCACATCCTTTTCCCACTTGCCCCTAGCCACCAGCGGATGTAATAGTAAAAACTTGTCTAGTAGAAACTTGTATACACTGGAGATCATCCCTCTTTTCTCCCCTTTGGAGAGAATTTGATGTAGTGCGATATCTCTCCCAGCCATCACAGTCGGACCCTTAAATGTGGAATTGTATGCGTGCCTCACTTGAAGGTACTTATAGAAGTGAGTCCTGGGTAGCTCATACATCTCTTGCAGCCTGGAGAAGGACATGAAATTTTTATCTTCCAGCAAGTGGCCTAATCTTAGGATTCCTTTCCTTTTCCATGCTCCAAAATCAGACAGAGAAAGGAACTCTGGCAGCACAGGATTGCCCCACTGTGGAGTGTATTCCGTATTGCCAACAATTCCCCTTAGCTGCTTAACCCTGTTCCATGTAGACTGCATCAAATACCCCAGATCCCCCATCGGACCACCTTTCCCGGCACCTTTAGTCTCCAGGAGCAACATTAGGTCCCTAGTTGACAAGCAATGAGTAAACAACTGACATGTCACCTCACTCGGGTCCGGGTCCATCCACCCTTTGAAGTGCTGGCATTGTGCAGCTAAGAAATATACCCAAGGGTTTGGTATTGCAAGACCCCCTTCCGTTTTAGGATATTGCAGTGTTTCAATTTTAATTCTCGGTTGCCCCTTGCGCCAGATGAGCTCCCTGAAAATAGTATTAATCTGATCAAATTTAGACTTTGACAGCCAGACCGGGGAATTATGCAAAATATAAAGTAACTGGGGCATCAACACCATTTTAATAAGATTTGCTCTTCCCGCCACCGATAAATATAGTTTACACCACGCACTAACTTTACTCCTAAACTTAATAACTAGCGGATCAAAGTTAAGGCGTTCGAAATCTTGGAGACACATGTATACCCAGGTACTTAAAGGATACCACGCACTGAATATTTATTTCATGCACAATCTGCGACTGCGCTTGCCCGTCAAGCAGCATAATTGCCGACTTACTCCAATTTATAGTCAGACCCGACAGGTCAATAATTGTCATAGCCGTTGCCAGGGATGGGCCAGTGTCCCCTAAAAAGAGCAAGGTGTCATCTGCATACATCGCCACTTTATTGTTAACTGCCCCATATTGGAACCCCGAATGTCTAAGGACCTGCGAATCGCTGCAGCTACAGGGCTCAATCGCAACTGCAAATAGCAGAGGTGACAACTGGCACCCCTGTCTAGTGCCCCGGCCCAAACAGAACTTGGGGGACACCCCACCATTCGCCCTAATACATGCTTTTGGACTAGAATATAGCACCCTGACCCAGGATATGTACTCTTCTCCAAATCCCATACACACCAAAACTCTCCACAGGAATCGCCATTCAATGCTGTCAAAGGCCTTGGCCGCGTCTAAAGAAAGGATTGCTCTATCTCCAACATTTTCAGCTGGGAGTTGAATACTGGCAAACACTCTTATATTAATTGACGTGGATTTCTGAGGCATGAAGCCAGTTTGGTCAGAGTGTATGATAGACAAAATAACTTTAAATAGACGCGTGGCCAATACGCGTGGCCAATACCTTCGCAAGCACCTTAACATCTGTGGAGAGCAAGGAGATCGGTCTATATGAGTCAGGGAGAGAGTGATCCTTGTCCGGCTTAGGAATGACGACTATAAGCGCCTCCTGCATAGACGGAGGTAACACCCCTCTTTCCTTGGAGTATTTAAGTACCTTCAAAAGTTCCGGGAGCAGTACTTCCGCAAAGGTTTTATAAACTTCCGCTGGAAGCCCATCTAAACCTGGCGCTTTGTCGTTAGCCATAGCACCCAGTGCCGCCATCATTTCCTCAAACTCAATCGGCTCCTCTAATCGCATGCTATCCTCCCTTGACAACTTAGGCAGATTCAATGTATTCAAAAAGGCGTCAATCTCCTCATCTGAACATGACACCTTGGAGGTATACAGAGAGGAATAAAAATGGTTTAGTATATTTAAGATGTTCTCAGTATCACGCCTCAAGATGCCATTGGAATCTATCAGGCCAGTAATACATTGCGCACCTTGCTGAGCTTTCGCTATAATCGAGAGCATATGACCGACACTCTCCCCTTCTGTAAAAAATTTTTGCTTGTAAAAGAGCCGTTTCCTCTCCGCTACCTCCAAGAGGTGACACTTCAGCTCCTCCTGCCTAGCCTTCAAAGCATTACAAATCTGAAGGGCGACACTAAATATGGAGTGGTCCGATAAGGTCCTGGCAAGATACTCTGAGTTCCGTACAAGTGGAAACATGGGAGCATTCACCAAACCCATATCTATACGCGACAGGGAGCCATAGGTCGAGGAGCAACACGAGTACTTCCTGTCCAGGGGGTGGGTCTCCCTCCATACGTCCGTCAGACCTACTTCCCTCAGTAGTCTCGCAAATGGAGTTTCACCAGAATTACCATCACTAGGTGTGACCTGGCATCTATCAAGCGAGCTATTAAGCACGTTATTAAAGTCTCCCACTATTAGCATTGGAAGCTCAGAAAACTCTGCCATAAAACCCAGAAGCCTTCTCAAAGGTACCGAGGAAAATGGTGGGGGTATATAGATCGTCGCCAAGACCATTCTCAACCCTTGGACCACACAATGCACCCCTATAAACCTTCCCTCCTCATCCACACACTCCCTAAGGCATTCAAATTTAATGTTTTTATGGACCAGGATACTAACCCCCCTGGAATGTGAGGAGAAGACGGAATGCACCGAATAACCGGACCACGGCTTTTGCAGAACATGTATAGATTGTTTGGTCATATGCGTTTCTTGCAAGCATATTATTGCTGGCTGATATCTAGCTAAGTAACGAAATAAGCCGTGTCTCTTCGTAGCATCCGCCATTCCCCTCACATTCCAGCTAAGTATTCTTGTAACAGATCCCATAAGAGCGTGTACAAAAATAAAAGTAGGTTAGGGTCACATACATCTCCAAATCCCACAAGCTGCAAGAAAAAGTAATGTTAATCAACATAGCATAGTCTCCCATCTCTTCCTCATTTCCCCCTTCTAGGTGAACAAGGACTGTACGTCTCAACATCTTATAATTACTATCATTAGTACATTTGGCAGTAATAACCTTCAATAAACCGGCTCTCCTTCTCCTGTCGGCTCGGTGTTTTGCCTCTTTTCGCCGGCATGATCTCTGAGCACTGAGCCGGATCGCTTGTAGAGTATGTCCCCTGCCTCTCTGAGTAGTTACAGCACGAATCGCCACCGCTGAAGGTGAAAAATACAGGATGCTTGCCGGAGCTGATGCGATGTGGGCCTTACTCCATGCGCCTCTAGGCTCCGCCCCCCCACAAATCCTTTCTAATTAGTTATGTATACTTTCATTGCTGTTTTTGTGTAGCAGTTGGTGTGGATGATAAGTACAGTGCATTTCGAAAGTCTTCAGATCCTTTTATGTTTGTCACATTTTACAGTATGTGGCAGCCTTTTCTAAAATAAAAATCAATCTGCATTCAATCCCCCTTTAATAAAACATTGAAAACTGAATTTAAGAAATGTCTGCAAATTTATTAAATATGAAAAACTAAAATTTTTCATGGACATAAGTATTCAGACTCTTTGCTATGACACTTGAAATGTAGCTCTGGGGCCTCCTCTTTTCTTGATCATCTTTGGGACAGGATTGTGTAAAGACACAAGAGTGCAAATAAATTCTGCTGCACTGAAAGTCCCCAAGAGCACAGCAGCATTCCTAATTCTTAAATGGAAGAAGTTTGTAAGAATCAGGATTCTTCCTAGAGTTGGCCTCCCCACCAAACTAAGTAATTGAGGGAAAGGGGCCTTGGTAAGAAAGGTGACCAAGAACCCAACGGTTGAGCTCCAAAGATCCTGTGTGCAGATGGAAGAAACTTCCAGAAGGTCAACCATGACTTCAGCACTCCACCAATCTGGGCTTTATGGCAGAGTTGTAGAGGGAAGTGCATGTGAGCTGTCATATCACCACCCCAGCTGACGTGTAGCAGAGAGCGTGCCCTGCCAGATTTAAATAACCTGGCGGTGGATCGCTTAGCAGTTAAGCTGAGTAGCCCCTGCTGAGGATCATCCCCTAGAAGACGAGCAACCTTGACTGAGTAACCCTTTATCCCCCTAGACAACAAGCAATTAAGCCCTACATAAAGTATTATGCATTTCCCTCCCTCATTCCCTGTAACCAAGATAACACAGGAGTGGCTTATGGACAACTGTGAATGTCATTTAGTGGCCCAGCCAGTGCCCTGACTTGAACGTCTCTGGGGAGACCTGAAAATGGCTGTCTATCGAGACCCCCCTTCAGCCTGACAGACCTTGAGAGGAACTGTGGAGAAGAACAGCAGAAAATCCCCAAAACCAGTTGTGCAAACCTTGTGGGGTCGTAATCACTGCCAAAGGTACTTCAACTAAATACTGAGTAAAGGGTCTGAATACTTATGTCAATGCAAGATTTTAGTTCTTCCTTTTTAATAAATTAGCAAGGATTTTGAACATTATTATTCTTCTAAGTTTTCACTTTCCTATTATGGGGTATTGAGTGCAGAATGATGGGGGAAATTATTAACTTTTAATATTTAAGCACGAGGCTGCAACATAAAAAGTGAAAGGTTCTGAAGACTTTCTAGTAGTTATAGAAGTAACCACTGCCCCGTATACATTATCACGGCAGGTTCCTTTCACAGGTTTGGCAGAACATTTTACTACCTCTCGCATCTTTGCTTTTATAGTAGGACACATTCCTGAAGCCCAGTAGCCAGTTCATTTAGAAGTTTGCTGCCTTGTGTGCTTTTATTCTACAGATGTTTATAGAATAACTTTATTGATGGGCCTCTGAAAAAGTCCTCTGAATTAGCTGTCTCCTAAAGTGACAGTATTTTGTCCATTCCCGAGTCAGTGACTTTCTGATTCATGGACCCAGCATATAGTGAAATAATTTGACAAAAAAGTTGGACACGTTAAATAAAAGGTAAATGAGTATCCCCATGTTGACATTCCACAGGATATGGCATAAATGAGGAAGAGGTCCTAGTGGGGTCCTCTTATGCTGCCATGAATGGAGAGGTTCTTCTGACCTTGTTTAAAGCCTTTGGGATTAGGAAGCCGTATTTGTAGCGTGCTCAAGCACCGCTGTAGGAGATATAGCCATACATGACGTGATACTGGATGGATGAATAAAGGAGATATTGATTAATTGCAATCTTACATTGAGTTCCTTGGCCATTGTTTCTAATAGATTATGGTTAGTATCCTACCACAGAGCACCAGCGTTATTGGCTAGAGTGCTAACCAGGAATTACACAATCAATGGAGAGGTGGCCAGGCTATGCTATACAGTTCTTAAAATAGTCCCGTAAGCCTGCTTGGCTGTTGTCAGAAGTCCCATAAGATTGAATTAAGAAAGCTGCACATGCGCAGCCATGGCTCTATTCACAGCTGTGTGAGATGGAGCCAAGATACAGTGTGTCCAGGTCTCACCACTGGGACTTGCTCCTATTAGACGTTTATGGCATATCCCAAGGATATGCTATAAATGTCCAAATGGGAAAACACGTTTAATCATGGCATATTGTGCCCAGATTTGAGACGTCTTAAGATTTTCCTCTACTTACAGAGTTATTAAGATTAGTAAATAGGGGCATGGCCTCCTGAGCTCAGCACAATTAACTTATTTTAGGCCCATTCACTTAAATGGGATTGAGCTGCACAGAGGTCATGTGACTTACTGACGTGATGTTACAGGGCAAAAGAGAGGTTGCAGTGCTCGCCAAACCGTCATGTCCTCTTCCAGCAGCTAATAAGTGGGAGTTCTGGATCTGGATCCTGCCAATCAGATATCAATAAACCTTCTCTAAGGATAGGTCATCAAAACTCCCGGAAAACCCATTTAATAAAGTTTGGGGGAGGGCATAAACCTTGCTCAATCCCCATCTGGCCCCTACAGTGCTAACATGCACATTCCAATAAATGTACACTGCTCAGCACTGTCCACCTAGATGGAAGAGGAAAGCTACCCATGGGTAAAGGGAGGAATTTATTAAGGGCTGCATGCTATAAAATTGCCGTCAAAAAGTCATGCAAAACTTCTGGCCGTCTTTGTGTTTTTAAAATTCACAGAAAAAAAGAAAAATATACAAAAATAATATATACAGTACAGACCAAAAGTTTGGACACACCTTCTCATTCAAAGAGTTTTCTTTATTTTCATGACTATGAAAATTGTAGATTCACACTGAAGGCATCAAAACTATGAATTAACACGTGGAATTATATACATAAGTAGCCACCTTTTGCTTTGATTACTGCTTTGCACACTCTTGGCATTCTCTTGATGAGCTTCAAGAGGTAGTCCCCGAAATGGTTTTTCACTTCACAGGTGTGCCCTGTCAGGTTTAATAAGTGGGATTTCTTGCCTTATAAATTGGGTTGGGACCATCAGTGGCGTTGAGGGAGAAGTCGGGTGGATACACAGCTGATAGTCCTACTGAATAGACTGTTAGAATTTGTATTATGCAAGAAAAAGCAGCTAAGTAAAGAAAAACGAGTGGCCATCATTACTTTAAGAAATGAAGGTCAGTCATCAGCCTAAAAATTGGGAAAACTTTGAAAGTAAGGGCTATTTGACCATGAAGGAGAGTGATGGGGTGCTGCGCCAGATGACCTGACCTCCACAGTCACCGGAACTGGAACCCAATCGAGATGGTTTGGGGTGAGCTGGACCGCAGAGTGAAGGCAAAAGGGGCCAACAAGTGCTAAGCATCTCTGGGAACTGAGACTGTTGGAAGACCATTTCAGGGGACTACCTCTTGAAACTCATCAAGAGAATGCCAAGAATGTGCAAAGCAGTAATCAAAGCTAAAGGTGGCTACTTTGAAGAACCTAGAATATGACATATTTTCAGTTGTTTCACACTTGTTTGTTATGTATATAATTCCACATGTGCTAATTCATAGTTTTGATGCCTTCATAGTCATGAAAATAAAGAAAACTCTTTGAATGAGAAGGTGTGTCCAAACTTTTGGTCTGTACGTATATAAAATTTCTGGTAATTAGCCGTAGTTAGTTTAGCCTCAGTACTGGCAGTTAGATAGAAATAGTTTAAAGTAGTGTTAGGGTAAGAGATTTGAAAAATAAATGTAAAAAAAATATACAAGAATATATTATATATATAAATTGTTTGGAATGGCAGAGCGTATGTATACGGCAGAGGAGGCATACGCATTTATTCTGTTCTGACACAGAACAGTTTTCAAATTTTGTCATCGTCCGCTAACACTAGTGATGACAAGCCACAGCAAAGTCGCAGACCAGACTAGCGCTATTGACCCTTAATGGATTGCCCACAGTTAGTATACTTCCGTCTGTTCCAGAATTTAATTCTGTCACAGGCATCAGTTATGATGGTATGGGGTTTAGGAGGGGTGGAATTTTTTAAAATCTTCTTATCAGAAGAACTGGTAAGTTTGATGGTTAAAAAGGACCAATTGATACACTGCTCAATTCATCGCTAGTCACCCCACCTCATATTACGCCAAGAATGGCGTATGGTGCCCTGTTGTTGTGGCGGACATTTAAAAATTTTTGGGGCCTTCTTCTAAATATGGGTCTCATAAAAAAAAAACACAGAGATCTTATTGGTCGTCTGATACCCCCAAGTACAGGGAAGTAATGACAAGACAGTGATTGAGACAATCCTGCAATTTCTGCACTTAGCTGACAACACACAGTGCCCCCCATGTGATGACCCCAGCCATGACAGGCTTTATAAAATTAGGCCCCTTATAAATTATTAAAATAAAATTTTTTGAGAGGCCTACACCCCAGAAAAAAATATTGCCGTGGATGAGTCACTTGTCATTTTTAAAGGCAGGCTTCAATTTCGCCAATATTTGCCAAGGAAGAGGGCACGATTTGGACTAAAAATGTATAAGCTCTGTAAGAGAAGATCTGGCTACACCTATACATTTAGAGTGTATGAAGGCAAAGATACCCAGTTTTTGCCCTCCTGAATGCCTCCCTTCCTCAGTGTGGCAGGTAAAATAGTGTGGGATCTTTGCACCCTCTTTAGATAAGGGGTTCCACTTGTACTTTGACAATTATTACACCAGCATACCCCTTTTCAGGGTGCCTTTCAGTCAGAAAGACAGTGGCATGTGACACCATACGCTGCAAACGGAGAGGCCTGCCCAAGCCTTTTGTGAACAAAAAAATTGAAGTCAGGGGGACATAGGGACATCTTACTTGTAAAATAGTGAGACAAAAAAGATGTCCTCATAATGACATCTATACATCCAGACAGTATCAACCCTGTTCCTGTGCACGCACAAATACCACCGTCTGTAAGCCTGTCTGCATACAGGATTACAATAAATATTTGGGTGGGGTGGACCTTGCAGACCAAATGCTGCAGCCCTATAGTGTGGTCAGAAAATCCTGCATTTGGTATAAGAAACTTGCAGCCCACCTTAACAAGTAGCCCTGTATAATTCTTTTGTCATGTTCCAAAAAGCAGGAACCAAGAAACATATCTTGATTTTTAAGAACAAATCATTAAAAATGTAATATTTGGAGAGCAGCGCCTGATAGCAGTGGGATAGCATCATCTAGTCATGCCGGCAGAATTATCCCAGGGCAACATTTCCCAGCAGATGTGCCCCCTACTGCGAAAAAAAGCAGAGCCCAAAAGAGATGTTGATATGGGATATGGCAGGATACCATATATCAATGTGACACCTGTCCAGATAAGTCTGGACTTTGCATTAAGCAGTGTTTCCCGCATTTACCATACTTCCCTAGATTATTAATTTAATCAATTTACATTTTTTTTACTTCTTTTATGCACTTTTGGCCATTTAATAATTTATTATGCAATCCACTGTTTAACACTCCACATTCATTATATTATTAGCCAATTATATTTGGAAAATTAGAAAAACTCCAAAATGTAAAAATAAATTCTCACTAATAGATGAATACTTTAGGGGGTGTAGTTTCCACAATGGGGGTCACATTTGTGGTACCTCAGGGTAACTTCAAATGCGACACAGCGCCTGAAAAACGTGGCCTAAAGTGACATTTTTCTGTAAAATATGTAATTTTTCTTTTTTACAGCCATGGGTTTCTAAATTCTATAAAAAGTATATTGGGCCAAAGTGCTCACTACACCTTTTGAAAAATTCCTTGGGGGGTGGTAGTTTCCAAAATGAGGTCACTTTTTGGGGTTTTCCACTGTGGGGTACCTCAGGGGTACCTTCAAATGCGACATAGCGCCTGAAAATGATTCCAGTGAAATCAGCCCTCCAAAAGCCATATTGTGCTCCATCTCTTCTAAGCTCTGCCGTGCGCCCATACAACAGTCGACAACCACTTATGTGATGTTATTGTAAACTGTAGAATCAGGTAATAGATATTGATTTAGTTTGGCTGTTTAACCCTTGCTGTGTTACAGGAAAAAAATTATTAAAATTGTAAATCTGCGGAAAAAGTGAAATTTTGAAATGTCATCTTCATTTCCTTTAATTCTTGTGGAGCACCTAAAGGGTTAACAAAGTTTGTAACATCAATTTTGGGGGTGGTTTTTAAAATGGGGGCAATTTTTGGGTGGTTTCTACTATGTAAGGCCCACAAAGTGACTTCATAACTAAACTGGGTCATTAAAAAGTGGGTTTTAGAAATATTCTTAAATATAAGAATTGCTTTTAAAATTCTAAGCCTTCTAATAAAAAATAAAATGTAATTTTCAAATGATGCCAACATAAAGTAGACATATGGGAAATGTAAAGTAGTAACTATTTTGTGAGGTATCACTATCTGCCTCAAAAGCCAGATAAATTCAAATTTTTTTAATTGTTTCCAAATTTTCTGTAAATTTGTGATTTTTTTAATTTTTTTTTTATAAATAAAGGTGAAACATATTGACTCAAATTTACCACTAACATGAAGTACAATATGTCACGAGAAAACAATCTCAGAATGGCATTCCAAAGTTATTACCACATTTAGGGTACTTTCACACTAGCGTTTTTCTTTTCCGGCGCTGAGTTCCGTCCTAGGGGCTCAAATCCGGAAAAGAACTGATCAGTTTTATCCTAATGCATTCTGAATGGAGAGTAATCCATTCAGGATGTATCAGATGTATTCAGTTCAGTCTTTTTGCCTGATCAGGCTTTTCAGAAAACCGTAGCATGTTGTATTTTTACCTCCGGCCAAAAATCCTGAACACTTTGACTGAACGCCAGATACAGTCTTTTTCCCATTGACTTGCATTAACGGCCGGATCCGGCGCCGTCTGTTCAGTCAAACCGGTTCTGGCTTTTGCATGTTAAACCCCGAAAAATTTGAAAAAAAAGTTAGTCCATAAATGACGGATCCGTTTTTTCCAATGCAATTTTTCATTGTGATCAAAATCCTGATCAGGATTCAAATGTAATCCGTTTCACACGTTTTTTCCAGATCCGGCGGGCATTCCGGTGTCGGAATTGAACGCCGGATTTAAACAACGCTAGTGTGAAAGTAGCCTAAGTGACACATATCAGATTTGCAAAAATCACGAAGGTGCAAAATGGCCCGGTCATTAAGGGGTTAAACCACGACTTCTTATCAACAGTAAAGGTCTCAAATCGTTTGACTAAAATGATCGTTTCATTGTTAAATATAGTAACATAGTACATAAGGCCGAAAAAAGACACTTTGTCCATCCAGTTCGCCTGTTATCCTACAAGTTGATCCAGAGGAAGGCAAAAAAAAAAACCTGTGAGGTAGAAGCCAATTTTCTCCCCACTTTAGGGGGGAATAAAAAATTCCTTCCTGACTCCAATTCAGCAATCAGAATAACTCCCTGGATCAACGACCCCTCTCTAGTAGCTATAGCCTGTAATATTATTACACTCCAGAAATACATCCAGGCCCCTCTTGAACTTCCTTTATTGTACTCATCATCACCACCTCCTCAGGCAGGAGAGTTCCATAGTCCTCACTGCTCTTACCATAAAGAATGCTTTTTCTATGTTTGTGTACAAACTCTTTCCTTCCTCCAGACGCAGAGGATGTTCCCCTTTGTCACAAGTCACAGTTCTGGGGATAAATAGATGATGAGATAGATCTCTGTACTGACCCTTGATATATTTATACATTTTAATTAGATCTCCCCTTAGTCGTCCTTTTTTCTAAAGTGAATAACCCTGAATTTTGATAATCTTTCAGGGTACTGTAGTTGCCCATTCCATTATTACTTTAAGTTGCCCTCCTCTGGACCTTCTCCAGCTCTGCTATGTCTGGGCTTGTTTACAGGAGCCCAGAACTGTACACTTACTCCGAGTGTGGTTTGACTAGCGATTTGTAAAGTGGGTAGGTACCTATGTTCTTATCATGGGGCATCTATGCACCTTCTGATTGCAGCCCCATTATCTTATTGGCCCTTGGCAGCAGGCTGCCTGACACTGGTTTTGCAGCTTAGTTTGCTGTTTATTATAATTCCTAGATCCTTTTCCATGTCAGTGTTACCCAGTGTTTTATCATTTAGTATGTACGTGTGACTTGCATTATTCCTTCCCAGTGCATAACTTTACACTTGTCAGTGTTTAAACCTCATCTGCCACTTATCTGCCCAACCTACAATCTATCCAGATCCCTCTGTAGTAGTTATACTGTCCTCTTCAGTGTATATTACTTTACACAGTTTAGTGTCATCTGCGAAAATTGATACTTTACTATGCAAGCCTTCTACAAGATCATTAATAAATATATTGAAGAGAATAGGGCCCAATACTGACCCCTGAGGGTCTCCACTAGTGACAGTGACCCATCTGAGTGTGTAACCGTTAATAACCACCCTCTGTTTTCTATCATTGGATCATTACCCACATACAGACGTTTTCTCTCGAGTCCGAGCATTCTCAGTTTTATATACTAACCTTTATGAGGTACAGTGTCAAATGCTTTGGAGAGGTCCAGATATTCGACATCCATTGATTCGCCGCTGTCAAGGTCTAGAACTTACCTCCTCATAGAAACTGATTAAATTAGTTTGGCATGACCGGTCCCCTCACGAGAGCCATGCTGATTATGGCGTTATCTGCTTATTTCCGTTGAGATGCTTAGGATAGCATCGCTCAGAAAACCTTCAAACCGTTTACCCACAACAGATGTTAAACTTACCGGCCTATAGTTCCAGGCTCGGTTTTTGGACCCTTTTTGAATATTGGCACCACATTTGCCATGCGCCAATCCTGTGGGGACATTGCCCCTGGTCAGTATAGAGTCCGCAAATATCAGAAATAAGGGTCTGGCTATGACATACTTAATTCCTTTAGGATATGGGGGTGTATGCCATCCGGTCCTGGCGATTTGTCTATCTTAATCTTTTTTAAGTCGCTGATGTACTTCTTCCTGGGTCAGACAGGACACTTTTTATGGGGAATTTATTTTTACATTCTGCATGACATCTGACAGTTTATTTTCCTCAGTGAATACATTGGAGAAAAAAAATATTTAACAGCTTTGCTTTCTCCTCGTCGCTATTTGCGACTCCCCCCCTCATTACTCTTTAAAGGGCCGACACCTTCAGATTTATACTTTTTAACATTTATATTAATTGAAGAACATTTTAGGGTTAGTTTTACTCTCTTTGGCAATTAATCTCGTCGGCCGTCTAGTTTGGGCCGCTTTTATTAGTTTTTTTTACATGTTGTAGTTTTTTCCTTTATAGTTTTTCAGTGCTTTCCGTGCTACCCTCCTGTTTAGTGATTTATATGCTTTCTTTTTGTCATTTATTGCTTTCATTACAGTTCTATTTATCCACATTGGTTCTTTTTGTTCCTTAATCCTTTTATTCCCATACGGTATGTACCTCTCACAATGAGATTTTAGGATGCTTTTAAAGATATCCCATTTTGATGCTGTATTTTTTATTTTTGAGGACTTTGTCCCAGGTTAGTTAGGCCTATGGCCTCTTTTAGTTGGCTAAATTTTTAGCTTTTTTGAAGTTTGGTATTTTTGTTCCTCCCTGTAGAAACGCTCTTTGAATGATAATGGAAGGTTATTACTTTATGGTAACTATTTCCCAGGTGTCCCCCATACCTGCACGTCTGTTTGTTCTGTCAGGCCTAATGGTTAATATTAAGTCCAGTATGGCTGGTCCCTCTAGTCGGGTCCTGAACCAGTTGGGGAGAGGTAATTGTCTTTGTGTTATTGCCAAGAACCTGTTTCCCTATTGAGATATACAAGTTTCAGTTTCCTAGTCTATATCTGGGTAGTTGAAGTCCCCCATAATAACCACCTCATTGTGATTTCTCCCGCTTCGTCTATCTCATTTAGTAAGTAGATTTTCTGTGGACTCTGGTATATTTAGGTGGTTTATAGTAAACTCCTATTAGTAATTTATTGTTGTTTTTAGCTCCATGTATCTCTACCCACAGTGATTCCACATGTTCATGTCCCTCACTTATATCTCACAGAGTGTGGGCTTTAGACAAGACTTTACATAAAGGCAAACCTCCTCCCCCTCTCCGGTTTATGACGATCCTTCTAAACGGACTGTAACCTTGTACATTAACAGCCCAGTCATAGCTATCATCCAGCCATGTCTCAGTTATTCCCACTATGTCATAGTCCTCCTCACACATCACTAATTTCCAGTTTCTCAGTTTTATTAGTCAGGCTTCTGGCATTAGTATACATACATTTGAGAGGTTATGTATATTTTTTTAAAACCTACAAACCTTTCCTTCTGAACTGTTCTAGTCCCTCCTTCCATTCCTCCCCCAGTCCCACTACCTTGCCCCGTCTCTATCTGCACTATCTTCCCCTCCTATAGTGTAATTTCCCTCCCCCCCAGTCCCTATTTAAACACTCCCTCCAACCTTCTAGCTCATCTTTCGCCCCAGCACAGCTGCCCCTTCCCCATTGAGGTGCAGCCCGTCCCTACGATAGGAGCCTGTAGCCGATAGAGAAGTCGGGGCCCAGTTTCTCCAGGAACCCAACCCCTCCTTCCTACACAAGTTCTTGAGCCACTTGTTAATCTCCCTAATCTCCCACTGCCTTTCTTGTGTGGGCTCGTGGTACAGGCAGTATTTCGGAAAATACTACCTTTTGAGGGTCCTTGCCCTAAGCTTTTGACCTAAATCCCTGAAATCATTTTTAAGGACTCTCCACCTACCTCTAACTTTCTCATTGTTCCGATATGGGACCATGGACCGCTGGGATCTTCTCCAGCCCCTCCCAGTAATCTGTCAGACCCGATCCGCGATGTGTCGAAACTCTAGCGCCAGGAAGACAGCACACTGTTCGGCGATCACGGTCTTTGTGACAGATCTGTTCCCCTAATAATGAGTCTCCCACTACCAGCACCTGTAGGCCTGCCCTGCTCTCCTGGTTCCCTGCTTACTGGGAGCTGACATTCCCCTGACTGCAGAGGAAGTGTCCCGGCTTGCAGCAGTGCCGTCCCTGGACTGACATCCCCCTCATCTGCCAAACGTGCAAACTTGTTGGGGGTGTGTCAGATCAGGGCTTAGCCTCCCTGGCACTCTTCCCTCGACCCCGCTTTCTAACTGTTACCCAGCTAGCTACCTCACTTTCCTCAGCCTCCTCTTTGTCACCCCCCCCCCCCCCTCACTACCGCAAACAGTGCTTGCTCGGTGAGAAGCAAACTCTTTTGCAAATTGTCAATGCCTCTCAGTGTTGCAATTTGCCCGTTTAGGAACTCGATTTGCGATTCCAAATGGGTAATTTGCTCACATCTTGAACAAAGATATACACCCTCGAACGGCTGTTGCAGAACTGCATACATCATGCAAGATGTGCACTGGACTGCGTTGTCAATTGTGCAACACATACTAAAAAGGGATAGCAACAGTAAAAAAAGTAAAACGGTAAATATGATTTAGAATCAGACCCTGTCTGCTGTAGTTTAAGGACTACCAGAATTAAGCCAACAACAACAAGGAAATTATCTCCAACCTTAGTTTCCAACTCCTTTTCTTAAACTCCTTTTTTTTTAACTCCACTTAATATGAAGCCCACTTAGTAGAGGCAAAACCTCAGGAAGCGCAAGCTCTAGAGAGTCTAGGTGGTTCAATTTATAGCACTCGACAAACGTTCCTTTTGGTTGAAATTGTTTTTTTGATTGACTTAAAGGGACACTGACAGGGCCGTTAGAGCATATAAAGTGACATATATTCTTCTATTGGTCTTATATGATAAATTAAACTATACCATTATCACCCCTCACTGCCTTTCCGTTACTTATAAAAAGTGTTTTTTAATCAAAATGCCAAATTACCTTACTTTGTGGCGCCCAAGGGGCTGTCCTCATTCGTGCTGTGCCCAGCCGTGCCCCAACTGCCGTCTCCTAGTGCCGCCCAGCTCATTAGTATTCACTGCACTGGGCGGCTTTTAGTTTTCTCCCGAAGGGGCGAATTCCCCGCGCATGCCCATTACTATCTTCCTGCATCAGCCTCATCTTGTCGCTTCCGTGCCTGCGCGCTGATAAGGTCCCTGGCACCCTCTAGCTCCAGTAGAAGATAGTACTGGGCATGCGCAGGATTTCGCCGCGTCGGGAGAAGAAAAAGCCGCCCAGTGCAGTAAATACTAATGAGCTGGGCGGCACTAGGAGACGGCAGTTGGGGCACGGCTGGGCACAGCACTGAATGAGGGACAGCCCCTTGGGCGCAAAGTAAGGTAATTTGCATTTTGATAAAAACACTTTTTATAAGTAACGGAAAGGCAGCGAGGGGTGATAATGGTATAGTTTAATTTATCATATTAAGACCAATAGAAGAATATATGTCACTTTATATGCTCTAACGGCCTGTCAGTGTCCCTTTAAGCTAATATGTATGGCCACCTTAAAGGGGTTCTCCGGGAATTAAGAAAATTTAAATACGTAAATATTACTTTATTGAAATTATTTCCCAAATACCTTTCATTAGTTATAATTAGGGACGAGCAGATCGACTTCGGATTAAACACTTGAAATCGATTCGCATAATACTTTGTTTGAATACTGTACGGAGCGAGCGCTCGATACAGTATTAGAATGTATTGGCTCCTATGAGCCAAAGTTATTACTTCAAAGTCTCGCGAGACTTCGCATAATAACTTCATAAATCGACTTCTACTGTAAAAAAACATTTCCCGAACTCTGGTTCGGGTTCCAGGTACCACTTGGTATAATGGGCTCATTTTGTACGGGGAGCATTATTAGGGAGAAATACAAATGGCCGCTGTCCTATTAGTACACACAAACCTGTCTTAATCACACAGCAGGACAAGATACTTCACAACACTGAGGTAAAGAGCTGCCTTATCCTCCTCTCTGCTCTACTTGTCAGGGATTATGATCCTGAATACAGTTTATTAGTGATATTTAGCTGAATCTTTGTGGGAATGGAGTCCATGAGGGGACATGAATTACAGAGCGGAAGGACAGTACAGACTGTGGTAATATGGGTCTGTGGTAATGGACAAGTTGCTGCTGCTCATTAGCTACATCTGCTCATAAACTGAATTCCCAACAGAAATTCAACTAAAGATCCTATCGTTTGTATTCAGGATCATAATCCCTGACAAGCAGAGAGGAGATGAGGAAGCCCTTTACCTCAGTGTTTGAAGTATCTTGTCCTCCTGTGTGATTAGGACAGGTTTTGTGTGCACTAACAGGACGTTTGCCATTTAATTTCTCCTAATAATTGCTCCCCAGACAAAATGAGCCATTATTACTAATGTACGGTATTTGGGAATTTATTTATAATGAAGTAATATTTAAAGAGAGTCTGTCACCACTATATGACCATGACCATATACAGCACTTACATGGCGCTGTAGCACACCTAAACATGATGGTACCTTTGTTATTTTCTTTAGACATCCAGAAGCAGGAAAAACAATGTTTATTTCATATGCAAATGAGCACTCGCAAGTGCCCAGGGGCGGTGTTCCGTGTATCATGCCTAGGTCCGGCCGAGATCCCGCGCCTGCGCACTGCTTTGCTGGCGCATGCGCACTAGTTGAATTGATGCCGTACCCAAAATGGGCATTGCAGTGAGCATGCCCCGGCCCGGCGAAGCAGTGCGCAGGCGCGGGATCTCGGCCGGACCTAGGGATGATACAAGGGAATAGGAGGGCGGGCAAAGTCAGAGGCTGGGGGAGGAGTAACGGTTAAAAAGGCAGGGCAGCCTGGGCACCTACACACGGAACACCGCCCCATGGCACTTGCGAGTGCTCATTTGCATATGAAATAAACGTTGTTTTTCCTGCTTCTGGATGTCTAAAGAAAATAACAAAGGTACCATTAGAATCATGTATAGGTATGCTACAGCGCCAGGTAGTGGTGACAGACTCTCTTTAAGTATTTTCATTTTCTTAATTCCTGGAGAACCCCTTTAACTTATCATAATATCTCTTACGACGTGAGGCTCAAATACATTTCCCATGCTGTTCAGAATCATAGCTCAGTCCTTTGATTCCAGAGTAATAAAAACAGGCTGGTTTGAGAGCTGCATTTATACAAGCAGACAAATAACGCAAGTTTTTGAGCGTTCGCGTGTTTAAGTTCAATTGTGTGTTTATATTAAGTGTGTGACTTTAGATTACGTGAGGGAGTATCTGAGAGAGCTAAATTATTTGTGTGCATTGCTGAGTGGCTGTGCCTGACTTTGTACACTGTGACTTGCTTTTGCTGCTGAGAGTATACTGTGATTAAATATTTTTTCTCTCTTCCTTCTCCAGGGTGTTGACCAGTTGAGTAATTAGGGTGAGGCTAATTGGTTAACACCCTTTCATATCAATGCTGATTACTGTGATAAGCTATAAAGACAGTAAGCATGTGATATATTAATGCTAGCTTTAAGCCACAAGCTATCGTAAGTATAGCATTATAAATGCAAAACTAAGGCTACTTTCACACTAGCGTTCGGGTGTCCGCTCGTGCGCACCGTTTGAAGGGGCTCACGAGCGGCCCCGAACGCATCCGTCTGGCCCCAATGAATTCTCAGTGGAGGCGGATCCACTGAGAATGCATCCGCCTGCCAGCGTTCAGCCTCCGCTCCGCTCAGTGAGCGGACACCTGAACGCTGCTTGCAGCGTTCGGGTGTCCGCCTGGCCGTGCGGAGGCGAGCGGATCCGTCCACACTTACAATGTAAGTCAATGGGGACGGATCCGCTTGAAGATGGCACTATATGGCTCAATCTTCAAGCGGATCCGTTCCCCATTGACTTTCAATGTAAAGTCTGAACGGATCCGCTCAGGCTACTTTCAGACTTAGAAAATTTTCTAAGTAATAATGCAGACGGATCCGTTCTGAACGGATGCAAACGTCTGCATTATCAGAGCAGATCCGTCTGATGAAACATCAGACGGATCCGCTCCGAACGCTAGTGTGAAAGTAGCCTAATACGGTAAAAAAAATAGATCTAGATAACTACCATCACAACATGATGAGAGAGAGGAATCATGTAGTCCTAAGGCTACATTCACACGTCCATTGTGTGTTGCGGACCCGCAATTTGCGGGTCCGCAACACACCAGCCCGTCACCCCCATAGAAATGCCTATTCTTGTCCGCAAGCTGCGGACAAGAATAGGACATGCTCTATCTTTTTGCGGAGCTGCGGACCCAAAATCAGGGCCGCGCTCCGCAATTGCGGCTGCAGACAGCACACTGTGTGCTGTCCGCATCCATTCCGTCCCCATAGAGAATGAATGGGTCCGCACCCATTCCGCAAAATTGCAGAAAGGATGCGGACCCATTTTGCGGACGTGTGAATGGAGCCTTAGGGTCTCTTCTGGCAGGTCTGTAAACTAGAATAATCTATTCGTACCATTCCCCTTATGAGGAAACTAGGAAACTGTAGCGCAAGCATCGACTAATCATTGGCACATACGAATAAAGTATGGGTGCAGGTGTAGGAGTTTCCCCTGTTGGCCTTCCCCCCTTTTTTTGAGGTTTCTCATAAGTGTAATTGTTATCAATTGGCTCGCGCAGACGTATGTGATCCTTCTGGTACATCTGAACTAAGTTTTTGGCGCAGCCGCAGTATTACTCTCTGGTGGAGTCTCACTTTGAAGTTCCAACGCATGCGCAGTAGAAGGTAATGGGCTGTTATATTGTTAGGTTCTCCCACATGCGCAATGGCCACTAATTGGCACGCGCATGCGCATACCAACCTTCATGAATACTAACCAAGTATAGGCGCAACTGCAGTGTCATCTTTAGCCAGGCTTTCTCTGGCTAAGTCCTAGCGCATGAGCAGTGGAAAATAATGGGCTGTTTTGTTGCTAATTTCTCCCACATGCGCAATGGCCACATAATGGCACGCGCATGCGCATATGAGCTAGCGGTAAATACGAACTAAGTATAGGAGCAGCCGCAGTGTCATTCCTAGCCTGTTTTTTGTCTAAGTCCCAGCGCATGCGTAGTGGAAATCATTTGGCGAGAATAGAGGGTGTTTGCGGCGATCGCCACTGCGCAGCTGGCTCCTTCTTTTAAGTCCCAGTGCATGCGCACTAGAAGGCAATGGATACGTACGGAGGGTAAGTGCTTGCGGCGATCACTACTGCGCACCTGGTCATTCAGGACCTCCCCCTTAAGAGTGACGCTACTAACCTGTCATAAAAACAACACCGATAACGATAGGTTACAACTAACTAGTTAGATGCATACCCCCTTCGGATTGGTGCTTTCTCTCACAGGAAGTGAGAGAGTAGCCGATAAATTCTCTTACCAGCGTTTGTTACTCAAGTCTGCCCGATACCCCTGATGAAGCCAGAGTAGCTGGCGAAACATGTTGGGGGGCAGAATTTAGGTTTTAATTTGCTGTACTCTATTGAGTTATGCTGCAATTTTTGTGCTTGATGTAAAACACTCAGTGGCATAAGGCTTATCTTACATTGGTGCTTACACCCCAGGTATGGGGGTCTAGTAGACATCAGGCACAGCAAAGTACTCTGTCTAATACAGCTGGGACGGTGGTGTGTGGTAGAGCGGTGTTAGTGCACTCCCGCCTACCTATACACCTTACTGACCTATCATTCATAGCATCTCTCATGGGGCACAGTGTTTTTAACTCTTTAGTCAGCTCACTAAATATCTTTTCACGAGTTTTAAAGATTAATAAGTAAAAGTTATGTTTTATTAGTCTGGGACAAGAGTGGTTAGTAGCCGTTTAGGCATCAGTGGTTGTGTAATAAATAAACCCTTCCCAGATAGGGTCCTTTACAGCAAATAGGCTGTCTAATTAGGAGAAGTTAAATAGCCAGCCTTGAGGGCAGCTCAGTCCTTTGAATCCAGAGGGGAAAAAGCAGGCTGGTTTGAGAACTGCATTTATACAAGCAGCAAATAATGCGAGTTTGTGAGCGTTTGAGTTCAAGTGTGTGTTTGTATTAACTGTGTGACTTTAGATTATGTAACTTGAGATTCAGGGACTTTAGGAGGGGACTATAGTAAGTTAGGTTCTTATCACTGGACTATATATTGTATTTTTCTCTTTTTTTTCTTGCATAATCCCCACTTAGTATGTGTTCCATTATTGACAGTGCAGTCCAGTGCACATCTTGTCTAATGTATCCAGTCCAGGAGCACCCTTTTGAGGGTGCATATCTTTGTTCAAAATGTGAGCAAATCGCACATTGAGTATCTAAATGGGCGAACTTTAACACTGAGAAGTGTTGACAATTTGGAAAAGAGTTTGCTGCTCACTGAGCAAGCACTCTATGGGATAGATGTAGGGGAGGGTGGTAGCGAGTAGGGTCAGGAAAGTGAGATAGCTAGCTGGATAACAGTTAGGAAGCGAGGTAGAGGGAAGAGTGCCAGGGAGGCTAAGCCCTGATCTGACACACACCAACAAGTTTGCACGGTTGGAAGATGAGGGGGATGTCAGTTCAGGGAGAGCACTGCTGCAGCCGGACACTTCCTCTGCCAGTCAGGGGAATGTCAGCTCCAGGAAGCAGGGGACCAGAAGAGCTGGGCAGGCCAGACAGGTGCTGGTAGTGGGAGACTCAATTATTAGGGGTACAGATAGGGCAATCTGGCACAAAGACCGGGAACTGGTGTAGGAAGGAGGGGTTTGGGTTCCTGGAGAACTGGGCCGACTTCTCTGTTGGCTACAGGCTCTATCGTAGAAATTGGCTGCACCTCAATGGGGAAGGGGCAGCTGTGTTGGGGGAGAAGATGGCTAGAAGGTTGGAGGAGTGTTTAAACTAGGGACTGGGGTGGAGGATAGTTTTGTTATAGTATGGGAAGATAGTGCAAATAGAGACCAGGGGCAAGGTAATGGGATTGGGGAGAAATAGAAGGAGGGACTAGAACAGCTCAGATGGAAAAGTGTGGGGTACAAAATATACATAAACCTCTTAAATGTATGTATACTAATGCCAGAAGCCTGACTAATAAAACTGGGAAACTGGAATTAGTGATGTGTGATGAGGACTATGACATAGTGGGAATAACTGAGACATGGCTGGGCGGTTAATGTACAGGGTTACAGTCTGTTTAGAAAGGATCGCCAAAACCGGAGAGGGGTCTGCCTTTATGTAAAGTCCTGTCTAAAGCCCACACTCCTGGAAGATATAAGTAAGGGACATAAACATGTGGAGTCACTGTGGGTAGAAATACATGTAGGCACAAACAATAATAAATTACTAATAGGAGTTTATTATAAACCACATAATATACCAGAGTCCACTGAAAATCTGCTCCTAAACGAGATAGACCAGGCGGCAAATCATAATGAGGTGGTTATTAAGGGGTTTTTAACTACCCAGATATAGACTGGGAAACTGAAACGTATATATCTCATAAAGGAAACCGGTTCTTGGCAATAACCAAAGACCATTACCTTTCTCAACTGGTTTAGGACCCGACTAGAGGGACGGTCATACTGGACTTAGTATTAACCAATAGACCTGACAGAACAACAGATGTGCAGGGGGACACCTGGGAAATAGTGACCATAAAGTAATAACCTTCCAATTATCATTCAAAAGAGTGTTTCTTCAGGGAGGAACAAAAACACCAAACTTCAAAAAAGCAAAATTTAGCCAACTAAGAGAGGCCATAGGCCTAACTAACTGGGACAAAGTCCTCAAAAATAAAAATACAGCCACAAAATGGGATATTTTTAAAAGCATCCTAAAATCTAATTGTGAGAGGTACATACCTTATGGGAATTAAAGGTTAAGGAACAAGAAAAAAACTATGTGGATAAATAGATCTGTAAAGAAAGCAATAAATGACAAAAATAAAGCATATAAATCACTAAAACAGGAGGGTAGCACAGAAGCACTGAAAAACTATGAGGAAAAAAATAGATTATGTAAAAAACAAATAAAAGCAGCCAAACTAGAGACCGAGAGATTAATTGCCAAAGAGAGCAAAAATAACCCTAAAATGTTTTTCAATTATATACCGTATTTTCTGCCCCATAAGACGCACTTTTTCTCCCCCCAAAATGGCGAATGCTGAGCGAGCTGGGAGGAACTGGGAGGAGCTGGGGGCCGGCAATAGCGGCGGGGCGGTGCAGTCACTGTACTATAGCCCCACCGCTCAAGTGCTGCAATATTCAAATATGTCTTATTCAATTAAAAGTGTCTTATTCAATTAAAAGTGATTACACATGCCCCCTCATTCCTATTATTACCGTACATCCTAACAGCTTCAGTAGAATGCAGACAGGCAGGCCGGGCGGCAGCGTAACTCCCTGATGTCACGTGCCTGCACCGCCTACTTTATGAATGAAGCAGGCGGCGCAGGCAAGTGATGTCAGTGAGTGACGCGCCGGCCTGCCTGCCTGCATTGTACAGAAGCTGTTAGGATGTACGGTACTATTAGGAGTGAGGGGGCATGTGTAATCACTTTTAATTGAATAAGACATTTTATATTTGTATACTGGAGCGGCGGGGGAGGGAGGGGGGGTCTGTGGATGGCACTGTTATGAGCTGGGGGGGGTCTGTGGATGGCACTGTTATGGGGTGGGGGGTATGTGGATGGCACATATATAACAGTGCCATCCACAGATCCCCCCCCTGTAACAGTGCCATCCACAGATCCCCCCCCTGTAACAGTGCCATCCACAGATCCCCCCCCTGTAACAGTGCCATCCACAGATCCCCCCCCTGTAACAGTGCCATCCACAGATCCCCCCCTGTAACAGTGCCAGCCACAGATCCCCCCCCTGTAACAGTGCCAGCCACAGATCCCCCTGTAACAGTGCAAGCCACAGATCCCCCCCCATAACAGTGTCCGTCACAAATCCCCCCATAACAGTATCAGTCATCTACAGATCCCCCCATAACAGTATCCATCATCCACAGATCCCCCCATAACAGTATCCATCATCCACAGATCCCCCCATAACAGTGTTCGTCATCCACAGATCCCTCCATAACAGTGTTCGTCATCCACAGATCCCCCCATAAGTGTCCGTCATCCACAGATCCCCCCATAACAGTGTCCGTTATCCACAGATCCCCCCCATAACAGTGTCCGTCATCCACAGATCCCCCCTTAACCCTTTGAGGACCATAAGATTACCGTCATCATATAAAATATTTTTTTTTTTTCCCATTTAAGAATGTATTTGAACAATAAATAAAAGCATTTCCACACTTGTGTCATTTTTGGGGGAGGAGTTATGACACGGGACAAATGTGACTATTTAGGTTACTTTTAATGGAAGGCCAAAAGAAGCAATTTTTTTTTTTGTTACAGCAACTGAAGTCCGTACACTTCAGTTGCTGTAACTAAGCCATTTCATGAAATAACTGGCAAAAAGCTAGATCCATTTGTTGATAAGAACTTATATTTTGACTCAAACAAAAAAAAAAAAGGGATAACAGTGTCCGTCATCCACAGATCCCCCCATAACAGTGTCCGTCATCCACAGATCCCCCCATAACAGTGTCCTTCACAGATCCCCAGTAATAGTGCCATCCACAGACCACCATTAGTTCCAAACCCACCAAAAGCACACCTTTTGGTTAAAAATATTTTTTTTCTTATTTTCCTCCCCAAAAACCTAGGTGCGTCTTATGGGCCGGTGCGTCTTATAGGGCGAAAAATACGGTAAGTGGTAAAAAGTATAAATCTGAAGGTGTCGGCCCTCTACAGAGTAATGAGGGGAGTTGCAGAAAGCGATGAGGAGAAAGCAAAGTTATTAAATATTTTTTTTCTCCACTGTGTTCACTGAAGAAAATAAACTGTCAGATGAAATGGAGAATGTAAAAGTTAATTCCCCATTAAAAGTGCCCTGTCTGACCCAGGAAGAAGTACAGCGGCGTCTTAAAAAGATTAAAATAGACAAATCGCCAGGACCGGATAGCATACACCCCCTTATTCTAAGAGAATTAAGTAATGTCATAGCCAGACCCTTATTTCTGATATTTAAGGACTCTATACTGACAGGGAGTGTTCCACAGGATTGGTGCATAGCAAATGTGGTGCCAATATTCAAAAAGGGTCCAAAAACAGAGCCTGGAAACTATAGGCCGGTAAGTTTAACATCTGTCGTGGGTAAACTGTTTTAAGGTTTTCTAAGAGATGCTATCTTGGAGTACCTCAAGGAAAATAAGCAAATAACGCCATATAAGCATGGCTTTATGAGGGATTGGATTTAATCAGTTTCTATGAGGAAGTAAGTTCTAGACTTGACAGCGGCGAATCAATGGATGTCGTATATCTGGACTTCTCCAAAGCATTTGACACTGTACCGCATAAAAGGTTAGTATATAAAATGAGAATGTTTGGACTGGGAGAAATTGTCTCTATGTGGGTTAGTAACTGGCTCAGAGGATGGTTATTAACGGTACATACTCAGATTGGGTCACTGTCACTAGTGGAGTACCTCAGGGGTCAGTCTTGGGCCCTATTCT
Source organism: Bufo bufo (assembly GCF_905171765.1). Classification (NCBI taxonomy): domain Eukaryota; kingdom Metazoa; phylum Chordata; class Amphibia; order Anura; family Bufonidae; genus Bufo; species Bufo bufo. Next base: position 221,057,551 of record NC_053391.1, read on the forward strand.
CTTCAATATTTTTATTAATGATCTTGTAGAAGGCTTGCATAGTAAAATATATATTTTTGCAGATGACACTAAACTGTGTAAAGTAATTGACACGGAAGAGGACAGTATACGGCTACAGAGGGATCTGGATAGATTGGAGGCTTGGGCAGATAAGTGGCAGATGAGGTTTAACACTGAAAAATGTAAGGTTATGCACATGGGAAGGAATGATGCAAGTCACCCGTTCATACTAAATGGTAAAACACTGGGTAACACTGACATGGAAAAGGACCTAGGAAATTTAGTGAACAGCAAACTAAGCTGTAAAAACCAGTGTCAGGCAGCTGCTGCCAAGGCAAATAAGATAATGGGTTACATCAAAAGGGGTATAGATGCCCGTGATGAGAACATAGTCCTACCACTTTACAAAACACTAGTCAGACTACACATGGAGTACTGTGTACAGTTCTGGGCTCCTGTAAAAAAAGGCAGACATAGCAGAGTTGGAGAGGGTACAGAGGAGGGCAATTAAAGTAATAACTGGAATGGGGCAACTACAGTACCTTGAAAGATTATTAACATTAGGGTTATTCACTTTAGAAAAAAGACGACTGAGGGGAGATCTAATTGATATGTATAAATATATCAGGGTTCAGTACAGAGATCTATCCCATCATGACTGTGACGAGGGGACATCCTCTGCGTCTGGAGGAAATAAGGTTTGTACACTAACATAGAAAAGGATTCTTTACGGTAAGAGCAGTGAGACTATGGAACTCTCTGCTTGAGGAGGTGGTTATGGTGAATTCACTAAGAGTTCAAGAGGGGCCTGGATGTATTTCTGGAGCGTAATAATATTACAGGCTATAGCTACTAGAGATGGGTCATTGATCCAGGGAGTTATTCTGATTGCCTGATTGGAGCCGGGAAGGAATTGTTTTCCCCTTAAGTGGGGAAAATTGGCTTCTACCTCACAGTTTTTTTTTTTGCCTTCCTCTGGATCAACTTGCAGGATAACAGGCCGAACTGGATGGATAAATGTCTTTTTTCGGCCTTATACACTATGTTACTATGTTATTTCTGAACATGAGATTTGCCGTATTTCACCCAGCTCCTTGTCGAGAGCGGCATTGTGTCTGGGAAAAAAAGCTGAAGAAGCCATCCATAATCATTAAAGTAGTCGTCCCATGAAAAATATTCTACAGTTTTCCAACCAGCACCAGGATGTGAATACTTTTGTAATTGCATGTAATAAAAAATTTGCATTGCCACTGAGTTATTCAATAAAATGTATCTGTATAGCGCAACCTGCTGTTTGTTTATTTCTTATTTCTTTGACCTGCTCACTCAGAAGGTCGCACATGCTCCGTTTCATCCTTCAGCTGCCTCCTGAGCTGTGATAGGGAGAGCTGAGACACGCCCCCTTAGCTGCAGCAGAAAAGACACGCCCCTTGAGCTGTCAGCTTGATATAAATCTAGCAGAGCAATGAATGGAGAGATCTCTGGATCCATGTGAGGTACAGGGCTGGTTCTAGCTTTGTTAGAAAGAGATTGGCATGTACTATATGATCTCTGGTTTTAATTTTTTACATTAGTCATGGGATAACCCCTTTAAGGTTGATGTCGGTTTGACTAGTGATTTCAGTACAAGAAAAGGTAATGGTGGCTCACCCGGCTATTACTAAATGGTAGGTGCTCTAGGTCCACCTGATTAACCTAATCGGAACAAATTGTTACAAACGATTGATAATGTGGGCCGGCACTCTACATCTAGTCCCAGGCAGAGATCGATCAATAAAGTAAAGCAATAAAGTAAAACAATAAATTACAGAATAAAAATGAAACAGCCCAAGTTAAAAATATGAATATGACAAGTAAATAAAAAGTGATTTGCTTGCTGTGAATTGCTGCAGTTTCACAATGTGGTTTTCTGCCACAGGGCAAGCTTGGTTTATGTGATTTCCATTTGGTTGAAAATAACATTGCAAAACCAAACCAATTTGCTGTACACCTCCAATTTGCAGTTCATACAGCCACTACATGTATGGGCACTCTTATTGAAACAGCATCCCTGTTCATGTTATTGGAGGCATCAGACCCCATAAATTATGGTTTGACTGGTGGCCCTTTAGTGTGGGAATCTTGTGAACTTTAAATATAGACTGTGATGAACCCATTTGTTTCCACCATTACACTTTGGCTTTTTTTTATGTACTTTCACTTTTTTTTTCTTTTGTGCAAATTAGTGTTTCCAAGCGTGTTCTCCTCAAGCATTATCAAACATGAAGTGGTGGCAGAATACAGTCACCTTTTTGCAGTACAAGGCTCAGACCAAAGTCTAAAGCCCTACATGATCCTTGCTCACTTGGATGTTGTACCAGCCCCTCCTGAAGGTTGGGACGTGCCACCTTTCTCTGGAGAAGAGCGTGATGGTTACATATATGGAAGAGGAGCCCTGGACAACAAATGTTGCGTAATTGTAAGTCTGTAAACACAAAGCTGTTAATACATTAATAATGTGATACCGGTAATTAGTATATATTGATTATGACTGTGGATGCAAACAGAATCTGAGCTCACATCTCTGTTAGGAATTCAGTTTTTTTGTTCCATCTTAGGAGCAGAAAAGTAGAATTCAAACTTTGACGGATCTGTCAGGCCATGGCCACCAGTGTAGCCCAATGGACCCAGGTGACTTACAGTTTGGTCTTTTGGAATTTAGTGCCAAAAATAGCGCTGAATACTGAGTTTCTTTTTCTATCACATTTGACAGAATCTACAACAGAGGCTCCAAAAGATGCCTTCAGTGCAGATGTGAACAGAACCTTAAAGCATCACTGATTGCTAATGGTGTATTGAATCCAGGCAATGATTGCTGACACAATGGGTCTGTAGAGATTATCATTCTTTTCTGGACTATCTTGTTAGCGGGTATTACCTGAATTACCTCAGGTGATTTTTATCTCTACATCAAGAAATGTTATTGCATCAACCTATAACCTCAGTGCACGGTCAGAAACGAGCCTCTTTTGGCATTAACCCTTTGTGCCATAAACAATTTTCACGTCTAAATCATAATTTTTTTTTTTTTTTTTTACTTTACTTTTCCATTTATGGCCATATAAGGGCTTGTTTTTTTGCAGGACTAGTAACATAGTACATAAGGCCGAAAAAAGACATTTGTCCATTCAGTTCGGCCTGTCATCCTGCAAGTTGATCCAGAGGAAGGCAAAAAAAAAACTGTGAGGTAGAAGCCAATTTTCCACACTTTAGGGGAAAAAAAGATTCCTTCCCGGCTCCAATCAGGCAATCAGAATAACTCCCTGGATCAACGACCCATCTCTAGTAGCTATAGCCTGCAATATTATTACACTCCAGAAATACATCCAGGCCCCTCTTGAACTCTTAGGCCCCTTTCACACGAGCGAGTATTCCGCGCGGATGCGATGCGGGAGGTGAACGCATTGCACCTGCACTGAATACTGACCCATTCATTTCTATGGGGCTGTTCACATGAGCGATGATTTTCACGCATCACTTGTGCGTTGCGTGAAAATCGCAGCATGCTCCTCTTTGTGCGTTTTTCACGCAACGCAGGCCCCATAGAAGTGAATGGGGTTGCGTGAAAATCGCAAGCATCCGCAAGTGCGGATGCGGTGCGATTTTCACGCACGGTTGCTAGGAGACGATCGGGATGGAGACCCAATCATTATTATTTTCCCTTATAACATGGTTATAAGGGAAAATAATAGCATTCTGAATACAGAATGCATAGTAAAACATCGCTGGAGGGTATAAAAAAAAAAAATAATTTAACTCACCTTAGTCAACTTGATCGCGTAGCCCGGCATCTGCTTCTGTCTCCTTTGTTGAATGGGACCTGTGGTGAGCATTAAGTACAGTTACAGGACATTTGATGACGTCACTCCGGTCATCACATGGTACGTCACATGATCTTTTACCATGGTGATGGATCATGTGATGACCAGAGTGACGTCATCAAAGGTCCTGGAATTAATGCTCACCACAGGTCCTGTTCAGCACAGAAGGAGACAGACGAGATGCCGGCAGCGCCAGCAAGTGGATTAAGGTGAGTTAAAAAAAATTATTATTTTTTTAACCCCTCCAGCGCTAGTTTACTATGCATTCTCTATTCAGAATGCTATTATTTTCCCTTATAACCATGTTATAAGGGAAAATAATTCAATCTACAGAACACCGATCCCAAGCCCGAACTTCTGTGAAGAAGTTCGGCTTTGGGTACCAAACACGCACGATTTTTCTCACGCGAGTGCAAAACGCATTACAATGTTTTGCACTCGTGCGGAAAAATCGCGGGTGTTCCCGCAACGCACCCGCACATTTTCCCGCAACGCCCGTGTGAAAGAGGCCTTAGTGAATTCACCATAACCACCTCCTCAAGCAGAGAGTTCCATAGTCTCACTGCTCTTACCGTAAAGAATCCCTTTCTCTTCTGTCGCGCAGCCCGACTTCTCTTCTGTCTTATTCTTTGAGAAAAGGACCTTTGGTGATGTCACTGCGCTCATCACATGGTCCATCACATGATCTATCACCATGGTGATGAATCATGTGATGGACGTTGTGATGAGTGCAGTGACGTCACAAAGGTCCTTTTCCTGCCAGGTCAGCAAAGAAGAATTAAGAAAAGAAGCCGGGCTGGGCTAACTAGTGGATAAGGTGAGTTTAATTTTATTTATTTTTTTAACCCTTCCATCCCTAATTTACTTAGCATTCTGTATTAAGAATGCTATTATTTTCCCTTATAACCATGTTATAAGGGAAAATAATAATGATCGGGTCCAAATCCCGATCATCTCCTAGCAACCATGCGTGAAAATCGCCACTGAGTTTTTACGTTATAAATTTTGCAACGTTCATTTTTCAGCATAAATAACATGATATATTTATTCTCTGGGTCAGTACGATTTCAGCGATACCAAATACATATCGTTTTTTTTACGTTTTACTACTTTTGTGTAATAAAACCTCTTTTCTAAAAAGAAGAAAGGGGGTCATTTACTATACTGAAATACGTCTATATTAGGTGTATTTCAGGCACAGGTGACGGTGCAACTGTTAGTTGCACCGCTATCTGCAAACTCACCCCGCTCACGCCAAGTGTAGAACTGTGGATGTGGTGATTTACCATTTTCTACGCCTGTTTTAGGGGTAGAAAATGTTCTAAATGTAAGACAACTAGGAAGCTGTTTTACAATTAGAGGCGGGCAGTGAATACGCCAAAAGTTTTAAAGAGGCCTGCTCCTCTACATACTCCAGCCAATCCACTGCCAGCACAGGGCCTTTATTAGGACCGGTGTCTAATACGCTGGTCTTAATAATGTGCCCCAAAATTCTTTTAGCATGGCCGCATCCCCATCATTTTTTTATTTTTCTTTCTATGGAAGTTGTGTCAGGGCTTCATTTTTGCAGGGCGACTTGCTGCAAAATTTTCCAGCCTTTTCAAACTGGGTCACTCCACTTCAGCCAGCTTCATTTCACCCCATTTAATCCAATGAGACAGAGCTCAGCAGGGCAGAGAAGTGGTGAAGGACCTGGGTGATATCACCATGTGGGCGGAGCACCTCTGCTGTGTGTGAGGTTCGTATTTCCCTCTATAAGTTGTCAAAAACTAGAGTTGTAGTACTTTCCTTATACTTGCCCCCTGTAATGTCCTCTGACAGTCCTTAATAATATCATAGAAATTCTGGGCGTTGTAGTTCTGTGCTTTTATAACCCTCTCCAGTTAATGAGCACTGATTGCCCATAACGGCCTGGACCTCCTGGAAGTTATAGTTCTTCCTCTTACACCCTTCTTCCTATAATGTCCACTGGTTGCTCCATAATATCACCCTTTAGGTTCACATGAGGATTTCAGCTCTGAAAACAACCTGATATGGGTTTTTTTTTGCATGCACTTGTATTTCCTCATCATTTTTATGTGGTTTTTGGGGGTGGGTTTCGGTGAGGATTTTTATTCGTGCCCATTTTCAATGGAAATTCTGGACACTGAATTCACGCAAGAATGGATAGGGCCCTTATTTTTTCCACAGTGGGGTTTTTTAAATCGCTAGCGGAACCAAAAAAGCGCTGGTATGGTTTAGTCACCATGAAAACGCAATGTAAGCTACAAACATTGTGGTTGTAGAACAGGAGGAACTGAGCACATTGATCTATAGTTTAATGGGAAAAGATCAGTAGAACTTGTATTTTATACCTTTTTAAATTCCTGCTCATTCTGGGCTTTGAAGTCAAGGAGACGGTCCTATCAGTGATTGACAGCGTGGATATAAATGTATAAAATACAAGTTTTACTGAACCTTTTCCCACAAAGCTACACATCAATCTGTTCAGCTTCTCTGGCTTAATAACACGCTGCCTTCAGCTCAGATACTATGGGCCAGATTTATCATTACACTTACATCTTACTCCACTTTTACATATGTCCAAAGTCACTTTAGGCTAAGTCAGATTTATTAATGGTCCTTTAATACTGTGATAAATGTGGTTTGACAGTAGCAGTTTATTCTTCAGTAAGCAGCTTTACAAAAGTCGCATATCTTTACGAAAAAGTCGCATAAGATAATCATGGTCCTCACCGGAGTGAAATTGTGCAATTTTTAGCGACTTTTTAAATTGTCGCAATAGTAAATCTGTCTAGAGATTCATTTACATAAGGAAACACGCCCACTTTTAGAAAACTAGCGAGCATAGCGCAGAGCCAATAAAAGTAGCAAATTTTTGCGCAGTTTTAGCGATTGCACATAAAAATGCGACTTTTTCACTCCATTATTTTGACTTGAGCTAATTGTAAATCTGGCTGTATGTTTTTGGCATGGAATCTGCACCAAAATCCATGCCCAAAATACACTGTATAAACCTAGCCTTACACACTTGCATAATAACAACTATAACTAAAGAGGAAGATCAGATAGATTTCTGACAGATGGGGAAGGTGTCCATCAGAAGAGACATTTTCTTTCACCTCCTGTTGTTACAAACCCTTCTCTGGATTATATATGTATATATTTGAGTGCGGAGGGGGATTTATCTTGGGAGAGTTTGTATTTTGTAGTCTATTCCAATTCCACATGGTGTAACCAAATCTATTTTATACTGTTACTAACTTGGAGATTCCTTCCAATAAAATGGCCCCTTTCGAAATGTGTGACATAAGTTATCCAGACTACACCCAGCGCCCTCCTCCTAAACTTCCTACCCCATATACACCAGCATAAGAGGAGGGAGAAGGAGGGGGAGATTACATGGCTGCAGCCTGAGAGAACAATACACTGCTTTTCTATTGTATTTTTCGTATTTTGCAATTGTGATATCTAATCAAACAAGAACAAATAAAGACACTCTAGGATATGATGTCATGTTTTCTTGGTTGTTTTTTGTGTGTTTGGAACCTGGCATTATTTAAACAAATAGTGTGGTGTGGGGGTCCTTGTGGGCCCAGTTGCTGCATCCCCTATATTTACGTCTCCCGCAGCGGCAATATCAGTACAGTTAAATCATCATCACTGAAACCAGTGATTTACTGCTGAGCTGTAAATAGGAAAACTTTAAGAGACCATGGGACCATTAAAATTGGATTGTTTAAAGGGAACCTGTCGCCTGCATTTTGGGTATAGAGCTGAGGATAGTGCTTTTATTGTGTCAAAAAAACTATTTTATATATATGTAAATGAGGCAAGTAAGAAGCCCAAGGAGCTGTTACTAACGTTTCCGGAGCCCGGCACCGCCCCGCATACTCCGAATCTCCTCCTTGCTCCCCGACGTCACAAAGCTAGAGCGCCATAATCTGGCGATGCGCGAGCTAGCACATGCGCAGTGTTGGCATAGTGTTCCCTTCCTGTGCTGGCATCAGCCTCAGGGGACGAACTGAAATTGTGAAGCTCTAGCTTTGTGACGTCGGAGAGCAAGGAGGAGATTCGGAAGTTGCGGGCGGTACTGGACTCCTTCACAGTGGGTGTGGCTTGGCTCAGAGTCAGAGAATGCTGGACTCCTTTCTGAAGCATGGAGGAGACAGGACTCATCTAAGGTTAATTTACATATCTACAAAATCATTTTTTTGACAAAATAAAAGCACAGAAAGCTATGGGGACTGGATATTGCAGATGTGCTAGCGGCGATCTAACAGCCCATGTCCTCAGCTCTATACCCAAAATCCAGGTGACAGGTTCCCTTTAAAAACAGTCATTAAATTCTCATGGGAGAACTTGGGGTACAAGTATGTCTTTATTGTACCCCATGTCAATCTGATGTTAAAAGATACCTGTCAGCAATACCAACAGGCTGTCTGGTTTTACGCCACTGCAGCCAGTCACTGGCCGTAGCTGTGACCTGCTCCTTTTGAATCACTTGACCGCTTGACATGAAGTCAGGGGAGCAGGTCACTGCTGCAGCCATGAATTGGCTGTAGCAGCATCAAACTAGAAGTTTACATCCTGGGACCCAAGCAGATCAGCATAGGTCCAAAGAGTGCAGGAGCCAGCGTTGGGAAGCAGGTTAGTAGGCTTCCCTTCTCAGGTCTGCCCAGGTGACAAACATGCACAACTCTTTTTAGCCTGTAAAATCCATTGAGAGAAAACCTGTGTAATCTGAGGCAGACTGGTTGCTTCATGAAAACCCCAGTGAAAATTTTGCGTTAATGTTTCCCTTACAACCAGACTGTCAGAAAACCCTCTCTCCAATGATAATTTATATCTCCATTTTCTCTATTCCACAGGGAGCTCTTCAAGCTCTTGATTTATTGCTAAAAAGAGGCTACAAACCCAAACGATCATTCTATATCGGACTAGGACATGATGAGGAGGTAAATGGCAGATAACAAAGTCCATTTTGAAGTATGTTACAGAACATATAAAAGAACTTGGAGCCCAGTTCCTAACGTTGTAATATATTTTTATACACAACCAGGATAGCCGCTGTCTATTATACAGATTGCTTTGAACACACATGATTGTTATACGCTGCCTGTCCCAAAAAAAAAGTCGCCACCTGGATCTAACTAAGCAAATAGTTTTGAGCCTCCTATTGGATAATTACTGCATGGGCGATTATCTTTCAGCTGGCAACAAGTTATTTAACCCCAACTAGTGCAATGAGTTTCTTCTCGTTTCTTAAGCAACCATGTCGAAAGACACATCTCGTGGTCGTGGAAAAGATGTTAGTCTGTTTGAGAAGGGTCAAATCATTGGCATGCATCAAGCAGAGAAAACATCTAAGGAGATTGCAGAAACTACTAAAATGCATTAAAAACTGGAAGGATAGTGGGGACCCATCGTATTCGAGGAAGAAATGTGGTGGGGAAAAAAACCTAAATGATCGTGATCGGTGATCTCTTAAACGTTTGGTGAAATAAAATCGAAGAAAAACAACAGTAGAACTCAGGGCTATGTTTAATAGTGAAAGCAAGAGCATTTCCACACGTACAATGCGAATGGAACTCATAGGATTGGGACTGAACAGCTGTGTAGCCGTAAGAAAACCACTAATGAGTGAGGCAAACCAGAAAAAAAAAGGTATGATAGGGAGCATAAAGATTGGATTCTGGAGCAATGGAAGAAGGTCATGTGGTCTGATGAGTCCAGATTTACCATGTTCCAGAGTGATGGGCACATCAGGGTAAGAAGAGAGGCAGATGAAGTGATGCACCCTTCATGCCTAGTGCCTACTATACAAGCCTGTGGGGGCAGTGCTATGATTTGAGGTTGGTGCAGTTGGTCAGGTCTAGGTTCAGCAACAGTATGTTGCTCCAAGAATGAGGTCAGCTGACTACCTGAACATGGTTATTCCATCAATGGATTTTTTTCTTCCCTGATGGCACGGGCATATTCCAAGATGACCCTGTCAGGATTCATCGGGCTCAAATTGTTAAAGAGTGGTTCAGGGAGCATGAGACATTATTTTCACGCATGGATTGGCCACCACAGTGTCCAGACCTTAATCCCATTGAGAATCTTTGGGATGTGCTGGAGAAGGCTTTGCGCAGCAGACAGACTCTACCATCATCAATGTAAGATCTTGGTGAAAAATGTATGCAACACTGGATGGAAATAAATCTTGTGAGATTGTAGAAGCTTATCGAAACAATGCCACAGCGAATGCGTGCCGTAATCAAAGCTAAAGGCGGTCCAACTAAATATTTTTGGTGGCGATTTTTTTTTTTTGGATGGGCAGTGTATATGTGCATACCCCTTAATGTCAGCGGTAAATGTAAGATCATCAAGGGAATCAGCGGTAAATGTAAGATCATCAAGGGAATCTTTATCCTATTCGATCCCTGGCATGTTATGTGCTGAAAGGGGTTGTCTCACTTCAGCAAATGACTTTTATCATGTAGAGAAAGTTAATACAAGGCACTTACTAATGCATTGTGATTGTCCATATTATTTCCTTTGCTGTCTTGATTCATTTTTCCGTCACACACACTTCTCATTTCCATGGTTACGACCACCCTAGGAGCGGTGGTCGTGTTTGCACACTATAGGAAAAAGCATCAGCCTCTCTGGTGGCCGGGGCCGTGGGAGCACACATAGGCTGGTGCTTTTTCCTATAGTGTGCAAGCACAACCACCACTGATCGATTGCAGGGTGGTCGTAACCATTGAAATAAGCAGTGTATGATGTGATGGAAAAAGTAATCCAGACAACGAAGGGAGCAATATGGACTATCACAGTACATTAGTAAGTGGTGTGAAATAACTTTCTCTACATAATAAATGCTATTTGGTGAAGTGAGACAAGCCCTTTAGGGTCCATTCACACGTCCGTATCAAGTGGGGGTCTAGATCCGTTCCGCAATTTTGCAGAACGGTGCCGACCCATTCATTTTCAATGTCTACCAAAGATAGCTGGGCGTTCTGTTATGATGGCAACAGAAGTGCTATTCCATTTCCCCTTTTTCTTATTTTTCTCTTAAAGTCTTTCTGCTGTGGTTTCAGGTATCTGGACACAAAGGAGCCATGAAAGTTGTAGAGAAACTACAAGTCTCGTGGAGTAAAGTTGTTGTTTTGTGATAGATGAAGGGGTTGGCAGTCGTGGAGGGAGGTCTTTACGAAGGAGTCAAAAAGCCTGTAGCTCTGTATAGTACAGGATCATCTTCTTACGAGTTACTCCAGACTGCCTTATTTCTGATATTTGCGGACCTCTATACTGACAGGGAATGTCCCACAGGATTGGCGCATAGCAAATGTGGTGCCAATATTCAAAAAGGGTCCAGAAAACAGAGCCTGGAAACTTATGAAGGCCGGTAAGTTTAACATCTGTTGTGGGGTTAAACAGTTGTGAAGGTTTTCTAAGAGATGCTATCTTAGAGCATCTCACCGGAAGTCAGCAAATAACGTCATATCAGCATGACTTCGTGAGGGAATCGGTCATGCCAAACTAATTTAATCAGTTTTCTATGAGGAGGTAAGTTCTAGACTTGACAGCTGCGAATCAATGGATGTCGTATATCTGGACCTCTCGCAAGAGCATTTGACACTGTACCACATAAAAGGTTAGTATATAAAATGAGAATTGCTCGACTGGGAGAAAACATCTGTATGTGGGTAACTGGCTCAATGATAGAAAACAGAGGGTGGTTATTAACGGTAACACACTCAGATGGGGTCACAGTCACGTAGTGGAGTACCTCAGGGGTCACTGTTGGGGCCTATTCTGCGTCAATATATTTATTAAGTGATCTTGTAGAAGTCTTGCACAGTAAAATATATATATTTTTGCAGATTACACTTAAACTGTGTAAAGTAATTGACACAGAAAGGGACAGTATACAGCTAGCAGACGGATCTGGAAAGATTGGAGGCTTGTCAGATAAGTGGCAGATGAGGTTTAACCACTGACAAATGTAAGGTTATCCACATGGGAAGGAATAATGCAAGGTCACCCGTATATACTAAATGGTAAAACACTGGGTAACACTGACATGGAAAAGAACCTAGGAAATTAAGTGAACAGCAAACTAAGCTGTAAAAACCAGTGTCAGGCAGCTGCTGCCAAGGCAAATAAGATAATGGTGTTACATCAAAAGGGGCATAGATGCCCGTGATGAGAACATAGTCCTACCACTTTACAAATCACTAGTCAGACCACACATGGAGTACGTGTGTACTGGGCTCCTGTGAACAAGGCAGACAGTAGCAGAGCTGGAGAGGGTACAGAGGAGGGGCAACTCAAGTAATAACTGGAATGGGGGCAACTACAGGTACCCTGAAAGATTATCAAAATTAGGGTTATTCACTTTAGAAATAGACGACGTGAGGGGGAGATCTAATTACTATGTATAAATATATCAGGGGTCAGTACAGAGATCTATCCATCATCTATTTATCCCCAGGACTGTGACTGTGACGAGGGTACATCCTCTGCGTCTGGAGGAAAGAAGGTTTGTACAGAAACATAGAAGAGGATTCTTTACGGTAAGAGCAGTGAGACTATGGAACTCTCTGCCTGAGGAGGTGGTGATGGTGAGTACAATAAAGGAATTCAAGAGGGGTCTGGATGTATTTCTGGAGCGTAATAATATTACAGGCTATAGCTACTAGAGGGGTCGTTGATCCAGGCACTTATTCTGATTGAGTCGGAAGAATCTTTTATTCCCCTAAAGTGGGGAAAATTTGGCTTCTACCTCAGCTTTTTTTTTTTCCTTCCTCTGGATCAACTTGCAGGATACAGGCCGAACTGATGGACAAATGTCTTTTTTTTGCCTTTATGTACTATGTTACTTTGTTACTCAGAGGCCATATAAATGTACAACTTCAGTTCTTTTACTCTTCAGCCAGTGTTTTTGGACTTTGACATTATAAAATCTCAAGGAGAATCTCAAGTTAGGATTTAATGCTTATTCACTGAGATAAGTTTTCAGTAAATATTAACTCATTAGGACAGAGTTACTAATAGTGTCTAAGTGTAAAGGCCCTTTAGACTGCCGGGCAGATTATCGGTAACGAGCATTGAAAATTTTAGAATTTAAGTAAAAGGCAGGGGCGTAGCTATAGGGGGGGTGGGGGTTGCAGAGTAGCAGGTCGCTACCGGGCCCAGGAGCCTGAGGGGGCCCAACGACCCTTGTGCTGCATATGAAGACACCAGTATTATAGAAAGTGCATGTTGTTCTAGTTAGATCTCTGACTGGAGGGAAGGGTGTTAGGTCAAGTATTTGGCATGGGTGGAGGTGCCGTTTCAATTTCTGCCTCAGGCAGCACAAAGGCAATGTGCTTCCCTGGCCACAAGCACTGAGGAAGGGGGGCCCAATCTGAACTCTTGCACAAGGGCCCATGAGCATTTAGTTACGCCCCTGGTAAAACGGTTTGTCCTGTCTTGCCGTTACTACCGTAAGTCGAAATGGTGCCGGCCAGGGAAGTTGGCAGGAGACAGGGAAGTGGGCCAGCGATCCGTTGTTTTAGTAGGTCCTAATTGCAGTGCATGGGAGCGACAGAAACAGCGCAGCACAGCAAGGGCTATGTCTTTTCTGAATTAGAGAAGCTATCATAGCTTGCTGTGCTCTACTGTATCCTGGCCACCTGGTGATTGTCACGTAGTCCCATCTCGCCTTAGTAACGGTTAGATGGAACTATCCGTTTGAGGCTACTTTCACACTACCGTTCAGATCGGGTCCATCTGATGTCTGCTCAGACGGATCCGCTCCTATAATGCAGACGTTTGTATCCGTTCAGAACGGATCCGTCTACATTATAGTTTGAAAAAATTCTAAGTGTGAAAGTAGCCTGAACGGATCCGTCCAGAGTTTACATTGAAAGTCAATGGGGGACAGATCCGTTTGAAGATTGAGCCATATTGTGTCATCTTCAAACGGATCCGTCCCCATTGACTTACATTGTAAGTCTGGACGGATCCGCTTGCCTCCGCACGGCCAGGCGGACAGCCGAACGCTGTCAAGCAGCGTTCAGGTGTCTGCGTGCTGAGCGGAGCGGAGGCTGAACGCTGCCAGACTGATGCATTCTGAGCGGATCCGCGTCCACTGAGAATGCATTAGGGCTGGACGGATGTGTTCCGGGCCGCTTGTGAGTCCCCTTCAAACGGAGCTCACAAGCGGACACCCGAATGCTAGTGTGAAAGTAGCCTAAAGAGTTTTTCCGAGATTTTGACACTCATGACCTATCCTCAGGACGGGTCAGCAGCCCATCTCGGTCATAATTTTTTAATGCCTGTTTTAGGCATAGAAAATTGTCTAAATGTAAGCTATCTTACATTCAGACTTTCGGTGGATACGCCGAAGTTATGTAGAGGGCGGCGCCTCTTGATAACTTCGGCGTATCCACCTCCAGATATAGGGCTTACTAAGACCGGCATCTGAAACGCCGTTCTTAATAAATGACCCCCTTTGTCTCTTAACCCCTTACGGACACATGACGTACCGGTACGGCATGTTTCCCGAGTCCTTAAGGACACATGACGTACCGGTACGTCATGTGTTGTTCCGATTGCCGGCGGGCGGTGATCGGAACAAGGTGCCTTCTCAAATCATTGAGCAGGCACCTCGGCTAAATGCGCAGGGGGGGGTCCCGTGACCCCCCCGTGTCGGCGATCGCCGCAAACCGCAGGTTAATTCAGACCTGCGGTTTGCGGCTTTTACCTGGTGCGGCCGTGGTGCCATCGGGTCCCCATGGGGCTGTGGGGGGGACCCGATGGCATGGAAGGCAGCTCAATGCCTTCCTGAGGCATCTGCGCTGCCTTCCGGTGACGAGCCTGTGAGATCCAGCCCCCTGGATCGTCAGAGGCCCCGAAGCTGTATGAGTAATTACACACAGTATTACTCATACAGCCAATGCGATTCCAATACAGAAGTATTGGAATGCATTATAAAGCAATATACCCCCCAAAGTTCAAGGTCCGAAAGTGGGACAAAAAATAAGAGTGAAAAAAAGAGTTTGAAAAATAAAGTTTTCCCCCCAAAAAATTTCAAGTTTTCAAGTAAAAATAAACAAAAACGTAATTTTCCCAAAATAAAGTTAAAAAAATTAGGTAAAGTGGGGGGGGGGGGGGGGGGGGGGGGGGGAGTATACATAGTTGGGTATCGCCGCGTCCGTAGTCTGACCGGCTCTATAAACAGTATCACATGACCTAACCCTGCAGATGAACAGCCGTAAAAATAAAAACTGCTAAATAAACCATTTTTTTGTCACCTTACATCACAAAAAGTGACAACAGCAAGCGATCAAAAGGCGTTTGCCCACCAAAATAGTACCAATCTAACCGGTCACGCTCATCCCGCAAAAAATGAGGCCCTACCTGAGACAATCGCCAAAAAAAAAAAAAAAACTATATGGCTCAGAATATGGAGACACTAAAACATATTTTTTTTTTGAAAAAAGCTGTTATTGTGTAAAACTTACATAAAAAAAATAAAAGTATACATATTTGATCTCGCCTCGTTTGTATCGACCGGCCTCTATAAAAAGATCACATGACCTAACCTCTCAGATGAACACCGTAAAGAATAAAAAATTAAAACTGTGCTAAATAAACAATTTTTTGTCACCTTACATCACAAAAAGTGTAATAGCAAGCGATCAAAAAGTCACACGCACCCCAAAATAGTGCCAATAAAACCGCCATCTCATCCCGCAAAAATCATGCCCTACCTAAGATAATCGCCCAAAAACTGAAAAAATTATGGCTCTCAGACTATGGAAACACTAAAACATGATTTTTTTTGCTTCAAAAATGAAATCATTGTGTAAAACTTACATAAATAAAATAAAAAGTATGCATATTAGGTATCGCCGCATCCGTGACAACCTGGTCTATAAAAATATCACATGATCTAACCTGTCAGATGAATGTTGTAAATAACAAAAAATAAAAACGGTGCCAAAACAGCTATTTCTTGTTATCTTGCCTCACAAAAAGTGTAATATAGAGCAACCAAAAATCAGTCCTTAAGGGGTTAAACATAGAATTATATATCTATACTGCATAGAGCAGCACTGAGGAGAGTTCCCTCTGATAAAATCCAGCATGACCAAATATACACAGCGGGAAGAGATTAACCACAGGAGTGCCAGTAACCTATTGGAATACTATTTGAGAAGTATAGATTGCCCTGCAAAAAATAAGCCCCCAAACAGCTCTGTATACATAACTACATAGGGGTTGTAAAGGGGGAATAATAATCACCAATATTTATGCAAATATCAATAATTAATATTCATAAATGGGAGGAGCCGTCTATTGATGACTCCGCCCGTTTATACCTTTATATAACAATACAATACTTTCGCTATGCTTTACACTAATCACTACGCTAGCTGCATGCGCCTTACTAACTCGCTACCGCTAACAAGTACACGCTACACAAAGGGTACAAATATAACGGTATTTATTACAACCTAATACACTAAGCACGCAATACACTAACAATACACAGCACTACAAATATACAATCCTAAACTACACTACACGTTCCCATTTCCACCCATCAACTAACTATACAGTTCACACATACAAGTATATAACAACCCACCCACTTGACTACTTTCTATCCCTACGGGGTACGACGAGGGTTAACGGTGGTCTTACAGGGGTGTGAGTAAACCACAAATACAATCAGGGGCACAGGATAAGGGAAATCAGGGCAGGGGTTTGGGGGACCAGGGTGCCCAGTACCAGGGACACAAACAAGGCAAGGGTTAATCAGGGCCCAGGGTGTCACAAGCAAGGCAAGGGTTAATCAGGGCCCAGGGTGTGGATCAGGGAATGTAGGGGTTAAATCATGGGCAGGCAAGGGAACCAGGGGGGGATCACTTACAACAATACAAATCTAATTATACGCTATATCTATATATATTTATAGATCAATGGTTATAAATATATATACATATAGACGTACACACCACAATACAGACCTCACTACACTAGACAATTCCCAATTCCACCCCACCCTCTAGCTGTACAATACACATACATACATTCCTTAGCATCACACCCAACACTCAGCTACTACTGGGGTATGCAGGCAGATTACAGGGCAGCTACAGGGGTATGAGTTGGTGGCAGGGAAGGGGTGAATCAGGGCAGGTGTATTAGGGGTCTGGAGGGAAAGGGGTACTCAGCCATTCTCAGGGCCATGTGGCCTCTCTTCCTTCAGGGTGCAGCTCCCATGTGTCTCTCATTGCAGTCCAGGAATCCCAGAGACCGCACCTCTGTACGGTTTGGGGTTTTATAGCACAAAAGCAGCCCCCTCCTCCTTCTTCAACAGGAGGGTGATGACATCATCGTGGGGTCGTGTGACGGAATGCTAGAACTGAAACAAAGGACTTCCTGCACAAGCTGTAAGCCCCCAGCTGCTACAACATAACATCACACACTCCCACGTCATAAACGAACCAGGCTGATCAATATATATACATATATATGTACACATATACATACTACCCAACCTGGGGGCACTTAGGTATATACATCCATATAGATGTTTGGGGCACATCTACATGCATGTCCATATACACAATATCATAAATGGGCAGTAATAAATAAGTCCACCTGCATATGGATATATTATACATAGAGATGTATGCTGACAAGGGGGCATACATACATCTCCATGTATACACCCATACCACCTGGACCGGCCCATGCAAAAGGGCCAATATACATGCATATACAGTTGCAAGAAAAAGTATGTGAACCCTTTGGAATGATATGGATTTCTGCACAAATTGGTCAAAAAATGTGATCTGATCTTCATCTTAGTCACAACAATAGACAATCACAGTCTGCTTAAACTAATAACACACAAAGAATTAAATGTTACCATGTTTTTATTGAACACACCATGTAAACATTCACAGTGCAGGTGGAAAAAGTATGTGAACCCTTGGATTTAATAACTGGTTGAACCTCCTTTGGCAGCAATAACTTCAACCAAACGTTTCCTGTAGTTGCAGATCAGACGTGGACAACGGTCAGGAGTAATTCTTGACCATTCCTCCTTACAGAACTGTTTCAGTTCAGCAATATTCTTGGGATGTCTGGTGTGAATCGCTTTCTTGAGGTCATGGCACAGCATCTCAATTGGGTTGAGGTCAGGATTCTGACTGGGCCACTCCAGAAGGTGGATTTTCTTCTGTTTAAGCCATTCTGTTGTTGATTTACTTCTATGCTTTGGGTCGTTGTCCTGTTGCAACACCCATCTTCTGTTGAGCTTCAGCTGGTGGACAGATGGCCTTAAGTTCTCCTGCAAAATGTCTTGATAAACTTGGGAATTCATATTTCCTTCGATGATAGCAATCCGTCCAGGCCCTGACGCAGGAAAGCAGCCGCAAACCATGATGCCCCCACCACCATACTTCACAGTTGGGATGAGGTTTGGATGTTGGTGTGCTGTGCCTCTTTTTCTCCACACATAGTGTTGTGTGTTTCTTCCAAACAACTTAACTTTGGTTTCATCTGTCCACAGAATATTTTGCCAGTACTGCTGTGGAACATCCAGGTGCTCTTGTGCAAACTGTAAACGTGCAGCAATGTTTTTTTTGGACAGCAGTGGCTTCCTCTGTGGTATCCTCCCATGAAATCCATTCTTGTTTAGTGTTTTACGTATCATATATTTGCTAACAGGGAAGTTAGCATATGCCAGAGACTTTTGTAAGTCTTTAGCTGACACTCTAGGATTCTTCTTCACCTCATTGAGCAATCTGCGCTGTGCTCTTGCAGTCATCTTTACAGGACGGCCACTCTTAGGGAGAATAGCAGCAGTGCTGAACTTTCTCCATTTATAGACAATTTGTCTTACCGTGGACTGAGGAACAGCAAGGCTTTTGGAGATACTTTTATAACCCTTTCCAGCTTTATGCAAGTCAACAATTCTTAATCGTAGGTCTTCTGAGAGCTCTTTTGTGCGAGGCATCATTCACATCAGGCAATGCTTCTTGTGAAAAGCAAACACAGAACTGGTGTGTGTTTTTTATAGGGCAGGGCAGCTGTAACCAACACCTCCAATCTCATCTCATTGATTGGACTCCAGTTGGCTGACACCTCACTCCAATTAGCTCTTGGAGATGTCATTAGTCTAGGGGTTCACATACTTTTTCCACCTGCACTGTGAATGTTTACATGGTGTGTTCAATAAAAACATGGTAACATTTAATTCTTTGTGTGTTATTAGTTTAAGCAGACTGTGATTGTCTATTGTTGTGACTTAGATGAAGATCAGATCACATTTTATGACCAATTTGTGCAGAAATCCATATCATTCCAAAGGGTTCACATACTTTTTCTTGCAACTGTATGCAAGGGCATATATACATATATATTTAAATTCAACACGTCCCTCAACAGGGGTCATAATATTTTTTCAAAGTTTTTATCTTTTTGTTTGTAATTAAAATGCAATAAAAACTATACATATATGGTATCGCTATAATCGTACTGACCAGTTTTATTGTATAGGGAACGCTTTAAAAGCAAAACCCATAAAACTGTTGCGAAAGTGTTATTTTTTTTATTTTATTTTTTCCTATTCCAACCCATTTTGAATTTTTTTCCAGATCCCCACCACATCGCATGCAATATTAAATGGTGGACTTAGAAAGTGCAACTTGTCCAGCAAAAAACAAAGCCTTATACAGCTATGTGAACAGAAAAATAAAAACAATTATGTCCCGGAAAGGCAGGGAGTGAAAAATGAAAATGCAAAACCGAAAAACCCTCTGGGGCTGAAAGGGTTAAGACTCGTTTTACAGAGGAGATTTTTGACCAGTGCTTGTTAACTGCCTTTTACGTGTGGCAGACATCATATTGCAGGAGAACAAACTCATCGTTCCTCCCCATACAGTTTGCATTTGTTGGTAATACATCCCATTTTTAGAGGTTAATGTGCTGCTGACAGATAATGATTAATCCCGCATGAAAGATGCCATCACCCAGCTGACCACTAGGCATATTTACATGGGGCAGTGGTTGGGAAGGAACGTTCATACTAGACGACATCAGGTATCATCAGATCGACCTGTATAAGGGCTCTTGCTTTGGGCGGCATGCCTTTAGGCCCTTTTATGGCTCTTTCACACGAGCGGATCCCGTGCGTGGAATCCACTGTGTGAAAGAGTGCCAAGCCCCCTTCCGGACAGCAGAGACACGGAGCATTAACATAATTGATAATTTTCTTTGCCTCTCTGTGACATTTTTACTACAAAATCACGGTGACAACTTTATCTCACAGATTTTTTAGTAAAAAGGTCACAGAGAGGCATGGAGCATTATCAATAATGTTAATGCTCCGTGTCTCTGCTGTCCGAAACGGGGCTTGGCTTACTTTCACGCAGCAAATTACCCGCACGGCATCCGCTCGTGTGAAAAAGCCCTAATAGGGCCTTAAAGGGAACCTGTCACCAGGATTTTGGGTATAGAGCTGAGGACATGGGTTGCTAAATGGCTGCTAGCACATCCGCAATATCCAGTCCCTATGGCTCTGTGTGCTTTTATTGTGTATAAAAAACGATTTGATACACATGCAAATTAACCTGAGATGAGTCAGAGCTTGAAAATGCTCTTCTCTGGTCACACAAGTAAGATATGACTCTTATGTTAATTTGAATATGTATCAAATCTTTTTTTTACACAATAAAAGCACACAGAGCTATGGGGACTGGGTATTGCGGATGTGCTAGCGGCGATCTAGCAACCCATGTCCTCAGCTCTATACCCAAAATCCCGGTGACAAGTTCCCTTTAAGGCATGCCGCCCAAAGTAAGGACAAGAAGATGAACAGAATTTAAAATTTTATGTGAAATTGTCTTTTGTTTAAAGGAAATTGTTATAATGTTGTTATTGGAATGCCTCCAGTTAGTCATCCAGATAAAGGAAGATCTTTTGCATGGCTGCTGTGATAAACCCAGATTCCTTGTAGACTTGTTTTGTGCAGTCTTTAGCCTGGGTGCCCTTCAACGCTTTCAGACTACTGTACACAGAGGGAATTTTGAAAATCATTGTGCAGTCTTTCAGAAGAAGCAGATCCTTTACATTACAGAGGAGTAAATATGGTTTGTTTTTTCCACAGGATTGGTATCACTGAGAAAGGATCCATTACTTTGAACTTGACTGTGAACCAACCTCCGGGGCATTCCTCGATGCCTCCTGCTGAGACTAGCATTGGGATCCTTGCAGCAGCTGTGTCCAGGTAATCATATTTTTTTAAGTGGCCTTTATTAAAAGTATTGAGCTGTTCTGTCACAAAGGGTTAACTGTTTTTCTACAAGAGAAAGGATGTGATTTATTTATTTTTACCTGCCAGGCAATGTCAACCCAGTGTATTGTCTGCAGTCAGATAGTATTGCTTCTTACATGGCTTATAAGGGGGGAGCACAGTGTTTTGCATCTTGATCTGATGGTCAACGTGGATTGTTTCTCACTAACAACATTGCATCGTGTAGTTTTCAAGATCTCAGCTTGTAGTAATTGAATGAGGACTTTCATTGTTTACTTCCATATAAGAAAGTAAATCCATCCTGCTTGTGTGATGGACCTGCATGTGTTGTGAGATTCACATGACAAGGACAGATTTATATTCTTTGAAGGGTCCCATTCAGTGTCTTCAAGCAAACCTCCTGAGAGCTGTTTGGAATTTATATGATACAATGAAATATTTCCAGAAACCAGAATAGCCCTTTAATAATATATTTGTTCTTATTCTTGCACAATTCTATTTTTCAAACCTGCACAGATTGGAAAAAAATCCGATGCCTAATATGTTTGGTGAAGGTCCAGAGGTTTCCATGTTTGAGCAGTTGGCAGGAGAGGTAAGAAATGTTTTCCCCACAGTACCATTGTCATTTACGTCTAATAGTAATATTTAGGAGTGGACTGGAGGATTTGATTTGGGATTTAACCCCTTACCGACATCTACCATACAGATAGTTCCTGCTCAGGAGCTGAGCTGGCTCCATAGCCACCAGGTTTCTGTTTAGACAATAGAAACCCGGATGCAAAGTCCATGTTCGGCGACAACATAAGTCTGATATGTTGTTATCAGACTTATGTTGTTGAGGAAGGTCATCTAAAGGGCCCTTTACACTGGCCGACAATTGAATAGATCATCGCGAACCAGCGTTAGTAGTAACACTCGTTAGCGATGATCTTGAGGTGTAAATGCACGACCAATTACCCAATGAAGGAGCAAAACACTTGTTCATCGGGTAATTGGATCTTTTGTGCAGCACAGAATATCATTGTTTTCCAGTGGCAGATTGTGCTGTGTACACACAGTCTGCTGCCGGGAAACAGCAAGTCGTTATGGGGAAGAGTGACGGCATTAGCGATCGCTTCTCCCCATACTCTGAAGGAGATAGGTGCATATGAATGCACCGGTCTTCTCCGCTAGCGATCAGCAGATTGTCAGGAAGCGTTCCCGACATTCTGCTAGATAGCCATCCCGTGTAAAGGGACCATTAGAGCAAAATTATCATATGTAATATTCTTGACCTCACTACATTGTGTATAAAAATAAACCAACTAGTGATGAGCAAAGCAAGCTTTCGAAGCTACAGTCCCTTCATTCAAAATTTCAGATTAATACTGTACGGAGATCCGTCTCCATACAGTATTAAAATGTTTGGGCTCCGATGAGCCGAAGCCAGTTTTTCATGAAGTCGCGCGTGACTTTGTTAAATAACTTCGGTAGAGCTCTGGAGGCTCCAGTGGCGGCATCTCCATCTCTCAATAACAGATTGACACAGCTCTTCATTTTAAATAGGTGTTATTTGACCCCAACCAGGCTCTTTAGAATGGGTAGGAGACAGCACACAGAGTGCCACAGGTGTTCACAACTGAATGCGGATTTTTGGCACCTAATGTGGGATTGTAGTCACATACAACTGTTCTGGAGAGGGGTGGTGGATGTGGTCTCGTCCCTGATCCCGGGCTCACTGGTGGTGTGCCCTAAATCTTGTCTTCTGGGTATTGTGGAAGATGAATCACGATCACGTTACACCCTCACCTTCATTAGAGAAACCCTATTTATGGCTAGGAAAGCCATTGCAATCAGATGGATGGCGGACAGACCTCCTACGGTTGGACAATGGAAAACCATGGTTAATAATATTATTCCCTTCGAAAGGATCATTTATTCTCGTAGGGGCTGTCCTCAAAAATTCAAGAAAATATGGGGACCTTGGTGTGCTTCCCATCTGACTGCTACGACGGCCCATCTGTATTCGATGGATTGAGGGATGCACCCGTCCAATTGTACGATATCAGGGTCTGTTAATTAGATTCAACTGAAATAATTCACAGCATAAATGTATTGCTCTGCCCAATGACGTCAGTCAAAACGAGGTAATATGGATACTGTGTCCTGTATATTACTGTATGTACTGATGCGAAATGTATAATTGTGCATTGATCTCCTTATAACATTGTATGACTATGTTCATCACAGTAATTTTGGAATGTACTGTCACATAATTTGCTTACCATTTTTCAATAAAGCGAGTTTAAAAAAAATAACTTTGGTAGTTGATTTTTACACTGGAAAACCACTAGAAAACTTGGAATTGAACTCTGCTTCGGTTCTGACTGGTGCCAAAGCAGAGCCCATACATTTTAATACTTTACGGAGAAGGATCTCTGTACAGTATTAATTTGAAGTTTTGAATGAAGCAACTTCAAATATAGCATCTGAAGCTTGCTTCGCTCATCACTAAAAGCAACCCTCTTGACTCAAGCCTTTGTCTTCTATTTTGATGATTTTCAGAACCATCATTTGAAGGGTTTGTCTAGGAAAGTGTATACTTTATTTCCAAAGATAGCCCATGGACAACAGTCATGCTATGTTTTGGTACTGCAGCTCTGCCCCATGGAAGTGAACAAACACAGGGAACAAGAGTAGGGCTGTTTCTAGAGAAACAGTTGACCCTTTTTTCCCTATCGTCCATGAGAGAGGGTTCGCCTCTCCCAGGACAGGAAACCCACAGATATAAAAAAGGAGGAGCTTCCCAGCTCCACAAACCCGGAAGACGCGGGAAGCATCAGAGTACGGGGGCCCCAAAGATTGAGGTCTGTACTGGCGACTGTGTGGGCGATGTGTTTTCAAACCCCATCTCTGCTCACTCTTCCCTTACTAACCGGGTGGCAGAACCCGCCGCTATTGCAGGCATCTCCGGCGGAAGGCAGGCACGGGGATCCAGGCTGTTGAACGTTGAGCAGCTCCTATGCGGCACGCTATGTCAGGAAGGGGGCGGAGTCCCATTATAATAATAAAGGGCGGCCTGATGGATCACGCGTGCGAAGAGGCGTGAGCATGCAACGTCATAAATCCCGCGAGATTTGGCCCTGCAGGCCAGGAAGGCGGGAATAAAGCCGGTTTTAAAAGTCAGAACCCAGCTACAAGCCGAGATCCTTGTCGGAAAGGTCCGAATCCAGGCTGTTTAAGGTCATGGAGAGTACTAGTGACCAAAAGGAGCCGTCTACCCCTGCGCCTGTGGTATGGATGGAGGGTATGTACGGTGGTATGTGACATTCTATGGATACGGGCTTATGGCAGTCTTGTTGTTTTTCAGAATAAAACTAAAAAGGCATCCTCTAAAACAAAATACAAAGAATGTGGATTGTGTAAAGCAAAGTTAGCTCCCGCCTATACTAAGCTACTTTGTCGCCCTTGTATTGAGTCTGCAATTGCAGAAGAATCACTTTCCATGATGAAATGCATGAAGAAGTTAATTAGAGAGGAAGTGGGGAACGCGCTTAAATCCAAGAAAGTTCCTCATAAATCTCAAGATAAATCTCCGGTTTACTCCTGATATCTCTAGTTCAGAAGAAGAAGACTTTTTGTTAGAAATCGGGGAGCTGGGCTCGGATTCTTTTTCTGAGCTACCATGAACATTGAAGACCAAAAATAGGTCCTTTCCATTCAGGATGTAATGTTTGTGTCACGGTGGGGAGTGGGGGGAAACTCCCCTTTGAACACCGAATGTAAATGGGAATAGAAACTAGGCCAGGACACCCGGAAAAAGGAGCAAGTAACCTCCTAGAGCAGTGATGGCGGTTCGCCAGAGGCGGCACTCAGAGCCCTCTCTGTGGGCACCCGCACTGTGAAAAAAGTCTATGGTGTACCAATATGCCTTAGACTTTTTCTGCCATTCATCAGCACAGAACACACTATGAACAGCACAGGCAGGGCACTGAATGTAGGCAGGATATTATAGCTAAATGATAAAGTACATGGAATATATACTATATTGAACTATAGTATTCAGATTAAATTGCCGTGTTGGCACTTTACGATAAATAAGTGGGTTTTGGGTTGCAGTTTGGGCACTCGGCCTCTAAAACGTTCGACATCACTGTCCTAGAGCATCCCTAATCCTCGCCCTGACTCCTATCCGTATGAGCAGACCCAGATGGTAGGAGGGCTCATACACAGGAACCTCGGGCCCTACTAACCCTAAAGATCCCTAGAATAGTGACAGGACTGAGACGACCTGTTATTCCAAGACACGGATGAACAGGATTCTCCCACCAGTCTAGATGCAATGAAGGGGAAAGACAAAACAAACTGCCATGTTCCAGAGCGGGTTCACCTAACCCCTAGAACATTCCACAACGAAAGGAATCCCCATAACATGCACATATAAAGAGAAGACAGTGATCAGCAAAACTGGATCGACAGGTAAGAAACCAGTGGCAAGAATAACCACTGGAACAAGAGCACAGGTATACTTGGTCACTTACCTGCCGCAGCTGCTGAAAGGAACACCAGCAGTCCACACCACAACAACTGGAACCCATGAATATGTACTGGAACCCAAACACCATACAGCAGGCATGCTCAACCTGCGGCCCTCCAGCTGTTGCAAAACTACAACTCCCAGCATTCTCGGACAGCCTACAGCTATCAACCTACAGCAGGGCATTGTGGGAGTTGTAGTTTTACAACAGCTGGAGGGCCGCAGGTTGAGCATCCCTGCCATACAGGACACAGTACAAACAACAAGCACAGAATCCAGCACGCCAGTAACTGGGCAGATGGAATACCCAGGACAGGAGAATAGCTCCAGCACCAACAGAGGCTGGAGGACAACTAAACTCCAGGCTACCAGCCACAGGCAATATAAGCACCTAGTGACCACACCTAGCCAGGTAGTCAACCCCAGAAGCACCAGACAGGGAAGGGAAACAGACCTTAAAAGAGAAGTGTATACACATGCTGCATAAATTACACGTTGCCCCAGGCAACCAGCATGCACAGCAAACGTGTCGCGGCAAACAACACAGAGACTGAGACACAGCTGTAACAGTTTGAAGGTCTAGAAGGAAAAAAGTAGCATAATTTTTTTATTCATAAAAATGTATCTTCCTTAATATCAAATTAATGGAAAAATCCAGATAAACAGAGATTTATTCTGTCATCTGTGAAGCGGAAGTATCCCTTTCAGGAGTCAGATTGTCAATCTTGGGATCGGGCCCCAGAGATTGATGTACCCGGCCATAGCAAATTTTTGTGTCAGAAATTCGCAAGGGGCGCTAGGAAGAGAGGTGGATACGTCGTTAAGAAAACGTGCTCTTATTCCTTGCCCTCCTGGAGATGAGGGTTTAGGTTATTATTCCAATCTATTTCTAGTAATGAAATGGGGATTACAGGACAATTATAAATTTAAAAGGGTTGAACAGATTTCTGAATTGCAGAAAGTTCAAGATGGAGACATTCAGATCTGTAGTAGACCTCCTTTACAAAGATTGTTTTATGGTAGTCCTGGATATAAAGAATGCGTATTACCATCTGCCGATTTATCTTGGTCATCAAAAATTTCAGAGTGGCACTGCATCTGAAGGGGAGAGTAAGACACTTTCAGTTCCAGGTGCTTCCATTCAGGATTTCTATGGCTTCCCGTATATTTACCAAGCTGGTGGCGGAGATAGCTGCTCACATAAAAGAGGGCATCTTGTTTGTTCCCTACCTGGACGATTTTTTTTTATAGTAGCCTCATTCAGGCAGAGTTGTCTTTCACAGGCAGACCAAGTAATTCAGATCCTGGAATCATTGGGTTGGATAGTGAACATTGAGGAATCCAGAATGATCCCCCTACAGTCGCAGAGGTTCCTGGGGATTTTGCTCGACTCGACCTCCCAGAGATCCTTTCTGACCTTGGACAAAGTGAACAAAGTAAGGTCAGTGGTGCGAGATCTAATTCTGTGCCCTCATGTTTCAGTCAGGAAAGCTATGTCCGTCCTCGGTACCTTGACATTGTGCATTCCAGCAGTTCTGTAGGCTCAAGCTCATTCCAAGGATCTCCAGTGGGAGATTCTCCAGTCATGGTCAGGGAGACTAGAGGAGCTGAACAGCAAGATTCTAATTTCCAGGAAGACCCGTCGGTCACTGGAATGGTGACTGTTACAGGAGAATCTAGATCAGGAGGTCCAATGGAAGGTGGTAAACCCTTGAGTAGTCACTACAGACACCAGTCCGTCTGGGTGGGGGGCCCATTTTCTGGACAGAGTGCAGATTGGGAGATTTCTTCAAATGCAAAGGAATTGACAGCAGTTCTGAAGACTCTACAGAAGATCCTGCCTTGGCTTAAGAACCGTCATTTAAAGGTTTTGTCCAACAATGGTTTCGTGGTGGCCTACTTAAATCATCAGGGGGGAACCTGATCCAAGGAGTTGATGGGAATTACAAATTAAATATTCCCCTTGTTGGAAGGGAAGGTTGTCACTCTCAGCTCTACATATCAGGGGTATAGACAACTGGAAAGCAGACTACCTAAGTCGAAACAGACTAGACTAGAGGGAATGGTCCCTGAATCAGGACATATTTGAAAAGATATTAATCCTGTGGGGGTTGCCAGACATAGACATCTTTGCTACAAGAAGAAACAGTTTATTTTCCCTTTGTCCAGGGAATTCTTCCACAGCAGTGGATGCCTTCCTTCATCCCTGGGGCAGGGGTCTTCTGTATGCTTTCCCTCCATTACAATTGATTCCCAGGATGTTGAACAAAATAAGGGAAGACAGAGTTTCTTTGATCTTGATAGCCCCCTTTTGGTTCACCTTTTTAAGACTACTGTCAGTCAGGGAGCCATGGGTCCTTCCGGAAAATCTGGATCTCTTGTGTCAAGGCCTAATTGATACATCCCCCAGGCTTGGTTTTTGAAATTTCGCTATTGATCCAAAAAGGGCTACCGGGGTTGGTAGTCTCTACCTTATTAAAGAGTAGGAAGGAAGTGACTACAAGCAAATACTAGTATGGTCGTTTTTTTTTTAGTTTTTAGGGATACCTCCTTCATCTTCTTGTCAGCTTAGCATCCCTAGGATTTTAGAGTTTCTCCAGAGGGGATTAGATAAGGGGTTGGCCTTAAGTACCTTAAAGGTTCAGATTTCGTCCCTAATTGTTTTGTTTGATTCAAGTCTAGCTGCTCATTCTTTGATTGTTAGATTTTGTAAGGCCGTTGCCAGGAACACCCCGGCTAGGATCGCAAGGGTCCCTCCTTGGGACTTTGGCCTGGTTCTTCAGGCTTTGGTTAAAGCGCCCTTTGAACCCCTCTCTGAAGTCTCCATTAAGATTCTAACATTAAAATGTGTCTTTTTAGTGGCCATCACATCGGCCATGAGATTAGGTGAGATGCAAGCTCTTTCCATCAACCCTCCTTATATGTCCATTCAGGAGGTCAGGATTACTCTTCGCCCCAATCCAGCATTTCTCCCCAAAGTAGTCTTGGATTTTCACAAGGGCCAGGAAGTGTTTCTCCTTTCCTTTTGTGATGACCCTAAGAACCCTAAGGAAACTGTGCTCTATCATTTGGATGTTAGGAGATGTGTGGTGGCTTGTTTAGAGGCTACCAAAGGGTGGAGGAAGACAACCACTTTGTTTATACAATTTGCAGTTCCTAATAAAGGAAAATCAACTAGAAAAAGTTCAATAGCTAGGTGGATAAGGCAGGCTATCTGTTTAGCTTATGTTTCCCTACAGAAGCCGGTTCCCCGGTGATGGTCGGCTCACTCAACAAGATCGGTGGCAACTTCTTGGGCAGAGAGAGCAGCAGCTTCAATCCAAGACATCTGCCAAGCCGCAACTTGGTCATCTCCTTTGACCTTCTTTAAGCACTATAGGTTGGATCTTTCTTCTTCTTCTGACTTGTCCTTTGGTCGTAAGGTTCTCCAGGCCGTGGTCCCATCCTAGTTTTTCTCTGGAATCTCTCATGGTGCTGTCATGGACGATAGGCAAAAATGATAATTACACTTACCTGTAATTTTATTTTCAAGAGTCCATGACAGCACCCCTAAATTTCCCACCATGTTTACTTCGGTGTTGGTGACGGTTCTTGGGTATTGTCACAAGGTGTGCAAAAAAAAAAAAAAGAAGAAAATATAAATATAATTAAACGTGGAGAGTGCATATGCCTTCAGCCAAACAAGTGAGAAAAGTCGCAGGATTGGATTTTGGAGGGTTTCTCGTCTCTGAAAACCACTGAGAAATAGAGAGTTTCCTCCTTTTTTATACTTGTGGGTTTCCTGTCCTGGGAGGCGGACCCTCTCTCGTGGTGCTGTCATGGACTCTTGAAAATCAAATTACCAGTAAGTGTAATTATCATTTTTGTATAACTGACTTCTCGTGCAGTAAAACTGAATGACTGTGTGATCGCCCGGTTAGCGTATACTATGTGACATTTACTCTGTGTTACAGTTTGCATTCCCACTTAATGTTATGATGGCAAACCTGTGGCTCTTCTCTCCTATCATCAGTAGGTAAGACACCTCCATTCTGAAGTGCAGACATGTACCCTATACATAATGTTAAATCAGTATATGTAATTGCTGCCTTGGTTTTTTATTTAGAGTGTTAGAGCAGAAACCATCGAGCAGTGCCATTGTGCGGACAACTACTGCCATAACCATCTTTAACGCTGGAGTGAAGGTACTGTGCAGTGTACGGTTACTACATCAGTATTTCCTTGGTGCAATGAAATCTTCATGAGACCAATGGAATACACAGTGGGAGATTGCAGTGTAATGCAGAGATTTTTTTATTTGGAATGTGATGGATCCCGAATGTTTTGGAAACGTCAGCCCCTTAGGATACTTCATGTCAGTCCAAGCTTTAGTTATCCTGCAGAGCTTGTGTATGGAAACCATTGGAATATTACTGTTTAGCACAACATCTGACATACTTTAGAAATTCTGATTTAGAAGATATGTAAAAGTAAGTTAATCTGCAATAGAAAAACTTTGCAACTTTGTAAATTGGATTCATTAAAGGGGCTGTCTCATCTCGCAGTTACTAAGGCAAGATGAGACACCGTTTCGACCACCAGCCAGCCGGGAAACAGCAGAGTGCTCCAGCATGAGAGCTACGGAAACAGCTTAGCACTGCAAGCTATACTGTTTCTGAGTTAGGGATATAGCATATTTTGCTTTGCCACGCTGTTTCTGTAGCTCTAATGCATGGCAATGGGAGCTACTGAAACAGCGAGCGCTGGAGTGTTCTGCTGTTTCCCAGCTGGGCGGTGGTCGGGACTGAGTCTCATCTCGCCTTAGTAACGGCAAGATGAGACAACCCCTTTAACCCCTTAAGGACTTAGGACGTACCGGTACGGCATGGTTCCCGAATCCTTAAGGACCCATGACGTACCGGTACGTCATGGCTTTAATTTGCTATTCCGTCGCCGCGGGGGTTAATCGGAACGGGATTTCGGCTGAAATCATTCAGCCGGCATCCCGTAACAATGCAGGGGGGGGTCATTTGACCCCCCCGTATCGACGATCGCAGAAAACCGCAGGTCAATTCAGACCTGCGGTTTTCTGCGTTTCCGGTCCATTCGGGTGTCCTGTGACCCGATGAACCGGAAAAAGACTGCGATCGGTGGCGTAATTATACACCACCTATCGCAGTCCGAGGATTTGGAGAGGCGGCGCTGGCCCTGGTGCTGAACGCTGCTGTCCAGGGTGCTGATTGGTGCAGGGGAGAGAGGCGCGAGATTCAAACTTCCTGCGCTCCTCTCTCCCCTCCTCTTCCTGTCCAGCACCCTGACCGTGCAGCACCGTCCAGCGTCCAGCTCCTGAGTCCCCCTAATCGTAGTCCATCACCCTCCTGCACCCATCGCCACCCAGGTAGGTTAGGGTCAGTGAGGGAGAGGCACCGTTAGGAAGGGAAAGAAGGAAAAAGTTAGGGGAAAAAAAAAACTTTTACTAAACTTTCTTTTCTTTCTTTCTTTCTGATCCATCTAATCCCCAGACCCCCCCCTGCCACTTGCCCCCCCCCCACCAACCCCCCACCACCACCAGCGCCCCCACCCTTCCCCCCACCAGCCCCCACCTCACCACCCCCCCCCCCCCCCCCCCCCCCCCCCCCCCCCCCCCACCCTTACCACCACTTTTTTTTTTATTTTTTTTTTCTGCGTGCGCTGACTGTCCGGCACTTTTCTTTTTTTGTCCGGCCACTGTTAGCGCATCGCCCGCCTCACCGCCCCACCGCTGATCAGCGTTGTACCGCTGATCAGCAACTTTGAACTTTTTTTTTTTTCTAAACACTTGCCCCTTTTTTTTCCTTATTTAGTACGCGAACACCCGTTGCCCCCACACACACGCACATATAATAAAGTTTGCCACACACGCACACATACACGCACACACACCCATGGCCCGCCGGATGTTCTCGGCCGAGGAGGCATACGCCCAGATTGCCTCCGACTCCGAGAGCCCCAGTGAGGATGAGGATGACCCCACGTTCCTTTTGTCATCCGCATCCTCCTCATCATCATCGGATGACGATGAGCCACCAAGGCGGCGGAGACGCCGCCAGGCGGAGCCAGGGGCCCCACATGCTAGGGATCCTGTGGCCCACCCTAGTACGAGCCGCCCTGGGGTTCGTACTGGTTTCCCGGCCCACCAAATAAGTCCACCGGAGCCCCCTGCCGATGAACTTAGCTGGTGTCCCCCAGTGGACTTTGAGCCTGAGATTCCGGATTTTGCTGGCAATCCTGGAATCCAGATTCCCACAGTGGGGTTTACTGAAATTGACTATTTTAGTTTTTTTTTCAGTAACCCACTGGTGAATCTGATGGTGGAGCAGACGAATCTGTATGCCCAACAGTTCGTCGCTCAAAACCCAGGCTCATTTTTGGCTAGACCCGGTGGCTGGACGCCGGTCAGTGCAGCCGAGATGAGGACATTTTGGGGCCTCGTGCTGCATATGGGTCTAGTCCAAAAACCCAGTGTCAGACAATACTGGAGTGGGGACGTCCTATACCAGACCCCACTGTACAGTATGGTTATGACACGTCCCCGGTTTGAGGCCATCCGGAAATGTCTGCATTATTCCGATAATGCAGCATGTCCACCCCGAGGTGATCCTGCCTATGACCGGCTGTATAAGATACGGCCGGTCATCGATCACTTTGGGGCCACATTTCAGCAGGCCTACGTACCTGGAAGGGAGGTCGCGGTTGATGAGTCTCTCGTTGCGTTCAAGGGGAGACTCAGTTTCCGCCAATATATTCCCACAAAGCGGGCGAGGTATGGCGTGAAGCTATACAAAATTTGTGAGAGTACCTCAGGGTACACTTACAAATTTCGTGTGTACGAGGGGCGAGATTCCCGGATTCAACCCCCAGAATGTCCCCCCACTCTGGGTGTTACCGGGAAACTCGTGTGGGACCTTATGTACCCACTGCTGGATAACGGTTACCACTTGTACGTGGACAACTTTTATACCAGCATTCCCTTGTTCAGGTCCCTTGCCGCCAGATCCACGTTCGCTTGTGGGACCGTGCGGAAAAATCAACGCGGCCTCCCTGCCCACCCCCTCCAGGTACCTATCCCCAGGGGTGAGACCCGTGCACTTACCAGTGGAAACCTGTTGCTGGTCAGATATAAGGACAAGAGGGATGTCCTTATGCTGTCCACAATCCACGGTAACAGCACCACCCCAGTCCCTGTGCGAGGTACCGCGGCAACGGTCCTCAAGCCCGATTGTATCGTCGACTACAATCGGTATATGGGAGGAGTTGATCTCTCTGATCAAGTCCTCAAGCCATATAATGCCATGCGCAAAACCCGGGCATGGTACAAAAAAGTTGCGGTCTACTTGGTGCAGGTTGCCATGTACAACTCTTTTGTACTATCCCGAAGCGCTGGCAGCACAGGGACATTCCTCCAATTCTATGAGGCAGTCCTCAAAGACCTGATCTTTTCGGACCGGGAAAGAGCAGGCCGGAGTACCTCGGGAATTGGAGGCGCCCGGATCGTCCCTGGCCAACACTTTCCAGGTGTGGTCCCCCATACTGGAAAGAAGGGACGAACCCAAAAAAGATGCAGAGTGTGTCACAAGAGGGGGATACGGAAGGACACCACTACTCAATGTGACACGTGCCCCGATCATCCGGGCCTCTGCATTATCAATTGCTTCAGGGAGTATCACACTTTCATGGAGTACTAAATTTTTATAATCCCCAACAGTCCACTAGAGAACATAAAAAACTATGGCTCTCAGACTTTGGAGGCACGGAAACAATTTTTTTTCCCCAAAAAAATATTAGTTTTAGAGCAGGCATCCTCAAACTGCGGCCCTCCAGATGTTGTAAAACTATAACTCCCAGCATGCCCAGACAACCTACAGCCATCAGCAGGGCATGGTGGGAATTGTAGTTTTACAACATCTGGAGGGCCGCAGTTTTTAGGATGCCTGCTTAGTGTCTCCAAAGTCTGAGAGCCATACATATTGGGCATCGTCGCGTGC
Source organism: Bufo bufo (assembly GCF_905171765.1). NCBI lineage: Eukaryota > Metazoa > Chordata > Amphibia > Anura > Bufonidae > Bufo > Bufo bufo. Next base: position 221,091,241 of record NC_053391.1, read on the forward strand.
GTAAAAGTCGTCGCTATAAAAATAACTTTTGACCAAACGCCTCGGATGAACGGTGTTAAAAATATAAAATAAAAACGGTGCCAAAACACCCATTTTTGGGCAAAATTTCCATTTGAATCCTTTTTGCCGGTAATAAAGCAAGGGTTAACAGCCAAACAAAACTCAATATTTATGGCCCTGATTCTGTAGTTTGCAGAAACACCCCATATGTGGTCGTAAATGGCTATATAGCCGCACGGCAGGGCATAGAACGAAGGGAACTCCATACGGTTTCTGGAAGGCAGATTTTGATGGACAGTTTTTTTTTTGACACCATGTTCCATTAGAAGCCCCCCCTGATGTAGCCTAGACTAGAAACTCCAAAAAAGTGACCCCATCTAAGAAACTACACCCCTCAAGGTATTCAAAAGTTACTTTACAAACTATGTTAACCCTTTAGGTGTTCCACAAAACTAAATAGCGAATGTAGAAACAATTTTTAATTTTTTTTTTTGTTACATTGCCTCAAAAAAGCGTAATGAAGAGCAACTAAAAATCATATTTACCCCTAAAATAGTCCCAAAACAACAACCACCTGATCCCGTAGTTTCCTAGATGGGGTCACTTTTATGGAGTTTCTACTCTAGGGGTGCATCAGGGGGCTTGAAAGGGTACATGATGTAAATAAACCAGTCCAGCAAAATCTGCCTTCCAAAAACCATATGACGTTCCCCTTCTTCTATGTCCTGCCGTTTAGCCAAATAGTAGTTTACGACCACATATGGGGTGTTTCTGCAAACTACAGAATCAGGGCAACCCATTTTAAGTTTTGTTTGGCAGTTAACTCTTGTTTTACTCCTGGAATAAATTGATTATATTGGAAAATTTTCCAAAAAATAGAAATTTCTAAATTGTTTCTCCATCTGTCAATAACTCTTGTGGAACACCTAAAGGGTTAACAAAGTTTGTAAACCCAGTTTTGAATACCTTGAGGGGTGTACTTTCTTAGATGGAGTCACTTTTTTGAAATTTCTATTCTAGGGGTGCAACAGGGGGCTTCAAATGGGACATGGTATAAACAAAACCAGTCCTGCAAAATCTGCCTTCCAAAACCCATATGGTGTTCCCCTTCTTCTATGTGCTCCCGTTCGGCCAAACAGTAGTTTACGACCACATATGGGGTGTTTCTGCAAACTACAGAATCGGGGCAACCCATTTTGAGTTTTGTTTGGCAGTTAACCCTTGTTTTACTCCTGGAAAAAATTGATTATATTGGAAAATTTTCCAAAAAATTTAAATTTCAAAATTGTTTCTCCATCTGCCATTAACTCTTGTGGAAGACCTAAAGGGTTAATAAAGTTTGAAAAAACAGTTTTGAATACCTTGAGGGGTGTAGTTTCTAGAATGGGGTCATTTTTGGGAGGTTTCTATTATCTAAGCCTCACAATATGACTTCAAACCTGAACTGGTCCATAAAAAGTGGGATTTTGAAGATTTCTGAAAATTTCAAAATTTGCTTCTAAACTTCTAAGCCTTGTAACATCCCCAAAAAATAAAATATCATTCCCAAAATGCTGCAAACATGAAGTAGACATATGGGGAATGTAAAGTCATCACAATTTTTGGGGGTATTACTATGTATTACAGAGGTAGAGAAACTGAAACTTTGAAATTTGCTAATTTTTCAAAATTTTCGGTAAAAATTGTATTTTTTTATGCAAAAAAATTAACTTTTTTGACCCAATTTTAGCAGTGTCATGAAGTACAATATGTGACGAAAAAACAATCTCAGAACGGCCTGGGTAAGTCAAAGCGTTTTAAAGTTATGAGCACTTAAAGTGACACTGGTCAGATTTGCAAAAAATGGCCAAGTCCTTAAGGTGAAATAGGGCCGAGTCCTTAAGGGGTTAAGGGACACTTCCACTTTTCCAGAAAGGAATGTTTTTTTTTAAACTCAATATTCATAGGAAAAGAATTTTGAAGAATTGTGGCAGTTTTATTTATTTTTTTCATTTCAAGAATACTTTCCAGTGAAAACGAAATACAAATTGATAAAACCTCCTTTATATTCATAAGAAAGATAGGTAAGGCTACTTTTACACCTGCGGTTTTAATTCTGGCAGGCTGTTCTTGCAGCCGGATCGTTGTGCTGCAGGTGTGAAAGTAGTCTGATCCTTTGTCGGTTTACTGCTGATGTGAGGGGAAGAATTTACCTGCAGGTGTAGAATTTGATTAATAGTATAACTGCTCCATTGTTCTCTTGATAGGTCTAGATAAAGATGCCCACAGAATAGCATTGCATTGATTAGTGTAATGTGTGTCGCTCTAATTGAGTCTTTATAGGGAGGCTTGCTCTGGTTGCACCAATGGTCTACCTAAAAAGTTAAAGGGGAACTAAAGACAGAATCCAAACACAAAAAAACAACAACAAAACATAATATCCTTATGTGTCTTTGTTATTTGCAGATCCTGAAAAACACAATAGAAAAGCAGCACATTGCTCTCTCAAGCTGCAGCCCTGTCATTTCCCACCTCTCATGTTAGTGCGCATGAGCCAGGAAGTGTATGTGGAGGGGTCTAGGTTTAGTCTGGATAACTTTTGTCTACACAGTGAGTGTAAATATTTTGTCAGAAGAAATCTCCTAGTTAGTAATAGTACAAAATAGATTTAGTTACAACAATGTGGAACTGGAATAGACTACAGAATACTATATCTATCAAAATAAATCCCACTCCCCATTCCTAAATGATACCACAGGGGCAGATTTGCTATTCAGGATCCTAAAAAGAAAAAGCTGGGTTACAGCATGTGAAACTGTAATATACTACAAAATACTAAATATATATCTAAATATAACAAAAAAAGAGTTTGCAGCAACAGTCAGTGAGAGAAACTGCCTATTCTGATGGAAACCTTTTGCATCTGGCATAAATCTTTTAGATCTTCGTCTCTAGTGATAGTTGTTGCTACTCAAGCATGTAAAGCTGTTATTATGGGGCATCAATGGCCAGTACATGGAGAGGGGTATAAGAGGAGAGAACAACAATTCCCAGCAATTTTAGGATGTTATGGGCTATCAGAGGACTTTACAGGTAGTGATTATAAGGCAAGAACTACAACACCTGGTGTTTTTATTATTCAAATGGATCAATACAGCACGTGCGTACACAGGTGTACTTCCTCTATATATTACTCAACTCAACAAAACGAAGTACCCAAATACCAGTACATATATCAAAATGTATTGTCTTATCATTAAATACACATATACATACACAAAATGTGGAAACAGAATAAAGTGCCAACGTGCAATAGCTAGCATTCCTCTAATGACACCACCATATGGAGTCCCGCATGGATAGCAGCCTACAATATAACCTGGAACAATTACGTATCAATGTCCTCTAGGACTAACCATGCCGCTATATGTGGTGCATAGTATAGATGTATTTCTGTTAGTAAATAACCTAACTTCTCACACATACAGCACATGAGCTTTGCCAAAATGGTGACACCACTCAGGTCTTTATAGGTCCTTCAACACTTCTCTGTACTGTTGAGCTGTGTCTCAGTGGGTAAATGGGGTAAAACCAAATTGGTTGGAGTGTAATGAACAAGTTAAAAAGGCTGGTAGGTGATAGATCTAAGAGAGGGAGACAAAGTGGCTTTGGGTACCAAGGGCAGGGACTCCTATAGTATTGCAGGCCAGGGGCGGATTGGCCATAGACCTTACAGGGAAACTAACCGGTGGGCCGATGCCCAGGGGGCCACCCAGACCCTCCTTTTTGCCGCTGTGGGATACATAATAAGCTCTCTGGGGTAATTAAGCTGTAAGAATCAGGTGCTCATGTACCTGAATTCTCTGGCTGTATCTATTGATGGCCACCACAGTGAGACAGCTTTTGGGGCAATATATGTTGCTGCACTATGATATTTTCTGCTATGGTATTGCTGACCCCGCCTATTTGTGTTGTCCCACCTACAACATGAAGCCACTTTTAGTTTGCTTTTTCCAGGGCCACTTTAAAGGGGTTGTCCCACGAAAAATATTCTACAGTTTTCAAATCAACACCTGGATCTAAATATTTTTGTAATTGCATGTAATTAAAATTTTTGTATAGCTACTGAGTTATTCAGTAAAATGTATCTGTACAGTGCTACTTAATTTCTTATTTCTTTGACCTGCTCACTGAGAAGGCCGCACATGCTCAGTTTCAACTTTCAACTGCCTCCAGAGCTGTGATAGGGAGAGCATGGACACGCCCCCTGAGCTGTAACAGAAAAGACACTCCCCTTCGGATGTCAGCTTGATATAGATCTAGCAGAGAACGTTCAGCTAGCCATTCTGGAGCAAGATCTCTACTAAACTGCTTATGAGACCTTGTAGATATATGTAGTTATGTTTGCAGTATGGATTAAATGCATTTAAGTTATTTATGTTTATTCAGGGTTTAGTTCCCCTTTAAGCGAGACCATTTGCCATGCTTTTTAAAAGTCCAACAAAGAAGACGTTAAAGAGCCAGGACAGGAAGTAGTATACATGGAGTGACTTTAAAAAATTATCCACCCAAAATAAATAAAATATTCATATTTAGGCTATTAGTATGTGATATAAAGTGTGATGGACGTGCCCCCTTAAAGGGGCATTTATTATGTAGACAAAGTTAATACAAGGCAGTTACCAATGTATTTTTATTACCCATATTGCCTCTTTTGCTGGCTTGTATGATGTTTCCATCACATTAGTCCTGGGCACTGGAGAGGCCGGCTCCTTTTCCTATAGTGTGCTGGGTTGCAGGGTGGTCTTAACCCCTGGAAATGAGCAGTGTATAATGTGATCAGCAAAGGAGGCGATAAACATTAGTAAGTGCCTTGTACATGATAAATGCCATTTGCTGAAGTGAGCCTTTCTACCATTTTGTGTCTACAGCTGCTATGGAGACCTATGTATCTCCATGCTACCAGACAGCAAATAAACCATATGCAGTCTGATCCTGGAGTTATGATCCCTACCGTTTGACCAGGATCAGACTACACAGGTTTTTTTTTCATCTGTTACCATGGAGAAATAATTTATTTTTATTTTTTTCTGATTGCAAATATTTTATGAGGGTGACCATCTTACCTGAGCTGTTGCTTTACAGCAGCCCCATGGGCCGTAGACAAAATAGATAAGAGGGGACCTCATTGACTTCTGTGGGAAAGTTTTCTAGGCATGCTCTGTGACTGAGATTCATTGATCTGAACAAACCAAGAAGTGGTGTCTATTATTAGGCTTAGTGGCCAGAGTAAAAACTGCAGAGTTTTAGGATTTTTTGAAAACCTTAATAGTGACATGGAAAATTTAACCACCGACCACCATTCACTTTAAGGATATACAGTAAGGGTCCATTCACATATCCACATAATGGGTCTATCCGTTCCGCAATTTTGCGGACCCGTTCGTTTTAATGGGTCCACAAAAGATGCGGTTGGACCACGTGTGCTGTCCCGATCCGCACTTCCATTCCATGGCCCCGCAAAAAAATAGAGAATGTCCTATTGTTGTCCGCAGCCACGGACAAGAAAAGGCATTTCTATCATAAAGCAAAATGCGGAACGCTCATTGCCGGTATCCGCGTTTTGCGGATCCGCAATTTGCAGACCGCAAAACAGTTGCGGATGTGTGAATGGACCCTAAATGTGTACCATTCCCAATAATGAGGGTTTACCAATCATCAGAAATTTTATGCAGATTACTTAAAGAGGACCTTTCACCGATTCTTACCCTATGAACTAACTATACAGATATGTAGAGCGGCGCCCGGGGATCTCACTGCACTTACTATTATCCCCGGGCGCCGCTCCGTTCTCCCGTTCTCCCCTCTGGTATCTCCGCTCACTAAGTTATAGTAGGCGGAGATACCAGTCCCTAAGTTATGGTAGGCGGAGTCTGCCCTAGCGCTGGCCAATCGCAGCGCAGAGCTCACAGCCTGGGAGGTTATTTTCTCCCAGGCTGTGAGCTCTGCAATGCGATTGGCCAGCGCTAGGGCAGACTCCGCCTACCATAACTTAGGGAACGGATATACCGGAGGACATAGCAGGAGAACGGAGCGGCGCCCGGGGATAATAGTAAGTGCAGAGAGATCCCCGGGCTCCGCTCCACATGTATGTATACTTAGTTCATAGGGTAAGAATCGGTGAAAGGTCCTCTTTAATAACTGGCTAAAATTTTTATGAATTGACGTATGGACAAACTGTTCTTGGATAAACACTAAAGAATAGACACTAAAGTGTTGAGGTGCCGATACATATCACATTCACTTAGGCCAAACCCATCATTTTTAGCAGGACCATCTGACCAAGTAATGTCTATGAGGTGCCCTACTTTCCTGAGACAGATGATGTATGAGAAAAGAAGGCCCAGGTGTTGGATTTCTTTGTGCCTGATCTTTTGTTCTCACAAGAGGTAAGCCACTGTCAAAGATGTTTGGCAGCGGCTTATTGATTTCCATTAATACATGCTTACGCATCCTAGCGTGTATGGGGAGGTCAGGAGAGATGTCTTTCAGCTATCTGCTGTGTATTGCCTTAAGTCCTGGAATACCCCTATAAGACTTTGTCCACATTGCCATTATTTTTATAGGAGTCATGACATATTCAAAAAAGGGATGTCCAGGATTTTGATATTGGAGGCCTATCCTCAGGCTAGGCCATCAATATCTGATCTGTAAGGGTCCAACGCCCCTACAACAATCAATCAGTTGTTACCTTGTAACTCTATCGCCGCTTTCCAAGTTAACACAAGATAACAGCTGATTGGCTGGGGTGATCATAAAGTATTTGTTGCAGAAATTAGCACTCCTAACTCTGTATCATTACCTGTCTGCTGTCTCATATATGGCACCACAGTAGGGAATATGTTTCATCCAGTTTCTTACCGCTTGCATGTATTTTTATTCAGGAAAATGTGATCCCTCACACGGCAAGAGCTACTGTCAACTTCCGACTTCACCCAGCCCAGACAGTTGATGAGGTAAGAAATGTTCAATTTTCTGTAGACAAAGTGATAGCTGGATGATTATTCAGATCACATATCACGTCCCAAAAAGAGAAAAGACAGACGTTCAAGATGCCTACAAGGAACTTGTTAGAGAGTACATTATACTGTCTGTCTACAGATGTTTTGTACACAGTTGTTCATAGGAAAGTTTCATCTTTGTGCTCCGGCAATAGGTCACCAACCCTATAGCCAGTCCAAAAAGACAGATCCTATAATTTTCCATATTACAGATGGTGCACGTTTACATTCAATTGAGATACAATGAACTGAAATGACCCTATCATCACTTGTTCAATTGGTATATAGGGGCATATTGCTATGGACCCCTACTTACAATGAGAACGGAGTCGGGAAGTGAACGGAAGGCACACTGCGCATGTGCAGCCGCCCTCCATTCATTTCTATGCGGCCGCCGAAAATAGCCGAGGCTCGGCTATTGCCGTCTGCCCCAAAGAAATGAATGGGAGCATGAACCGCGCATGCGTGGTGCGCTCCCATTCACTTCTATGGGAGCAGCACTTGGTGGTGGACGGACCCCGGGAAATCAGCCACAGCGCTCCCCGCTTCGTTCTCGTTGTAGGTGCGGGTCCCAGTGGTGGGACCCACACTTATCTGACAATGGGGGCAAATCCTAGCGATGGGAATGGGAATACCCCTTTAAGATCGCTCTGAGAAGTGCTACTACACAATCATAGTTCACCAAATGTTTAATGAATTTTAGCAGGCTTGGGAGATACGAGGGTCCTGGAGGAGGGAACAAAATATTTTAAGGGAGTCTGTCACCTTCAAAATCAGTTTAATTCCACAATGTAGCGTAGAAGGCCCGAATCACATCTATAACTTTCTTGTGAAAATCCATTACTCTAACCCTAAGAAATGCATCTTTTTATTTTATGCCAATAATGTTTTGGGTGTCCCTAGCAGAATTTGCTTTGAATAACCGTAGGCAGGAGTCCACGGGTAAGTCGCCATTTTTTGGCACATACGGTTTTCATCCTCAGTTTGGTACCTTTTCTGGGACTGGTTCTTCTGGGATGCCAGAGGAGGAGAGATTTTTTTCTGCCTTGTCTTCTATCTGGCGGAGGATCCAAGGGAATTTGGAGAAGATGGGTGAAAGGTATAAGCGAATGGCTGACAAGAGACGTGTGACTGGTCCGGACCTGTGTGTGGGTGATCTGGTGTGGTTGTCCACTAAATTGAGAGTGCCATCTTGGAAACTGGGTCCAAGATTTATTGGTCCGTACAAAATATCTGCGGTGATCAATCCAGGAGCGTTTCGGCTGGATCTTCCGCAGACTTGGAGGATCCATGATGTGTTCCACAGGTCTTTACTGAAAAAATACGTGGAACCATCACCATTGCCTCCTCCTCCTGTTCTGGTCGATGGAAATTTAGAGTTGGAGATCTCCAGGGTTCTCGAATCTAGAGTTCTTCGGGGTTCCCTTCAGTACCTGGTACACTGGAGGGGATACGGCCCTGAGGAGAGGATGTGGGTTCCGGTGCTGGATGTCAGTGCCAGCCAACTGGTGAGGGCTTTTCATAGATCCCATCCGGATAAGGTTGGTCCGGGGTGTCCGGAGGTCACCCGTAGAAGGAGGGGTACTGTCATACCCTGCTCTGACTATGTGCGGAGGTCGGCCAGAATAGCAGCACGTGTTTAGTTTTTTGTTTTGGAGTCATGCTGGATCCGCCTCCCTTCAGGTGCACTGGGTGGGGTCATTGGTTTAAATCTCACTCAATCCCAGTGTTCTGTGCGGGTTATAGAAATCAGTCTGGCCTTGGAAGCAAGGAAGGAAGGATTGTCTGTTCCAGCTCAGATCAGATAAGTTTGGTTTCTGTTTTCGTTGTTTGCTGTCTAGGTTGTTTGTGTGTCTTCTGTCCCCTCCAGGTTCTGAGGGAGCAGGCTGCTCCTATTCCCCTTTTCACCATCTCAGGGATCCTAGGGTATTTTAGCCCAGGCACGAGGACACATTATTCCTACCATCAAGGTCTGAATGTGGGCTTAGCAGGGTAGGGAGAGAAGTCAGGGATTTGCTAGGAGGTGACCCTTCCCCTGCTTCTCGCCTAGTATCTGGTTTGTTGGTTTATCTGTGTATCTGAGATCCCGTCCGCCGTGACACCTGGGTACGGCTGCTTCGTTCGGTGCACCTGGCTTCCTCTGTGTCATCCCTACTGGTTCTGAAGTCTCAGGGTCTATCAATCAAACAAGAGGGCTATCGGAACAAAGGTGCATCAAACAGAGTCTGTAGTGCTCCAAAAATCTTATTTGCATAAAAATAAAAAGAGGCATTTGTCAGACTTGAAGGCTGAGACTTTCAGAAGTAAGGTATGGTTCTGCTCCGGGGCACTTGCCCTGCATGACGATATGCTTACTTTGAAACCGATTTTAGAGATGACACACTCGATTAAATATCAAACGTCAATCTTCTAATTATATCAGACAAATTTGAATAGATTTAATAATTTTAAATAATGTCTATGACTGCCCAGGAAACCACACATTTGAAGTTATTATATTTAACCTATTTATTATCACTCATTTTGACACTCACTGTGCTGTTTCTCCTTGTGATAGCATTTGTGATGATGTTAATCAGTTTTACCTCGTATCAAACTCTTTGCGCTCAGGTCTTACCAAGTGTGGTATTCTCTTTGTCTGTTGTATGTAAAAAAAAAACTGAATTCATTGTGTAATGAGACATTCTATAATTTTCTGATATACTTGGTATATTATAGTTATACAACTCTTCACTAATTTGAAAATGTGTTCACTGTAAAAGTGTACCTGAAAGCTCCTGCCCTGCGCTCACTCCACTTCGCTCTGCTAATAGCCTGCAGATCGGTGCACGCTATTAGCAGAGAGGAGCAAGCACAGGGCTAGTGCCTGACACAGCCTGTGTAATCCAGGCTTTAGCAGAGCAGCGGGAGTTGGTACAGACAGAAGCTGCCTTGTGCTATGGAGCTCCTACCTGTACATCGCTCAGTGCAGCTGCTGGGGAATCTGTACTCCCATACACAACAGTGTATGAGGGTACGGATTCTAAAGCGCAATAGCCACCCGAATTTCAGGTGTTTATTTTGCTAGGAAAAAAATATAAAGCATATAAGAAAAAAAAATGTCAGCACATCTAGAACAGGTTTACAGGTGAAACTCGAAAAATTAGAATATCATGCAAGCGTTCAATTATTTCAGTAATGCAACTTAAAAGGAATTGCATTAATGCAGCTTAAAATTAGAATATTGTGAAAAGGTTCAATATTCTAGGCTCAGTGTCACACTCTAGTCAGCTAATTAATCCATACCCCCTGAGCAAAAGGTACCCGAGATTGTGACTTTGGGGGTTTTCATAAGCTATAAGCCATAATCATCCAAATTATAACAAATAAAGGCTTGAAATATCTCGCTTTGCATGTAATGAGTCTATCTCATATGTTAGTTTCACCTTTTAAGTTTCATTACTGAAATAAATGAACTTTGCACAATATTCTAATTTTTTGAGTTTCACCTGTAAATAAAGTTATTATAAATGTTGAGGGACACTTTAAAACTGGGTTACACTGTGCTGTCCTTGTTACAATAAAATACTGGTTTTACAGGTAAAATGTTACGCAATTTGCCTGTGAAAAGAGCAAATGCATTTTTTACGATGCTGTTTTTGTTAATTATTTATTTTTTTATTCAGTGAGAAAATTGCAGTGTGGAAACCCATCCTTATTGTATGAAAACATCCATGATCACATTCAAAAACTGACCTCCCTTACTCCCTCATCCTAATCACTGCTCGTGCTTTGTTCAACTTGTATCAAGTCTAGACAGTCCTGTGTGATAAAAAAAAACACCTGCATTTCAGACTTGATGTCAAAGGGTACAGCCCCACGGAGCGGTCCTCCTATGGTTGAGATGCAGCTGGGTTGCGGCCAAGTACCGATGGCCGTACAAGGCACAGCAGCATTATATTAAAGTTTACCTACCATAGAAACAGCATAGCTTGCTGTGCTACGCTGTTTCTGTAGCTCCCATGTACTGCCACCTGGAGGTCATGACTTACGGTAATCTTATGTCACCTTAGTAACAGCAAAATAAAATAACCCCTTTTAATTAGAACACATTGTTTATTCAGTATTCATTTGTTAATGGGAACACAGTTTTGTCGGTTACAGCAAAGCCATTAACAATGAAGACTGGGACGAGTGGCTCGATCTTGATGTGATCAGAAGTGTGGTGCTCTAGATTCAACCCAGCATCCTTTTGAGCCCATTTCCTTCAGAGACTGATTGCAGCCAAGATTTCCCTCTAGCTTAGAAAAAGACGTGAAAGACCCTCTAGAACTGAAATGGGTCCATCTCAACCTGTTACTGCCGCAGAGAAGCTGAGAGAGTATGCTTGCAACAAAAATCAAGATGGCGCCTGCAGCGCGGAATTGACGCCACATACTGATGAAGCTATTGTAGAGCCAGGCACTCCAAATTTTGATGCCCATTCATTATTGCCACATACCTTCTCACATCTCTGAGTTTCTCTTTTCTATCCCTCTCCTGTTCATAGCTTTTGATGCATCCACTCAAGTATATACAGTTGCAAGAAAAAGTATGTGAACCCATTGGAATTATATGGATTTCTGCACAAATTGTTCAAAATGTGATCTGATCTTCATCTAAGTCACAACAATAGAAAATCACAGTCTGCTTAAACTAATAACACACAAAGAATTAAATGTTACCATGTTTTTATTGAACACACCATGTACACATTCACAGTGCAGGTGGAAAAAGTATGTGAACCCCTAGACTAATGACATCTCCAAGAGCTAATTGGAGTGAGGTGTCAGCCAACTGGAGTCCAATCAATGAGATGAGATTGGAGGTATTGGTTACAGCTGCCCTGCCCTATAAAAAACACACACCAGTTCTGGGTTTGCTTTTCACAAGAAGCATTGCCTGATGTGAATGATGCCTCGCACAAAAGAGCTCTCAGAAGACCTACGATTAAGAATTGTTGACTTGAATAAAGCTGAAAAGGGTTATAAACGTATCTCCAAAAAGTTTTGCTGTTCATCAGTCCACAGTAAGACAAATTGTCTATAAATGGAGAAAGTTCAGCACTGCTGCTACTCTCCCTAGGAGTGGCCGTCCTGTAAAAATGACTGCAAAAGCACAGCGCAGACTGCTCAATGAGGTGAAGAAGAATCCTAGAGTGTCAGCTAAAGACTTACAAAGTCTCTGGCATATGCTAACATCCCTGTTAGCGAATCTACAATATGTAAAACACTAAACAAGAATGGATTTCATTGGAGGATACCACAGAGGAAGCCACTGCTGTCCAAAAAAAACATTGCTGCACATTTACAGTTTGCACAAGAGCACCTTGATGTTCCACAGCAGTACTGGCAAAATATTCTGTGGACATATGAAACCAAAGTTGAGTTATTTGGAAGAAACACACAACACTATGTGTGGAGAACAAGAGGCACAGCACACCAACATCAAAACCTCATCCCAACTGTGAAGTATGGTGGTGGGGGCATCATGGTTTGGGCTACTGTGCTGCGTCAGGGCCTGGACGGATTGCCATCATCGAAGGAAAAATTAATTCCCAAGTTTATCAAGACATTTTGCAGGAGAACTTAAGGCCATCTGTCCATCAGCTGAAGCTCAACAGAAGATGGGTGTTGCAACAAGACAACGACCCAAAGCATAGAAGTAAATCAACAACAGAATGGCTTAAACAGAAGAAAATACGCCTTCTGGAGTGGCCGAGTTAGAGTCCTGACCTCAACCCGATTGAGATGCTGTGGCAGGACCTCAAGAAAGCGATTCACAACAGACATCCCAAGAATATTGTTGAACTGAAACAGTTCTGTAAAGAGGAATGGTCAAGAATTACTCCTGACCGTTGTGCACGTCTGATCTGCAACTACAGGAAATGTTTGGTTGAAGTTATTGCTGCCAAAGGAGGTTCAACCAGTTATTAAATCCAAGGGTTCATATACTTTTTCCACTTGCACTGTGAATGTTTACATGGTGTGTTCAATAAAAACATGGTAACATTTAATTCTTTGTGTGTTATTAGTTTAAGCAGACTGTGATTGTCTATTGTTGTGACTTAGATGAAGATCAGATCACATTTTATGACCAATTTGTGCAGAAATCTATATCATTCCAAAGGGTTCACATACTTTTTCTTGCAACTGTATTTGCCACCTATGGGTATCCTTTATGGTTACCTGACACACCCTGTTTAGAGTTAAACTTATACACTGTGGTACTTTCTACTGATCCGCTATTACTGTCAAGAAATTGGTAACTTGTAATGTTAATTCTATTTGATTCTTCTCTGTTTTCTATTCTTCTTCATTTTCTTACTTTTGGTAGCATCCTTTATTGATACCATGTATATTGCCATGCCATTTTGAGTGGAAGTACCTCGCAGATGGGCATGTATTTATTTTTGCCTCTGTGCCCTTAGATTTTATCCCTATGTTTTTGATGACTTTGGCTCTATCTGAGCTAATTATCAGAATAGATTTTAGTTCCTATGGATTTTTAGTTTGAACTTCTCCTCTAGATGGTGCTCTAGCTCTTCTGTATACATAGATGTTGGCTGTACTCTCATTTAGCTGGGCCGTTGTAAGTGGTAATGTTCTATAGATTTAGTTTTTTTCCTCATTCCTATCCTTGCCCTATTTAATTGGTGAACCCTCTTTCTTATTGAATGTACAGCTGTGCACTCTGAATGATTTAGACCAGTGGTGCCCAACCATTTCTCGCCGGAGGGCCGCACTACACATGGTATAAATTTTGCGGGCCAGAACCAGGTAGCTTTGCCAGAAAGAAATGCAAACACCTTGAGGGGGCATGTATGAGCATTACTACTGTAAAGGGGCAAATATCTGGGCATTTTTTTCTGTGAAGGGGCACATCTGGGCATTACCCCTGTGAAGGGGCACATCTGGGCATTACCCCTGTGAAGGGGTCACATCTGGCCATTACCCCTGTGAAGGGGTCACATATGGGCATTACCCCTGTGAAGGGGCACATCTGGGCATTACCCCTGTGAAGGGGGCACATCTGGACATTACCCCTGTGAAGGGGGAACATCTGGGCATTACCACTGTAAAGGGGGAACATCTGGGCATTACCACTGTAAAGGGGGAACATCTGGGCATTACCACTGTAAAGGGGGAACATCTGGGCATTACCCCTGGGAAGGGGGCACATCTGGTCATTACCCCTGGGAAGGGGGCACATCTAGGCATTACCCCTGGGAAGGGGGCACATCTGGGCATTACCCCTGTGAAGGGGGCACATCTGGGCATTTTGTAGTAGTAATGCCCTTTGTGCCCCCTTTATAATAGTAATGCCCTCTGTGCCCCCTTTATAATAGTAATGCCCTCTGTGCCTCCTTTATAATAGTAATGCCCTCTGTGCCCCCTTCACAGTAGTAATTCCCTTTGTGCCCCCTTCACAGTAATAATGCCCATTGTGCCCCCTCTATAGTAATAATGCCCATTGTGCCTCCTTAATAGTAATAGTGCCCTCTGTGTCCCTTTGTAGTAGTAATTCCCTTTGTGCCCCCTTCACAGTAATAATGCCCATTGTGCCCCCTCTATAGTAATAATGCCCATTGTGCCCCCTCTATAGTAATGGTGCCCTCTGTGTCCCTTTGTAGTAGTAATGCCCTCTGTGCCCCCTTCACAGTAATAATGCCCTGACACACACACACACACCACAGTGGTGTTATTAACTGAAGCAGCAGCAGGTTCAGCTCGGCTACAGTTTATATTTGCACACACACTGTCTGTGACACACAACACTGGTGGTCACTTCAATTCACTACAAGGCACACAGCCGTTTTCAGGAGGACTAGAGAGGAGCACTGGATCGAGCGAGCGGCTGCAAAGATGGAAATTTTTTTCCTCCCTTGAGGAGGGTCAGCTGCGGCTGGCAGCGAGCATACAAGTGAGTGTGATAGGTGCCAGCACACTACCTGACTCAAAGCACACACGCTACTTCATAGGCTGATCCCCCTGCTGCGGCACTGCCCACGTCACCTCCCCTCCTCTGTCTCTGTCACTGCTGGCTGCGCTCAACCCGCCTGAGCCATTCAGTTAATTATTCACTGAATGGCAATGGCCTGCCGGCGGCACTGCACTCCCTGCACAGCGCCGCAAGCCCTGCCTTCGTTCACTGCACGGGCCGCATAACACAGCTGGGTTGGGCATCACTGCTTTAGACCCTTCTCCTTTCTACAGGCCATATAATTTATCCTGTATCTAGTCGTTGTGCTAACGAGTTACAAATATTTTGTTTTATTTGTTACTGTGTTGCTTTTATACAAATCCGGTGGTATTGTGATTGCCCAGTGAATTGCAGTTTGTTTGAATTTTTATTTCTCTCACTTCGCTCTCACCTGCTATGATGGCTAACCTAAAAGTGCATCTGTCACCATGATCAACCCAGGCATGATTCCATCATTAGTAATAGCACTGTTCAGATTCTCTGTGTTTGTGGGACAATGTGTAATTGATTAAACAGCGGACTTGTGAGAAGAGCCAGATTAAGGCCCCCATAAACATTAGTGAATTGTTGGCCAAACCCATCGAGAATGGCGAGACAGTCTGTCTAGACTCTATGGGGAGCATTGGTCATGATAGTATTATCATGATTTATAAAGCTATGTGTCTCTACATGACCTTACTTCTACAGGATCATACTGACATAAAGATGTCAGTATGATCCTGTAGAAGTAATGTTAAGCAGAGGCACACAGCATTATAAATCAGTATAATGCCATGTGCTCCTGCAAGTCCAGAACGGAGGATCATGCTCACACATGGAGCGTGATTCCGATAATAGACTCGCTCATGTGAAACAGCCCTTAGTGACAAACTGATGTACTTCACTGGTTCTTCTAGAAACTTGATTATTGGACACCTGTCAGCTTCTTTAGTTTATGGACAAACACTTTTAATGACAATGAGATCGGTGGAAGATGGTTTAAAGGTTAAAATATGCATTCTCATACATGCTAGAAAACCTTTAGCCAATTAACTATCATGAAGTATAAAGAGCAGTAAGTCCTCATTATGCATATAGATGTTTGGAGGTTGTCAGATAAGGCCTGGTTCACATTACCGTTTTGTTTTCCGTTCTTCTGATCCATCAGAAAAACAGAAAACAAAACAAAAAAAACAGATCCATTATTTTTAGCATCAATTTGCACTAAAAATAACTGGTCTTTTTTTTTTTTTTTTAACATTGGTTATGATCAGTTTTGACCAGAGATCAGTTATTTTTGATGAGAGAAAAAGCTCTGCATGCAGGACATTTTCTCCTGTCAAACATAAGTGATCTCTGACAGAAGTGACATAAATTGATGCAAACTGATCATAAGTGATGCTAAAAATAACGGATCCGTGGTTTGTTTGTTTTTCTCTTCTTCTGACTGATCAGAAAATCGGAAAGCTAAACAGTGATGGGAACTTTTAACCAATTAAGAATTGTGAAGTCTACAGGAGGTGTGACTGTTCTTACGTATGGTGATGTTCTAAAGTGGTCATAGAAATTAATCTTAATGTATCTGTGATGTAATAAAATCTGAAACATTGTTGTCTCAGGACTGCGGTACACTGCGGCAAACTTGAATTATACGAACGATCTCTCCTTTGTTCTCTGGGGTATAAAAGTTTGAGTTTGGTGAGATAGGGGACAATTGTTATCACTACCATTAGCCTTACCATACTTCACCTCATTGCTGTGTACTTTCCGCCTATATTATTTCCTGTTTTATACCTTGCTGTTCTGTTGCAAATAAACCTAAGAATCTTCCGAAGAAGAATTTGTTTTAGGAATTTCATACTGCTGCGGACGATTTCCAAATGCAGTGACTTTCTCCCCTCGCCATTGAATACACCTACATGTTCAGGCAAACTGAACCAAAAGGACCGTTCGGCTAATGGTTATTGAGCGTGTATGGCCTGCTTTAGTCTACTGTATTTATTAGGCTGTTGCTGCTTCCAACTTCCTCCATCTCGTATGTATTCCTATACTCTCATACAAAAGTTGGCATAAGAAGAGAAAGAGGGGGCAGCACCAGTTCATGAATAAAGAAAACTCATAAGGGAATGTTTGTATAGTGGGATAGAATCTGAAAATAGAAATATTGTGATAATTCATCTGCCATCTGTTACTTTGCAGGTGTTGGACATAGTGCGGAACACCATAAATGATGAAAGAGTGAACATTTCGGTTCTTAACTCATTTAATCCTCTGCCTAATAGCCCACATGATGACTCAAACTTTGGGTACCAGACTTTGCAGAAAACTATCCATTCTGTGTTCTCTGCAGCCCCAGTTGCCCCAGGTATGATTTTGTATGGAATCTATTATTTGCTTAACCCCTTTAGGACACAGCCTTATTTCACCTTAAGGACCAGGCCATTTTTTGCAAATCTGACTAGTGTCACTTTATGTGGTGATAACTTTAAAACGCTTTGACTTATCCTGGCCATTCTGAGATAGTTTTTTCGTCACATTTTGTACTTCATGACACTTTTAAAATGGATTAAAAAAAAAACATTTTTATTTATAAAAAAAATACCAAATTTGCAAAAAAAAATAAAAATTAGCAAATTTCCAAGTTTCAATTTCTCTACTTCTATAATACATAGTAATACCTACAAAAATAGTTATTACTTTACATTCCTCATATGACTACTTTATGTTTGGATCATTTTGGGAATGACATTTTGTTTTTTGGGGATGTTATAAGGCTTAGAACTAAGTTTAGAAGCAAATCTTGAAATTTTTCAGAAATTTTCAAAAACCCACTTTTCAAGGACCAGTTCAGATCTGAAGTCACTTTGTGAGGCTTACATAATAGAAACCACGCAAAAATGACCCCATTCTAGAAACTACACCCCTCTAGGTATTTAAAACTGATTTTACAAACTTTGTTAACCCTTTAGGTGTTCCACAAGAAATAATGGAATATAGAGATACAATTTCAAAATGTCACTTTTTTGGCAGATTTTCCATTTTAATAATTTTTTTCCAGTTACAAAGCAAGCGTTAACAGCCAAACCAAACTCAATATTTATGGCTTTGATTCTATAGTTTACAGAAACACCCCATATGTGGTCGTAAACCGCTGTACGGGCACACGGCAGGGCGCAGAAAGAAAGGAATGCCATACGGTTTTTGGAAGGCAGATTTTGCTGGACTGTTTTTTTTACTCCATGTCCCAATTGAAGCCCCCCTGATGCACCCCTAGAGTAGAAACTCCAAAAAAGTGACCCCATTTTAGAAACTACGGGATAGGGTGGCAGTTTTGTTGGTACTATTTTAGGATACATATGATTTTTGGTTGCTCTATATTACACTTTTTGTGAGGCAAGGTAAAAAGAAATAGCTGTTTTGGCACCGTTTAAATTTTTTGTTATTTACAACATTCATCTGACAGGTTAGATCATGTGGTATTTCTATAGACCAGGTTGTCACGGATGCAGCGATACCTAATATGTATACTTTTTTTTTATTTATGTAAGTTTTACACATTGATTTCATTTTTGAAACAAAAAAAATCATGTTTTAGTGTTTCCATAGTCTGAGAGCCATAGTTTTTTTCAGTTTTTAAGCGATTATCTTGATTAGGGTATGATTTTTGCGGGATGAGATGACGGTTTGATTGGCACTATTTTGGGGTGCGTATGACTTTTTGATCACTTGCTATTACACTTTTTGTGATGTAAGGTGATACCTAATTTGTCAACTTTTTTTTTTTCCCCTATTTTTTTACCAATTTTTTTTTTTTTTTACTTTATTTGGGGAAAATGACGTTTTTGTTTATTTTTACTTGAAACTTTTAATTTTTTTGGGGGGGAAACTTTATTTTTTCAACTTTTTTTTCACTTTATTTTTTGTCCCACTTTGGGACTTCAACTTTTGGGGGTCTAATCCTTTACAATGCATTCCAATACTTCTGTATTGGAATGCATTGGCTGTATGAGTAATACAGTGAGTATTACTGGTACAGCTTCCGGCTTGTGAGATTCTGAATTGACCTGCGGTTTGCGGCGATCGCTGACACGGGGGGGTCACGGGACCCCCCCGCAAATTTAGCCAAGGTGCCTGTTCAATGATTTGGGCGGCGGTGATCGGAAATACATAGGACGTACCGGTACGTCCTGTGTCCTTAAGGATCGAGACATCAGGGCGTACCGGTACGCCCTATGTCCTAACAGGTTAACTATTTCTTGCTGCATCTAAAATAGTTACAGATGAGATAAAATTAAAAAAAAAAAAAAAATGATTTTATACTCCTCCAACACCACTGCCGTTCCCACATTGCCTATGTCATGCTGCGTTCTAATTCCTGTTTCTGTTCTTGATACTGCAGGAGATGGCTGAGAATGCCGCTCAGCCAATCACTGGCTAAAACACTACATCATTGGTACCAGTGATTGCCAGAGCATCATTCCTGGGCATTTCTTGCCATTTCAAGAACATCTAATCTGTCTGTCTAAAGGGAAAACGACCTGTTGTTTAAATCGCATTTCTTTGTTACACCTATTTTTTTTTTTATTTCTGGTAATTTTTGTTTTCATTTTCCATGTCACTACAGTTTTAAAAAAATACCTAAAATCTTGCAGTTTTTGCTCTGGTCACTAGGCCTAATAACATGTCTAAACTTGCGGTTCTGCACAGGTATTTTATCAGCAGTCATCTCATTATCATCACCAACAGAATTACAACGACAGATAATACCTCTGTATATAGATAACTCGGGATCTACCATTTACCATGGGGATGTAATAGCTTATGTACACATGTGGACAAAATTGTTGGTACCCTTCCGTTAAAAGAAAAACCCACCGAAACTGATAAAAGTAATAAATAAAAATTAATGAAAATCAACCAATGAAAATCAGACATTGCTTTTGAATTGTGGTTCAACAGAATAATTTATAAAACAAACTAATGAAACTGGCCTGGAGAAAAAAGATGGTACCCTTAACTTAATATTTTGTTGCACAACCTTTTGAGGTAATCACTGCAATCATGCGATTTCTGTAAGGGCTGTTTCACACGAGCGAGTCCATTGCGGGAATCGCGCTCCTTGTGTGAGTGTGATCCTCTTCTCTGGACTTGCAGGAGCGCACGGCATTATCATGATTTATAATGCTATGTGTCTCTGCATGGCCTTTTTTCCACAGAATCATAGTGACATAAAGCTGTCAGTATGATTCTGTAGAAATAAGGTCAAGCAGAGACACATAGCATTATAAATCATGATAATGCCGTGCGCTCCTGCAAGTCCAGAGCAGAGGATCACACTCACACAAGGAGCGTGATTCCCGCAATGGACTCGCTCCGTGTGAAACAACCCTAAGGCCCCTTTCACACGGGCGAGTATTCCGCGCGGATGCGATGCGTGAGGTGAACGCATTGCACCTGCACTGAATACCGACCTATTCATTTCTATGGGGCTGTTCACATGAGCGGTGATTTTCATGCATCACTTGTGCGTTGCGTGAAAATCGCAGCATGCTCTATATTCTGAGTTTTTCACGCAATGCAGGCCCCATAGAAGTGAATGGGGTTGCGTGAAAATCGCAAGCATCCGCAAGCAAGTGCGGATGCGGTGCGATTTTCACGCACGGTTGCTAGGAGACGATCGGGATGGAGACCCGATCATTATTATTTTCCCTTATAATATGGTTATAAAGGAAAATAATAACATTCTGAATACAGAATGCATAGTAAAACAGCGCTGGAGGAGTTAAAAATAAAATAAAAAATAATTTAACTCACCTTAATCCACTTGATCGCGGCCCGGCATCTCCTTCTGTCTCCTTTGTTGAATAGGACCTGTGGTGAGCATTAATTACAGGAACAGGACCTTTGATGACGTCACTCCGGTCATCACATGGTACGTCACATGATCTTTTACCATGGTGACGTACCATGTGATGACCGGAGTGACGTCATCAAACATCCAGGTCCTGTAATTAATGCTCACCACAGGTCCTATTCAACAAAGGAGACAGAAGGAGATGCCGGGCCGCGATCAAGTGGACTAAGGTGAGTTAAAAAAAAATTATTTATTTTTTTAACCCCTCCAGCGCTAGTTTACTATGCATTCTGTATTCAGAATGCTATTATTTTCCCTAATAACTATGTTATAAGGGGAAATAATACAATCTTACAGAACACCGATCCCAAGCCCGAACTTCTGTGAAGAAGTTCGGGTTTGGGTACCAAACATGCGCGATTTTTCTCGCGCGAGTGCAAAACGCATTACAATGTTTTGCACTCGCGCGGAAAAATCGCGGGTGTTCCCGCAACGCACCCGCACATTTTCCCGCAACGCCCGTGTGAACCCAGCCTAACTCTCCATGAGACTTCTGCACCTCTCCACAGGTTTTTCGAACTACTCCTTGTTAGCAAACTGCTTCAGCCATCTCTGGTTTGAAGGGTGCCCTACACCAGACTGCACGTTTCAGTTCCTTCCACAAATGTTCAATTGGATTTAGATCAGGGCTCATAGGAGGCCACTTCAGCATAGTCCAATGCTTTGCTCTTAAGCCATTTTTGAATGGTTTTATCTGTGCGTTTTGGGTCATTATCCTGTTGGAGGACACAAGACCTGCGACTGAGACCAAGCTTTCTGACATTGGCAGCACATTCTGCTCCAAAATGCCTTGATAGTCTTGAGATTTCATTGTACCCTACACAGATTCAAGACACCCTGTGCCAGATGCAGCAAAGCAGCCCTCAAAACATAACCGAGCCTCGTCCATGTTTCACAGTAGGTACAATGTTCTTTTCTTTGTATCCTTCATTTCTGCATCTGTGAACATAGAGCTCATGTAACTTACCAGAAAGCTCCGGTTTTGTCTCATGTATCCAAACACATACTTGTCAGTATACATTTTGGCAAATTCCAGTCTTGCTTTCTTGTGATTTGTTTTCAGCAGTGGTTTCCCCCTTGGTCGTCTTTCATTAACCTCTTCAGGACACAGGGCGTACAGGTACGCCCTGATGTCCTGGTACTTAATGACACAGGGCGTACCTGTACGCCCTGTGTATTTCCGATCACCGCCGCTCGGCGGGCGGTGATCGGAAGCCGGTGCCTGCTCAAATCATTGAGCAGGCACCTCGGCTAAATGCCCGGGGGGGTCCCGTGACTCCCCCATGTCGGCGATTGCCGCAAACCGCAGGTCAATTCAGACCTGCGGTTTGCGGCTTTTACCTATTGCGGCGGCGGGCGGTGCCATCGGGTCCCCATGCGGCTGTAGGGGGGACCCGATGGCATGGAAGGCAGCGCGATTTCTAAGGAAGTCATCGCGCTGCCTTCCTGTGACGTGCCTGTGAGATCCAGCCCCCTGGATCTCAGAGGCCGGAAGCTGTATGAGTAATACACACAGTATTACTCATACAGCCAATGCATTCCAATACAGAAGTATTGGAATGCATTGTAAAGGAATATACCCCCAAAAGTTCAAGTCCCAAAGTGGGACAAAAAATTAAGTGAAAAATAGTTTTCCCCCCAAAAAATTACGTTTCAAGTAAAAATAAACAAAAACGTCATTTTCCCCAAATAAAGTTTAAAAAAATTGGTAGAAAATAGATACATATTAGGTATCGCCGCATCCGTATCGACCGGCTCTATAAACATATCACATGACCTAACCCCTAAGATGAACACCGTAAAAAATAAAAACTGTGCTAAATAAACCATTTTTTTGTCACCTTACATCACAAAAAGTACAACAGCAAGCGATCAAAAAGGCGTTTGCTCACCAAAATAGTACCAATCTAACCGTCACCTCATCCCGCAAAAAATGAGCCCCTATCTGAGACAATCGCCCAAAAAAAAACTATGGCTCAGAATATGGAGACACTAAAACATCTTTTTTTTGTTTTAAAAAAGCTGTTATTGTGTAAAACTTACATAAATAAAAAGAAAATATACATATTAGGTATCGCTGCGTCCGTATCGACCGGCTCTATAACAATATCACATGACCTAACCCCTCAGATGAACACCATAAAAAATATAAACTGTGCTAAATAAACAATTTTTTTTTACCTTACATCACAAAAAGTGTAATAGCAAGCGATCAAAAAGTCCATATGCACCCCAAAATAGTGCCAATCAAACCGTCATCTCATCCCGCAAAAAATGAGACCTTACCTAAGATAATCGCCCAAAAACTGAAAAAACTATGGCTCTCAGACTATGGAGACACTAAAACATGATTTTCTTTTTGTTTCACGCTGGGTTCAGACCTGAGCGCTCTGTATGCGTGATTCTCCGGGCGTCTTACATACACTACTCCGGAAGTAAGCGAACGCCCATTGTCGCGCGTTCCCGGAAGTCTATGTACGGGAACGCGCGACACTACGCCCCAAAGAAGCTCCTGTACTTCTTGGGGCATAGGGCGTTTTACAGCACGTTCGTACGCGCTGTAAAACGCTCAGGTGAGAACCATGCCCATAGGAAATCATTGGTTCTTGCCTGTTGAGCGTTTTACAGCTCGTAGGAACGCGCTGTAAAATGCTCAGGTGTGAACCCAGCCTTAAAAATTATATTATTGTGTAAAACTTACATAAATTTAAAAAAAGTATACATATTAGGTATCGCCGCGTCCGTATCGACCGGCTCTATAAAAATATCACATGACCTAACCCCTCAGATGAACACCGTAAAAAATTTAAAATAAAAACTGTGCTAAATAAACCATTTTTTGTCACCTGACATCACAAAAAGTGTAATAGCAAGCGATCAAAAAGTCACACGTACCCCAATATAGTGCCAATAAAACCGTCATCTCATCCCGCAAAAATCATACCCTACCCAAGGTAATCGCCCAAAAACTGAAAAAATTATGGCTCTCAGACTATGGAAACACTAAAACATGATTTTATTTGCTTCAAAAATGAAATCATTGTGTAAAACTTACATAAAAAAAATAAAAAAAGTATACATATTAAATATCGCCGCGTCCGTGACAACCTGGTCTATAAGAATACCACATGATCTAACCTGTCAGATGAATGTTGTAAATAACAAAAAATAAAAACGGTGCCAAAACAGCTATTTCTTGTTATCTTGCCTCACAAAAAGTGTAATATAGAGCAACCAAAAATCATATGTACCCTAAACTAGTACCAACAAAACTTCCACCCTATCCCGTAGTTTCTAAAATGGGGTCACTTTTTTGGAGTTTCTACTCTAGGGGTGCATCAGGGGGGCTTCAAATGGGACATGGTGTCAAAAACAACAGTCCAGCAAAATCTGCCTTCCTAAAACCGTATGGCATTCCTTTCCTTCTGCGCCCTGCCGTATGTCCGTACATATGTGGTCGTAAACTGCTGGGTTGTTTCTGTAAACTACAGAATCAGGGCCATAAATATTGAGTTTTGTTTGGCTGTTAACCCTTGCTTTGTAAAAGTAAAAAAAATATTAAAATGGAAAATCTGCCAAAAAAGTGAAATTTTTAAATTGTATCTCTATTTTCCATTAATTCTTGTGGAACTCCTAAAGGGTTAACAAAGTTTGTAAAATCTGTTTTGAATACCTTGAGGGGTGTAGTTTCTATAATTGGGTCATTTTTGGGTGCTTTCTATTATGTAAGCCTCGCAAACGTCAGACCTGAACTGGTCCCTAAAAATTGGGTTTTTGAAAATTTCTGAAAAATTTCAAGATTTGCTTCTAAACTTCTAAGCCTTGTAACATCCCCAAAAAATAAAATATCATTCCCAAAATGATCCAAACATGTAGACATATGGGGAATGTAAAGTAATAACTATTTTTGGAGGTATTACTATGTATTATAGAAGTAGAGAAATTGAAACTTGTAAATTTGCAATTTTTTACAAATTTTTGGTAAATTTGGTATTATTTTTATAAATAAAAATGAATTTGTTTGACTTCATTTTACCAGTGTCATGAAGTACAATATGTGACGATAAAACAATCTCAGAATGGCCTGGATAAGTCAAAGCGTTTTAAAGTTATCAGCACTTAACCACCTCCGGACCGCCTAACGCAGGATCGCGTTCCGGAGGTGGCAGCCCTGCGCAGAGTCACGCATATATGCGTCATCTCGCGATGGCCGAGATTTCCTGTGAACGCGCGCACACAGGCGCGCGCGCTCACAGGAACGGAAGGTAAGAGAGTTGATCTCCAGCCTGCCAGCGGCGATCGTTCGCTGGCAGGCTGGAGATGTGTTTTTTTTTAACCCCTAACAGGTATATTAGACGCTGTTTTGATAACAGCGTCTAATATACCTGCTACCTGGTCCTCTGGTGGTCCCATTTGTTTGGATCGACCACCAGAGGACACAGGTAGCTCAGTAAAGTCCCACCAAGCACCACCACACCACACTACCCCCCCCCCCCCCCGTCACTTATTAACCCCTTATTAGCCCCTGATCACCCATGATCACCCCATATAGACTCCCTGATCACCCCCCTGTCATTGATCACCCCCCTGTCATTGATTACCCCCCTGTAAAGCTCCATTCAGATGTCCGCATGATTTTTACGGATCCACTGATAGATGGATCGGATCCGCAAAACGCATCCGGACGTCTGAATGAAGCCTTACAGGGGCGTGATCAATGACTGTGGTTATCACCCCATATAGACTCCCTGATCACCCCCCTGTCATTGATTACACCCCTGTCATTGATCAACCCCCTGTAAAGCTCCATTCAGACGTCCGCATGATTTTTACGGATCCACTGATAGATGGATCGGATCCGCAAAACGCATCCGGACGTCTGAATGAAGCCTTACAGGGGCGTGATCAATGACTGTGGTGATCACCCCATATAGACTCCCTGATCACCCCCCTGTAAAGCTCCATTCAGATGTCCGCATGATTTTTACGGATGCACTGATAGATGGATCCGATCCGCAAAACGCATCCGGACGTCTGAATGAAGCCTTACAGGGGCATGATCAATGACTGTGGTGATCACCCCATATAGACTCCCTGATCACCCCCCTGTAAAGCTCCATTCAGATGTCCGCATGATTTTTACGGATGCACTGATAGATGGATCCGATCCGCAAAACGCATCCGGACGTCTGAATGAAGCCTTACAGGGGCATGATCAATGACTGTGGTGATCACCCCATATAGACTCCCTGATCACCCCCCTGTAAAGCTCCATTCAGATGTCCGCATGATTTTTACGGATGCACTGATAGATGGATCCGATCCGCAAAACGCATCCGGACGTCTGAATGAAGCCTTACAGGGGCATGATCAATGACTGTGGTGATCACCCCATATAGACTCCCTGATCACCCCCCTGTAAAGCTCCATTCAGATGTCCGCATGATTTTTACGGATGCACTGATAGATGGATCCGATCCGCAAAACGCATCCGGACGTCTGAATGAAGCCTTACAGGGGCATGATCAATGACTGTGGTGATCACCCCATATAGACTCCCTGATCACCCCCCTGTAAAGCTCCATTCAGATGTCCGCATGATTTTTACGGATGCACTGATAGATGGATCCGATCCGCAAAACGCATCCGGACGTCTGAATGAAGCCTTACAGGGGCATGATCAATGACTGTGGTGATCACCCCATATAGACTCCCTGATCACCCCCCTGTCATTGATTACCCCCCTGTAAAGCTCCATTCAGATGTCCGCATGATTTTTACGGATGCACTGATAGATGGATCGGATCCGCAAAACGCATCCGGACGTCTGAATGAAGCCTTACAGGGGCGTGATCAATGACTGTGGTGATCACCCCATATAGACTCCCTGATCACCCCCCTGTCATTGATTACCCCCCTGTAAAGCTCCATTCAGATGTCCGCATGATTTTTACGGATCCACTGATAGATGGATCGGATCCGCAAAACGCATCCGGACGTCTGAATGAAGCCTTACAGGGGCGTGATCAATGACTGTGGTGATCACCCCATATAGACTCCCTGATCACCCCCCTGTCATTGATCAACCCCCCTGTCATTGATCAACCCCCCTGTCATTGATCACCCCACTGTCATTGATCACCCCTCTGTAAGGCTCCATTCAGATATTTTTTTGGCCCAAGTTAGCGGAATTTTTTTTTTTTTTTCTTACAAAGTCTCATATTCCACTAACTTGTGTCAAAAAATAAAATCTCACATGAACTCACCATACCCCTCACGGAATCCAAATGCGTAAAATTTTTTAGACATTTATATTCCAGACTTCTTCTCACGCTTTAGGGCCCCTAGAATGCCAGGGCAGTATAAATACCCCACATGTGACCCCATTTCGGAAAGAAGACACCCCCAGGTATTCCGTGAGGGGCATATTGAGTCCATGAAAGATTGAAATTTTTGTCCCAAGTTAGCGGAACGGGAGACTTTGTGAGAAAAAAATTAAAAATATCAATTTCCGCTAACTTGTGCCAAAAAAAAAAAATTTCTATGAACTCGCCATGCCCCTCATTGAATACCTTGGGGTGTATTCTTTCCAAAATGGGGTCACATGTGGGGTATTTATACTGCCCTGGCATTCTAGGGGCCCCAAAGCGTGAGAAGAAGTCTGGTATCCAAATGTCTAAAAATGCCCTCCTAAAAGGAATTTGGGCACCTTTGCGCATCTAGGCTGCAAAAAAGTGTCACACATCTGGTATCGCCGTACTCAGGAGAAGTTGGGGAATGTGTTTTGGGGTGTCATTTTACATATACCCATGCTGGGTGAGAGAAATATCTTGGTCAAATGCCAACTTTGTATAAAAAAATGGGAAAAGTTGTCTTTTGCCAAGATATTTCTCTCACCCAGCATGGGTATATGTAAAATGACACCCCAAAACACATTCCCCAACTTCTCCTGAATACGGCGATACCACATGTGTGACACTTTTTTGCAGCCTAGGTGGGCAAAGGGGCCCATATTCCAAAGAGCACCTTTAGGATTTCACAGGTCATTTACCTACTTACCACACATTAGGGCCCCTGGAAAATGCCAGGGCAGTATAACTACCCCACAAGTGACCCCATTTTGGAAAGAAGACACCCCAAGGTATTCCGTGAGGGGCATGGCGAGTTCCTAGAATTTTTTATTTTTTGTCACAAGTTAGTGGAAAATGCTTATTTTTATTTTTATTTTATTTTTTCATACAAAGTCTCATATTCCACTAACTTGTGACAAAAAATAAAAAGTTCCATGAACTCACTATGCCCATCAGCGAATACCTTGGGGTCTCTTCTTTCCAAAATGGGGTCACTTGTGGGGTAGTTATACTGCCCTGGCATTCTAGGGGCCCAAATGTGTGGTAAGGAGTTTGAAATCAAATTCTGTAAAAAATGACCTGTGAAATCCGAAAGGTGCTCTTTTGAATATGGGCCCCTTTGCCCACCTAGGCTGCAAAAAAGTGTCACACATCTGGTATCTCCGTAATCGGGAGAAGTTGGGGAATGTGTTTTGGGGTGTCATTTTACATATACCCATGCTGGGTGAGAGAAATATCTTGGCAAAAGACAACTTTTCCCATTTTTTTATACAAAGTTGGCATTTGACCAAGATATTTATCTCACCCAGCATGGGTATGTGTAAAAAGACAC
This sequence comes from Bufo bufo, assembly GCF_905171765.1. Classification (NCBI taxonomy): domain Eukaryota; kingdom Metazoa; phylum Chordata; class Amphibia; order Anura; family Bufonidae; genus Bufo; species Bufo bufo. The sequence continues at coordinate 221,119,858 of NC_053391.1, forward strand.
CCCAAAACACATTCCTCAACTTCTCCTGAATACAGAGATACCAGATGTGTGACACTTTTTTGCAGCCTAGGTGGGCAAAGGGGCCCACATTCCAAAGAGCACCTTTCGGATTTCACAGGTCATTTACCTACTTACCACACATTTGGGCCCCTAGAATGCCAGGGCAGTATAACGAACCCCACAAGTGACCCCATTTTGGAAAGAAGAGACCCCAAGGTATTCGCTGATGGGCATAGTGAGTTCATGGAAGTTTTTATTTTTTGTCACAAGTTTGTGGAATATGAGACTTTGTATGAAAAAAAAAAAAAAAAAAAAAATCATCATTTTCCACTAACTTGTGACAAAAAATAAAAAATTCTAGGAACTCGCCATGCCCCTCACGGAATACCTTGGGGTGTCTTCTTTCCAAAATGGGGTCACTTGTGGGGTAGTTATACTGCCCTGGTATTCTAGGGGCCCAAATGTGTGGTAAGGAGTTTGAAATCAAATTCAGGAAAAAATGAGGAGTGAAATCCGAATGGTGCTCTATGGAATATGGGCCCCTTTGCCCACCTAGGCTGCAAAAAAGTGTCACACATCTGGTATCCCCGTACTCAGGAGAAGTTGAGGAATGTGTTTTGGGGTGTCTTTTTACATATACCCATGCTGGGTGAGATAAATATCTTGGTCAAATGACAACTTTGTATAAAAAAATGGGAAAAGTTGTCTTTTGCCAAGATATTTCTCTCACCCAGCATGGGTATATATAAAATGACACCCCAAAACACATTCCCCACCTTCTCCTGAGTACGGAGATACCAGATGTGTGACACTTTTTTGCAGCCTAGGTGGGCAAAGGGGCCCATATTCCAAAGAGCACCTTTCGGATTTCACAGGTCATTTTTTACAGAATTTGATTTCAAACTCCTTACCACACATTTGGGCCCCTAGAATGCCAGGGCAGTATAACTACCCCACAAGTGACCCCATTTTGGAAAGAAGAGACCCCAAGGTATTCGCTGATGGGCATAGTGAGTTCATAGAACTTTTTATTTTTTGTCACAAGTTAGTGGAATATGAGACTTTGTAAGAAAAAAAAATATATAAATTTCCGCTAACTTGTGACAAAAAATAAAAAGTTCTATGAACTCACTATGCCCATCAGCGAATACCTTAGGGTGTGTACTTTCAGAAATGGGGTCATTTGTGGGGTGTTTGTACTGTCTGGGCATTGTAGAACCTCAGGAAACATGACAGGTGCTCAGAAAGTCAGAGCTGCTTCAAAAAGCGGAAATTCACATTTTTGTACCATAGTTTGTAAACGCTATAACTTTTACCCAAACCATTTTTTTTTTACCCAAACATTTTTTTTTTATCAAAGACATGTAGAACTATAAATTTAGAGCAAAATTTCTATATGGATGTCGTTTTTTTTTGCAAAATTTTACAACTGAAAGTGAAAAATGTCATTTTTTTGCAAAAAAAATCGTTAAATTTCGATTAATAACAAAAAAAGTAAAAATGTCAGCAGCAATGAAATGCCACCAAATGAAAGCTCTATTAGTGAGAAGAAAAGGAGGTAAAATTCATTTGGGTGGTAAGTTGCATGACCGAGCAATAAACGGTGAAAGTAGTGTAGGTCAGAAGTGTAAAAAGTGGCCTGGTCTTTCAGGGTGTTTAAGCACTGGGGGCTGAAGTGGTTAAAGTGACACTGGTCAGATTTTCCAAAAATGGCCTGGTCCTTAAGGTGAAATAAGGCTGTGTCCTTAAGGAGTTAAAGGAGTTATCCTGTAACTAATGTAAACAATGAAAATCAGACATCATATAGTACATGACAATCTCTTTCTAACAAAGCTAGAAACAGTCCTGTATCTCAAATGGATCCACAGATCTGCCCATTCATTGCTCTGCTAGATTTATATCAAGCTGGCAGCTCAAGGGGAGTGCCTTTTCTGTGGCAGCTAAGAAGGTGTGTCCATGCTTTCCCTATCACAGCTCAGGAGGCTGTTGAAAGACGAAACTGAGCATGTGCGGCTTTCTCACTCAGCAGGTCAAAGAAATAACAATAAAAAAAAACAGCAGGTGGCGCTATACAGATACATTTTATTGAATAATTCTGTGGCTATACTAAATTTTTAATAACATGGAATTGCAAAAGTATTCAGATCCAGGTGCTGGTTTGAACTGTAGAATATTTTTTGGGACAACCCTTTTAAGGCTACTTTGGTTAAGACAGAAACGGGTGGTGCGATCTGACACTGATGTACCTTGACCTTGGAGTTCACCTCTAATCTCTTTGGAAGTTGTTCTGGGCTCTTTGGTTACCATTTGTATTATCAGTCTCCAATTTGTCAGCAATTTTTCTCTTGTGGCCACATCCAGGGAGGTTGGCTACAGTCATGTAGACCTTAAACTTGTGAATAATATGTGCAGCTGTAGTAACAGGAACACCAAGCTGTTTGGAGATGGTCTTATAGCCTTTTACCTTTAAAATGTTTGTCTATAATTTTTTTCCTTCTCTCCTTAGCTTTCTTTGGTCGATGTTCATTGTGATACACACCATGATACCAAATAGCACAGTGACTATTTTCTTGCCTTAGTTTTTCATTTACTTATTTTTTAAATTGTAAAAGCAATTACAGCATATATGTTATATATATTATATATAAATATACCAATTTAAAAAGTAAACAAACCCATATCCACCCTCCCTATAATCCCCCTACTAACCGCCCAGGGAGGGGAGTTCCCTCATCAATTCCAATTTAACTGTATATTAACTCAGTTTTTTCCCTCTCGACTAAATCCAGAGTATTTATCCACCATGACCATATATCAAACCAGACCGATTTATAGATTCTGCTTTCCATTACCATATAATGAATTACTGCATTCCGCCACATAGTAAGGATCGGCACCTTATTAGCGAACCATAGGGTTGTTTTGATACCAAAATTTAGATTTTGCTTCAATACCATAAAAAAGTATTGCGATACTTGATAGCATTCAATACCACGCGAAAAAATAAAAACACCAAAAAAAGCCGCGTGCGGTCCGCATTTTATGGAACGTCCAGCACATAATCGAACAGTCCTATCCTATTTTTTCGGGAAACAAGGCAACAAAAAAAATGGCGAATCATGCAGTTTTTTAGTTTTTTTTTCTGTTACGGCGTTCACCGCATAGGAGATTTTTTTTATATTTTAATAGTTTGGACTTTTTGGACGTGGCAATATGTAATATGTTTATTTACTGTTTATATATTTTATATGTAAAATTGGGAAACTTTTTTTTATTTATTTTTTTACTTTTTATTTAATAACTATTACCCCCCTTAGGTGCTAGAACCTGGGATCTTTTAATCCATTGTCTATTCACCCTAATAGAGCACTATCAGGGTGAATAGGACTTCACACTCTCCCTGCTGCCCTGTGCATAGTACACACAACAGCAGGGAGGTTACCATAGCAGCCAGGGCTTCAGTAGCGTCCTGGCTGCCATGGTAACCGATCGCAGCCCCACGATTACACTGCTGGGGCTCCAATGCTGCCACTGCCACCAATGAGGAGGAGGGAGAGGTGACCCTGTGGCCACTGCCACCATTGATTTTAATACTGGGGGGGTGCACTGCGCCACCAATGATTTTAATACTGGGTAGGGGGGGCGCACTGCGCCACCAATGATTTAATACTGGGGAGAAGTGAGGGGGGGGCGCACTGCGCCACCAATGATAATTAACGTTAAATACATGAGGCTGGGTTCGGGCAGCAGAATTGCATAGCTGTCACCCAGTCTCTATGACCAGGAAGCTGCGATCATCGGCATTTAACCCCGCAGCTTCCTTTCATAGAGGCTGGACGACGGCTATGGAATCCTGCACCCAGCCTCCTGTATTTGTATTAAATGTTAACTATCATTGGTGGTGCAGTGCGCCCGCCCCTCTCTCTCATTGGTGGCAGCGGCGGCACAGGGATCACTCTCTCCCTCCCCTTGTGCCGCTGCTGCCACCAATGAGAGAGGGGGGCGGGCGCACTGCGCCACCAATGTCAGTTAGCGTTTAATTCAAATAGAGGAGGCTCGGGGGTTAACTGCTGCTGATCGCAGCTTCCTGTCATAGAGGCTTGGTGACGGCTATGCGATTCTGCTACCCGAACCCAGCCTCCTGTATTAAACGTTAATTATCATTGGTGGCGCAGTGCGCCCTACCCCCCCTCACTCCTCCACAGTATTAAATCATTGGTGGCGCAGTGCACCCCCCAGTATTAAAATCATTGCGCAGTCTAGTATCACAGAGCATGGAGCGCGTTGCTCTCAGCGTGCTCCGTGTTCTCCAGAGCAGCACGCTCCATGCTCTGTGATACTAGACTGCGTGGTAGAGCATCCTAGTATCGAAAAATATCAAATCCCGGTATTGAGGTCGATACCAGACAAAAGTATCGAATGGGTAGAGAAAATTCGATACCCGAAACAACCCTAGTTGGGCGATAATCATTCTTACAGCAAACATTAACTTAGACACACCTTAGTTTAACATGTCCCTATGGTCAAATTATTTTCAATCTTTTCTAGGGGTACCTTCATTTTTGTCCAAGTCAATTTGATTAGTGTTTGTTTTTCAAATTATTCTGTTGAACCACAGTTCAAAAGCAATGTCTGATTTTCATTGGTGATTTTCAGTAAATTTTATTTATTTCTTTTGGCAATTTCAAGCTATTTGAGTGACCATTGTGAGTTCTTCTTTCTTTAACAGAAGGGTACCGACAATCGTAAAGATGGACAACCCCTTTAAAAGAAAAGAGCAGAAATCTGAATGATGACAAAATATTTCTTCACAGCAATATCGGTAGTAATACGCCAGATAAAGTGGACTTGCTAGTTTTGCTAGTCTTGTGAATTAGAATGTCTTGTACACTAATTCTTTCACAGTAAATACTGGTGACTCGTGCTTCAGTCATGAAGGTAAGATGTTGATTGCATTTGCATGTCTGAAGCTATTAGGTGTGGTTAAATTGTCTTGGAAGAGGTATTAGAGCCACATAGTAAGTGGCAGACATAAGATGTGGAACCCCTTCACCTCTATTCAAGCTTACAGTGTGGCTCTAACACCTATCCTGAGGCACTTTAACCACACATAGTCATGCAAATGCAATCAACACTTGACCTCCATGACTGAAGCATGAGTCACCAGTATATAACGTGGGACAATTAGTGATTAGTGAAATGTTTTCGAAAAAAACACAAGTCCAGTTGCTGTGACTTATTACTACTGATATACCATGACCTGGGTGAATTAGAATCTTCAGACTTCTTTACAGCAATGTTGACACTCGTACATTAGAGTAGAACATGTGTCTGCATTATATATAACACAAAACTAATCTCAACCTTATGTATTTTAATAGGTATCTGCATTGGAAATACAGACAGCCGGCATTTTGTCAATCTTACTGACAGTATCTATCGTTTTAGCCCTTTCAAATTGAAAGCTGAAGATCTGAGCAGGTACGGGATGACTGACAGAAATCTTACTTGTTTGTAATCAGTGGTCAGTTTGCAATTACTCATGCAAGTTAACATTGATTTTACACATATATATTTCCATATCAGCATTATACATATGAATAGATTAGATTCTGTCAAAATCACATCCGACATTTACACACACTAGCGAGCACAGTAATGGAGGGAATATGAAGAAGGAGGATCACATGACACCAGGTGATGCCCTAGTTGGCGGGCTTGCCCGTAATGCCTTGCAGTCAGCCTCACATCCAATCAGGGCTTTAGCGGCTCACCTACAGTGGATATAAAAAGTCTACACACCCCTGTTAAAATGTCAGGTTTCTGTGCTGTAAAAAAATGAGACAAAGATAAATAATTTCAGAACTTTTTCCACCTTTAATGTGACCTATAAACTGTACCACTCAATTGAAAAACAAACTGAAATCTTTTAGGTGGAGGGAAGAAAAAATATAAAAATAAAATAATATGGTTGCATAAGTGTGCACACCCTTAACCACCTCCCGACCGCCTAACGCACGGATGCGTCCGGAAGGTGGTTGATTCATTCCTCCTGGACGCATCCGTGCGTCATCTCGCGAGACGCGAGATTTCCTGTGAACGCGCGCACACAGGCGCGCTCTCTCGCAGGAACGGAAGGTAAGAGAGTGGATCTCCAGCCTGCCAGCGGCGATCGTTCGCTGGCAGGCTGGAGATGTGATTTTTTTAACCCCTAACAGGTATATTAGACGCTGTTTTGATAACAGCGTGTAATATACCTGCTACCTGGTCCTCTGGTGGTCCCCTTTGTTTGGATCGACCACCAGAGGACACAGGTAGCTCAGTAAAGTAGCACCAACCACCACTACACTACACTACACCCCCCCCCCCCGTCACTTATTAACCCCTTATTCACCCCTGATCACCCCAGATCACCCCATATAGACTCCCTGATCACCCCCCTGTCATTGATAACCCCCTGTAAGGCTCCATTCAGAGATCCGTATGAATTTTACGGATCCACTGATAGATGGATCGGATCCGCAAAACACATACGGACGTCTGAATGGAGCCTTACAGGGGAGTGATCAATGACGGAGGTGATCACCCCATATAGACTCCCTGATCACCCCCCTGTCATTGATCACCCCCCTGTAAGGCTGCATTCAGATGTCCATATGATTTTTACGGATCCACTGATACATGGATCGGATCCGCAAAACACATACGGACATCTGAATGGAGCCTTACAGGGGGGTGATCACCCCATATAGACTCCCTGATCACCCCCCTGTCATTGATCACCCCACTGTCATTGATCACCCCCCTGTCAGGCTGCATTCAGATGTCCGTATGATTTTTACGGATCCACTGATACATGGATCGGATCCGCAAAATACATACGGACATCTGAATGGAGCCTTATAGGGGGGTGATCAATGACAGGGGGGTGATCACCCCATATAGACTCCCTGATCACCCCCCTGTCATTGATCACCCCCCTGTCATTGATCACCCCCCTGTCAGGCTGCATTCAGATGTCCGTATGATTTTTACGGATCCACTGATACAGGGATCGGATCCGCAAAACACATACGGACATCTGAATGGAGCCTTATAGGGGGGTGATCAATGACAGGGAGGTGATCACCCCATATAGACTCCCTGATCACCTCCCTGTCATTGATCACCCCCCTGTCATTGATCACCCCACTGTCAGGCTGCATTCAGATGTCCGTATGATTTTTACGGATCCACTGATACATGGATCGGATCCGCAAAACACATACGGACATCTGAATGGAGCCTTATAGGGGGGTGATCAATGACAGGGGGGTGATCAATGACAGGGGGGTGATCACCCCATATAGACTCCCTGATCACCCCCCTGTCATTGATCACCCCCCTGTCATTGATAACCCCCCTGTAAGGCTCCATTCAGACATTTTTTTGGCCCAAGTTAGCGGAAATTTTTTATTTTTTTTCTTACAAAGTCTCATATTCCACTAACTTGTGTCAAAAAATAAAATCTCACATGAACTCACCATACCCCTCACGGAATCCAAATGCGTAAAATTTTTTAGACATTTATATTCCAGACTTCTTCTCACGCTTTAGGGCCCCTAGAATGCCAGGGCAGTATAAATACCCCACATGTGACCCCATTTCGGAAAGAAGACACCCCCAGGTATTCCGTGAGGGGCATATTGAGTCCATGAAAGATTGAAATTTTTGTCCCAAGTTAGCGGAAAGGGAGACTTTGTGAGAAAAAAAAAAAATATCAATTTCCGCTAACTTGTGCCAAAAAAAAAAAAATTTCTATGAACTCGCCATGCCCCTCATTGAATACCTTGGGGTGTCTTCTTTCCAAAATGGGGTCACATGTGGGGTATTTATATTGCCCTGGCATTTTAGGGGCCCCAAAGCGTGAGAAGTCTGGTGTCCAAATGTCTAAAAATGCCCTCCTAAAAGGAATTTGGGCACCTTTGCGCATCTAGGCTGCAAAAAAGTGTCACACATCTGGTATCGCCGTACTCAGGAGAAGTTGGGGAATGTGTTTTGGGGTGTCATTTTACATATACCCATGCTGGGTGAGAGAAATATCTTGGTCAAATGCCAACTTTGTATAAAAACACCCCAAAACACATTGCCCAACTTCTCCTGAATACGGAGATACCACATGTGTGACACTTTTTTGCAGCCTAGGTGGGCAAAGGGGCCCACATTCCAAAGAGCACCTTTCGGATTTCACCGGCCATTTTTTACAGAATTTGATTTCAAACTCCTTACCACACATTTGGGCCCCTAGAATGCCAGGGCAGTATAACTACCCCACAAGTGACCCCATTTTGGAAAGAAGACACCCCAAGGTATTCCGTGAGGGGCATGGCGAGTTCCTAGAATTTTATATTTTTTGTCACAAGTTAGTGGAAAATGATGATTTTTTCTTTTTTTTTTCTTTCTTACAAAGTCTCATATTCCACTAACTTGTGACAAAAAATAAAAACTTCCATGAACTCACTATGCCCATCAGCGAATACCTTTGGGTGTCTTCTTTCCAAAATGGGGTCACTTGTGGGGTAGTTATACTGCCCTAGCATTCTAGGGGCCCAAATGTGTGGTAAGCAGTTTGAAATCAAATTCTGTAAAAAATGGCCGGTGAAATCCGAAAGGTGCTCTTTGGAATGTGGGCCCCTTTGCCCACCTAGGCTGCAAAAAAGTGCCACACATGTGGTATCTCCGTATTCAGGAGAAGTTGGGGAATGTGTTTTGGGGTGTCATTTTACATATACCTATGCTGGGTGAGAGAAATATCTTGGCAAAAGACAACTTTGTATAAAAAAATGGGAAAAGTTGTCTTTTGCCAAGATATTTCTCTCACCCAGCATGGGTATATGTAAAATGACACCCCAAAACACATTCCCCAACTTCTCCTGAGTACGGCGATACCAGATGTGTGACACTTTTTGCAGCCTAGGTGGGCAAAGGGGCCCACATTCCAAAGAGCACCTTTCGGATTTCACAGGGCATTTTTTACAGAATTTGATTTCAAACTCTTTACCACACATTTGGGCCCCTAGAATGCCAGGGCAGTATAACTACCCCACAAGTGACCCCATTTTGGAAAGAAGACACCCCAAGGTATTCGCTGATGGGCATAGTGAGTTCATGGAATTTTTTATTTTTTGTCACAAGTTAGTGGAATATGAGACTTTGTAAGAAAAAAAAAATCAAAGAAAAAAATCATCATTTTCCGCTAACTTGTGACAAAAAATAAAAAGTTCGATGAACTCACTGTGCCCATCAGCGAATACCTTAGGGTGTCTACTTTCCGAAATGGGGTCATTTGTGGGGTGTTTGTACTGTCTGGGCATTGTAGAACCTCAGGAAACATGACAGGTGCTCAGAAAGTCAGAGCTGCTTCAAAAAGCGGAAATTCACATTTTTGTACCATAGTTTGTAAACGCTATAACTTTTACCCAAACCATTTTTTTTTTACCCAAACATTTTTTTTTTATCAAAGACATGTAGAACAATAAATTTAGAGCAAAATTTATATATGGATCTCGTTTTTTTTGCAAAATTTTACAACTGAAAGTGAAAAATGTCATTTTTTTGCAAAAAAATCGTTAAATTTCGATTAATAACAAAAAAAGTAAAAATGTCAGCAGCAATGAAATACCACCAAATGAAAGCTCTATTAGTGAGAAGAAAAGGAGGTAAAATTCATTTGGGTGGTAAGTTGCATGACCGAGCAATAAACGGTGAAAATAGTGTAGGTCAGAAGTGTAAAAAGTGAGCCCCTAAGATCTCGCCGTTATTACCTTCCAGCTTAATACCTGTGGTCGTTGGTAGGGACTCTTTGACCTTCAAACCCATGTGGGATCAGCTGGGACATGTGACAGTCTCAAAACTATTCCCGAGCGGAGGGATTCCGGACCTCACAGAGTTAAAGGAGCTACTTCCAAACTTTGTTTTCACTTTTTTGCATATTTCACACTTTAACAGATGTTGTGAGATCTTTTTACAAACCAACTATCCCTTCAGAGAACTTACTGATTTTGAAAGGAACCTTAATTCTACGAGACCAGAGTTTGGTAAGCTTTCTAGGATGATATTTGTAGTGAGGGAAGCTAAAAATCTGCTTGATCCTGGGTATATTGCGTCCTGGGAAAAGGAACTGGGTCTATCCTTTTCTGAGAATGATAAACGTCAAATCCTCCAGAAGTCCCATGGCCATTCTAGATGTGTAGGCTTGCAAGAAACACATTACAAGATTTTAGCTCGTTGGTATAAAACGCCTGAGTTTCTGTATGCTCACGGATTATCACCATCGAACTTATGCTGGAGGTGTAACTCTCAGGTCGGTACACATGCACATATATGGTGGGATTGTGTGCTCATACGCCCCTTTTGGTCTGAGATTGAGGGTATAATAACAGACATCTTGGGCATAAAGCTAACTTTGACCCCGACCCTGGTTTTACTTGGACTTTCTTTATCGGACAGAAGTCAACAGCCCTTAGTCTTAATTAACCATTTTCTTGCTGCAGCCAAGTCTCTAATCCCCTTGAAGTGGTTAAGTGTTACTCCTCCTTCTACTAGTGAATGGATTGAAAAAGTACATCAAATCTGCAGATTTGAAGAGATGTCCAGTAGGTCATGTCGCACACATCATAAGTTTCTTAAAACTTGGGATGCTTGGCTGAACTCTTCATATTGTGGAGAAACACGAGCCAACCGTTCCTCCTAATGCATGAGCTTCTGCCTGTAGAAATAGCTTGATGAAACACACTTACCACCCAACTCCATCCATACCACCTCTCCTTTCCTCCCCCCCCCCTCCCATGATCCTCACTTACATTTTATTTTTTACTTTTATACTTATTATTCTATGCATATTCTACACTAAATATGCATCAACTCCTTATCTAGTTTATAGATATAAATAAAGTTGTTGCTCGGTAAGATGTCATCAGAATATGTAATCTATAGTTGCTGTAACACTAGTCATACATTGTATTGAGAATGTGTCATGTAAACTATTGTCGTTTGGATCCCGTTTGGGAATGCTTGTAACCTGTCATGACATTGTTGAATGGCTTCCTTTAGCTATTCAAATTAATAAAAACACAGATGACAAAAAAAAGAAGTGTAAAAAGTGGCCTGGTCTTTCAGGGTGTTTAAGCTATGGGGGCTGAGGTGGTTAAACTAATACTTTGTTGAAGCACTTTTTGATTTTATTACAGCACTTAGTCTTTTGGGGTATGAGTCTATCCAGCATAGCACATTTTGACTTGGCAAGATTTGCCCACTCTTTTTGCAAAAACACTCCAAATCTGTCAGATTGCGAGGGCATCTCCTGTGCACAGCCATCTTCAGATCACCCCACAGATTTTCAATCGGATTCAGGTCTGGGCTCTGGCTGGGCCATTCCAAAACTTTAATCTTCTTCTGGTGAAGCCATTCCTTTGTTGATTTGGATGTATGCTTTGGGTCGCTGTCATGCTGAAAGATGAAGTTCCTCTTCATGCTCTGCTTTCTAGCAGAAGCCTGAAGGTTTTGTGCCAATATTGACTGGTATTTGGAACTGTTCATAATTCCCTCTAGCTTAACTAAGGCCCCAGTTCCAGCTGAAGAAAAACAGCCCCTTGGCATGATGTTGCCACCACCATGCTTCACTGTGGGTATGGTGTTCTTTTGGTGATGTGCAGTGTTGTTTTTGCGCCAAACATATCTTTTGGAATTATGGCCAAAAAGTTCAACCTTGCTTTCATCAGACCATAACATCTTTTCCCACATGCTTTTGGGAGACTTCAGATGTGTTTTAGCAAAATGTAGCCTGGCTTGGATGTTTTTCTTCGTTAGAAAAGGCTTTCGTCTTGCCACTCTACCCTATCGCCCAGACATATGAAGAATATGGGAGATTGTTGTCACATGTACCACACAGCCAGTACTTGCCAGATATTCCTGCAGCTCCTTTAATGTTGCTGTAGGCCTCTTGGTAGCCTCCCAAACCAGTTTTCTTCTCGTCTTTTCATCAATTTTGGAGGGACGTCCAGTTCTTGGTAATGTCACTGTTGTGCCATATTTTCTCCACTTGATGATGACTGTCTTCACTGTGTTCCATGATATATCTGATGCCTTAGAAATCTTTTTGTACCCTTCTCCTGACTGATACCTTTTTACAATGAGATCCCTCAGATGCTTTGGAAGCTCTCTGTGGACCATGGCTTTTGCTGTGGGATGCGACTAAGAAAATTTCAGGAAAGACCAACTAGAGCAGCGGAACTTTATTTGGGGTTAATCAGAGGCACTTTAAATTATGGAAGGTGTATGCTGACTCCTATTTAACATGATTTTGAATGTGATTGCTTAATTCTGAACACAGCTACATCCTCAGTTGTAAGAGGGTGTGCACACTTATGCAACCACATTATTTTAGTTTTTTTTGTTTTCTTCCCTCCACCTAAAAGATTTCAGTTTGTTTTTCAATTGAGTGGTACCGTTTATAGGTCACATTAAAGGTGGAAAAAGTTCTGAAATGATTTATCTTTGTCTCATTTTTTTACAGCACAGAAACCTGACATTATAACAGGGGTGTGTAGACTTTTTATATCCACAGTATATATAGACTCTGCTGCACTGCACATCACTTTTTAAAGCGACAGTGCTCTTTTTATGTGCAGGAGCCAGCTAGCAGACAAATTAATAAAATAAAAAAATAAGTCTACTTGCTGATGATGTTTTAAGCATCATAGTTCACTGGACAATGTGCAATTGCTTTTCTTTTCAAAAACTTGTTGCAAAATTTCTACAATTAATAAGTGGACAATACGTATATTTTCCAGCATCACCATCAGTGGATATATTTTTGCTGAAGACTGCGTCCACTTTTGAAAATCTTATTACAGAAATTCTATTTAGCAAACTTTTCCAAATACTACCGTTTGTGTATAATCATAGGGAGGCATAATTTTTGGACCGCTTGTCCAGAAAAAAACATTGCTTCTTCACATACAACCGTGTGTGTGTGTGTGTGTATGCAAGCAGTGGAAGACAACGTCCCCCAATATGGGATCATTAAAAAAAAACATAAATTTGACAGGCTGTTTGTTGTCACCGCCAACCATGCGTTTATCCATAGCCATTTAATAGCCATTTATGTCACTATCACTTTAAGATTTAATGCTGTCTTAGCATTAAAGAGCTTTAAACTAGTTACATACAGTCCTAGGGACCCCACAACTATTCAGGGCTATCTGAGCACTTTCGATTCAGTTAAAATTTATATGTACCTGAATCGAATCTTTCGACCGATCCATTTAAATCACACCTGAAATTAATTTCAAGAAAAGTGCTCATTTCTAGTTGTTACGCTAGTATGCACTGTGCACCTTATTGATTGTAGTATTTTATTGCCTCTATTCTTGGGGGTGCTGCCAAACATCGCAGTGGTGCTGTGTTTTTGGTGCAGAAAAAAAATAAATGCATGCAGTTATCTGCGTTTATGGTGCGTTTTCTTCCAGCAAAGGGAAACCACACAGTAGACTTGCATTACCTCAATGTAACTCTATTTTGTAATTAATGTAATTCAGTTTTGCTGTGTGTTTTCCGTTTGCTGGAAGAAAACGCAAGTATGTTGCTGCAAAAACCACATGCATTTTTTGGTGCTTTTTTTTTTGCAGCACAGTCTAAATGTGTTGCAGCACTCATTGTGGGGTCACTGTTTTATTTGTCCATTATACTAATTTATATTGGCTTTAATGTAATTGATGATATTCTTAACCTGTTGTAAATTGCTTTTTATAGGAGGCCACTTCTATGGGGTCACTATTTTTGTGTGTTTTTAATGTACATTTTTCTTCATCCTTTTTGGGTGCGTACATGTTGCTTATGCATCCTTATTTCCTACTTTGCTCTCATAAAAGTGAATTGTGTTTTGTCCTTGAATAACTCAACTGTTGTATGTAACAAATAATTTAGTCTGCATTATTATAACTATGAGTTGCTTTTGATCTTTTCAGGATCCATGGGTTAAATGAACGCATTTCTGTGGAGGGCTTAGAGCAGCTTACGCAGTTCTACTATCAACTGATCCAGAATGCTGACTTTGATAAAGTTCCCGTTGCTCATCGAGCCACCCATGAGCTATAATGATGATTAGTCTAGCAGTTAGTAAACAGTCCAGAATACTTGAATGGTTGGCGGTATTTTTGGGTGGTTATTTTTGTTAAATTTAATTTAAAAATGTAATTTGTTGACCAGAAATAGGGAGTGTTTAATGAGGTGTCAATAAACCTGTTTGAAGTAAAGACTACTAATGACTACTAAGTCTAAGATGACTGATGCACTGTGAAAGTACAGCCTTTGCCTGAAAAAGAAGTATAGAAATAACTACCTTGTTTTCAGGTTGGTAAGGCGAGTACTCAATATAGCTATTGCTCTTAATGCCAATTTTACACTAGTGTAATATAGCTGCCTGCAGAAGTAGATACAGAGCCGCAGGATATGCAAAGCCTTCCCCAAAGAGGTATAGCAGTACCCTTTTAGGTATGTTCACATGGCAAATTATCCATGTGCACTTCGGTACCTATTCCGTGCCAAAATCCATGTAAAAAATTCACTTAATCCTCCTCCAGTTGTTGATAAATTATGACTCTTATGTGAAATGTGCAGCTCAGGAAGACATATCATATCACAACGTGGAGAGGAAACCACAGTGGGTGGCCACATGCAGATTAGTGTTGGGTGCGAATATTCAAATCACAAATTTTAATCGTGAATATCGCCACTTTGAGAATTCGCAAAGATTTAGAATATAGTGCTATGTATTCGTGAATATTCAAGATTTTTTTTTCATCTGAACCCATGACCCCTCCCTGCTTCTTGCTTGTGGGCCAATGAGAAGGCTGCAATGTCTTTATCTGAGCTTAGCAACATCCCTAGCAACCAATAGGAAAGTTGCCTACCCCTTACTATATAAGAACCTCCCCAGCAGCCATTTTCTGCAGTTTTTTGCAGTTCTGAGAGACAGTAGTGTCATTGCTGTGTCATTACATTAGATAGTTAGTTAGCTTTTTTATTTATATATATATATATATATATATATATATATATATATATATATATATATATATTACAGATAGTTAGTGGGAGATAGTCGGTGTAGGTTAGATGGTGATATAGTGTAGCTGATAGGTTCCAGTGTAGGGTGTTAGGTAGTGTGATAGGTTCTGCTGTCCATACATTCATGCTACAGACATAGTGCTGTGATGTCACAAGTTCACAACAGTACTTAGTGCACCAATCAGTAAGGCTTCTTGCACACGAAAGGTTTTTTTCCGTTTATTTTCCGTTGTTTGCGTTCCGTATACGGAACTATTCATTTCAATGGATCCGCAAAAAAAACGGAAGGCACTCCGTATGCCTTCCGTTTCCATGTTTCCGTTTTTTTCCGTTAGAACGGACAAGGATAGTACTGTTCTATCAGGGTCCAGCTGTTCTGTTCCACAAAAAATGGAGTGCCCACAGACGTCATCCGTATTGTTTGCGGACCGCAAAATACTGAAAAAGCCATACGGTCATGTGCAAAAGGCCTAATATTTACTCAGACCTGCTAAAATGTGAACTTGAACGTATTGTGCCAAAATATGCGCCTGTATTGCGCGTGCAGCACCCGCATATTACATTGCTAATTTTCGCAATAAAGAAAATAATGGCAAATTCTCTAATTTGTGTTTTCATGATGAATATTCGCGAAATATTGCAAATTTGAATATTTCCCCTGCCGCTCATCACTAATGCAGATTAGTCCCATTGAATGTTTCCGTTTTTTTCCGTTCAAAGATAGAACATGTCCTATTATTGTCCGTATAACGGACAAGGATAGTACTGTTCTATCAGGGTCCAGCTGTTCTGTTCCACAAAAAATGGAATGCACACAGACGTCATCCGTATTGTTTGTGGACCGCAAAATACTGAAAAAGCCATACAGTCATGTGCAAAAGGCCTAATATTTACTCAGACCTGCTAAAATGTGAACTTAAACGTATTGTGCCAAAATATGCGCCTGTATTGCGCGTGCAGCACCCGCATATTACATTGCTAATTTTCGCAATAAAGAAAATAATGGCAAATTCTCTAATTTGTGTTTTCATGATGAATATTCGCGAAATATTGCAAATTTGAATATTTCCCCTGCCGCTCATCACTAATGCAGTTTAGTCCCATTGAATGGGGCTAAATCTATATGTGGATCCACTGCATGAAAAATTGAAATGCAGGGGTCAAAAAATGAAATGCAGGGGTCAGATTGTGTGCTGGATTTTTCCAACAAAAAAATACACATTTTGTCTGCACACACCCTTAGAAGGCTGACAACTCTAAAATGCTTAGGCATGTGCTATACTTGTTAGCATTTTCAGATTTAATTCTGCCAAAACATTTATTTGAAAATTAATTCAAAAATGTTTACATTATTTCAAGTTTTAATTTATGAAGGCAAAGACGAGGTTAATTTAGCTTAACGTTGATTTATTTGAATGCCTTAGGCCAGTCTCAGATGAGTGAGTTCACTGCGAGAAACACGCTGTGTGTCACCCTGATTTCTCATTTTGAACTCTGCCGCTATGACAGAATCGCAGAATATTATAATGATTTATAATGCTGTGTGCCCCTGCCAAACCTGGGATCTACGGCAGTATTCTGACAAATGCCGTCAGTACAGTTCAGTAGATCTGAGGTCTGGCAGGGACTTGCAGCATTATAAATCATTCTAATGCTCTGCGATCCTGTTAGAGGAGCAGAGTTAAGGCCCCTTTCACACGAGCGAGTATTGCGCGGATGCGATGCGGGAGGTGAACGCATTGCACCCGCACTGAATACTGACCCATTCATTTCTATGGGGCTGTGCACACGAGCGGTGATTTTCACGCATCACTTTTGCGTTGCGTGAAAATCGCAGCATGCTCCTCTTTGTGCGTTTTTCACGTAACGCAGGCCCCATAGAAATGAATGGGGTTGCGTGAAAATCGCAAGCAAGTGCGGATGCGGTGCGATTTTCACGCACGGTTGCTAGGAGACGATCGGGATGGAGACCCGAACCTTATTATTTTCCCTTATAACATGGTTATAAGGGAAAATAATAGCATTCTGAATACAGAATGCTAAGTAAAACAGGGCTGGAGGGGGTTAAAAAAAATAAAAAATAATTTAACTCACCTTAATCCACTTGCTCGCGATGCGGGCATCTCCGTCTGACTCTTTTACTGTATAGGACCTGTGGAGAGCATTAACTATAGTTTAAGGACCTGGGATGACGTCACTCCGGTCATCACATGGTACGTCACATGATCTTTTACCATGGTGATTCTGTGAAGAAGTTCGGGTTTGGGTACCAAACACGCGCGATTTTTCTCACGCGAGTGCAAAACGCATTACAATGTTTTGCACTCGCGCGGAAAAATCGCGGGTGTTCCCGCAACGCACCCGCACATTTTTCCGCAACGCCCGTGTGAAAGAGGCCTAAGGACGACAAATTATGCTCACACGAGCAGCATGTTTCTTGCAGTGAACTCACTTGTCTGAGATTAGCCTCTGGGTGCTCTTACCTGTGCAGTTTGAGCCTCAGGTACAGCACCTTGGTTGCCACTAATTACCAGGCTCCATCTGGATTTGCCACTTTTAACATAGGTGCAGTTCAGGTGTGGCCCAGTAAAAATGCATATGTTTTAAAAAAATATAGTTTTTGTGAATGCTGTTTTGAAGATAAGCTAATAGTTAAAATTATTTTGTGGAATTTTGTAACTCAAAAGCCCAATAAATAAAGATAATATTGAATAGAAAATAATTAAACATCTTTTTGTATTTTGTTTTCTCTGCTTGTAATAGAATTAGAATGTAAATGCCAATAATACATCCATATTTACCCACAAATCAAACTGAAGCAGAAACCAGGGCAGAACTAGAGGTGGCCATATACATTGGGAGTGAGAAATAATCTAATGTGGCAGGGGCTATCTCGACTCTCCCAGCAGAAGATGTGTGTGTATGGGGGGAGGGGGTTGGAGGAGAAGAATTCAACATGCCCGATCCTTTGTTCTTCAAAGGGTACTCCGGTTTCATAATGAAATGTTTTTTTTATTTGTCCAGATTTCCCCAAACACAACATACTGTCACGAGGGTATCGAGAACCACGCCTGACTCCGCTATACCCGGGGTCAGGAAGTCGCAGCGGTTGGCTGCACGCTCTATTTAAGATAGGGCTGTTTTCCTTATGGTAGCTTTCTGGGTTTGCTTTGCAAACCCTTTTGGCTCACTCAGGGATCCGTAGCTCCTTCTCCTCAGCTGTTCCTTGTCCAGCACTCCCAAATCTCCTTATATTCCTCTCTCACACTTCTCTGGTTGCCAGAGATAGAACTTCCTGCCTGGACATCTATTCTGACCTTCTGGATCTGTGTTGCTGCGTTCCCTGGTAGTTGGTCCAGAACACTACCCTCCGGATCCCTGTTGGACCTTTGTGGTCTATTGTGATCGCCCACCTGGGTGTATGTGTTTGTCTGTTTTGTCTGTCCTCTCCCTGGTGTTTCCCTCTTAGTGATAGTGGTGCGGACTAGCGATCCCACCGGCCCGTTCACTATCTAGGGCTCATTTTAGGGAAAGCCAGGGTTTAGGCACGTGATCGCTGCACGGGTGAGGAACCCGTCTAGGGACGTCAGGACAGTCAGGTGCCAGCCGCAAGGTGAGTTAGGGGTCACCACCTTTCCCTCTCCCTTGGGCAGGGCTTTCCCTTTTTTCCTCCCTGTGCGTGACGTCGGTCATTACATTATCTCTGGCCCTTGTTTTGTGTAGGTAAAAAAAAAATGTTTTACCTACTTAGAATCCAGTATGGATCAAATTGCTGCTCTGTCCAAACAATTTCATGGCCTGTCTTTTGAGGTGGCAGGATTGAAGGCGTCGGTCCTCCAGCAACAGCAGCGATTGCAACTGACCGCAAGCCCAGCGGTTGCTACTGGTAACCAGGTTGTTGCGGAACCCAAGGTCCCTCTCCCTGACAGATTTTCTGGGGGAAGGGACAAGTTTTTGACATTCCGTGAGGCCTGTAAGTTATATTTTAAACTGCGCCCTTACTCCTCTGGTAATGAAGATCAGCGGGTGGGGGTTGTTATTTCCCTGCTGCAGGGGGACCCGCAGTTCTGGGCGTTCTCTTTACCTACTGATTCCCAGGCTCTTCGGTCAGTGGATGAGTTTTTCATATATGACGACCCTGACCGAGTCGCACTGGCTGAATCAAGATTACGGAGACTCTTACAAGGAGAGCGGCCAGTAGAGGAGTATTGCTCTGAATTCCGTAGGTGGGCTACGGATACCCAATGGAACGACCCGGCTCTCAGGAGTCAGTTCTGCTCTGGATTATCCGAAAGGGTTAAGGATGCGCTTGCATTATATGAGACCCCCTTTTCTCTTGATGCGGTTATGTCCCTTTCTATCCGTATAGAGAGACGCCTTAGGGACAGGTTTAAAAAAACCGGAGCAATTGGTAACCCCTCCCAAGCAGCAGTTAGTCTGTACAGACTTAGACGAGCCTATGCAGCTAGGAGGAACTACTCGTCAGGTTCGTCCTCCTGAGGCTCGCCGTAGGCGTGGGGTTTGTTTTTTTTGTGGGGAGAGGGGTCATTTCATTAATGTCTGTCCTTCTTTCCTCAGAAACAAAAGACCATCGGAAAAACTACTAACCCCAGGCTGTGTGGAGGATGTCAGCCGGGGGGTATACGTTTCCTCCATACGTACATCGCAATTTGTGTTGCCAGCGGTTATTATTTTTGGTGATAAGACGGAGACTATTTCTTTCTTTCTAGACAGTGGAGCAGGGGTAAATTTGATAGATGCCCATTTTGCCCGCACTTTGGGTTTGTCTCTCTGTACGTTACAGAGACCCATTCCCATATTTGCTATTGATTTTGCTCCCCTGTCTCAGAGAAACCTCACCCACATTGTTCATAATTTACACCTTCGGGTAGGGGACCACCATAACGAGATGCTTTCAGGTTATGTTCTGGAGGGGCTTCCCACTCCGGTAGTGCTGGGTCTTCCCTGGTTGGTAGCGCACAATCCAGTAGTGGATTGGCAGGCCAGGGAGATATTGGAGTGGAGTGAGCAGTGCAGAGAAAATTGCTTAAATAGCAATTGCTTAGTCGCCTCCATAACTACCCTACCTACATTTATTTTGGATTTTGAGGATGTTTTTTCTGAAAAAGGGTTGTCAGAAGTTACCACCTCATCGTCCTTATGATTGCCCGGTTAACCTTATTCCCGGCGCAAAATTACCCAAGACCAGGTTATATAATCTTTCGGGTCCAGAGAGACAAGCCATGAAGGATTATATCTCCGAGAGCTTGGCTAAGGGACACATCAGACCCTCTTCTTCACCCGTGGCTGCAGGGTTTTTCTTCGTTAAAAAGAAAGATGGGGGCCTGCGTCCTTGCTTAATTAAATCGGATAACCATCCGAGACCCATACCCTCTTCCTCTCATTCCTGACCTGTTTAACCAGATTGCAGGTGCTAGGTGGTTCTCCAAACTTGATTATCTTAGGGGGGCCTACAATCTGATTCGTATTAAGGAGGGGGATGAGTGGAAGACAGCGTTTAACACCCCCGAGGGGCATTATGAAAATCTAGTTATGCCTTTCGGTCTGACCAATGCTCCTGGCGTCTTTCAACATTTCGTTAATGACATTTTTAGTCATCTAATTGGCAGGTTTGTGGTAATATACCTAGATGATATTTTAATTTATTCGTCTGATCTGAAAACACATGAGGTGCATGTCAGACAGGTACTGCAGGTCCTACGGACGAATGAATTATATGCTAAAATTGAAAAATGTGTCTTCGCCGTTCAGGAGATACAATTCCTAGGTAATTTTTTATCTGCTTCAGGTTTCCGTATGGATCCTAGAAAGGTCCAGGCAATTTTAGATTGGGATCTTCCTGAGAACCTCAAAGCACTACAACGGTTCTTGGGCTTCGCGAATTTCTATAGGAAATTCATTAAAAATTATTCACTTATTGTAAAACCGCTTACTGACATGACTAGGAAGGGGACTGATTTTTCTAAATGGTCTGACGCCGCTAAAGTTGCTTTTTCCTCTCTAAAAGAGAGGTTTACCTCAGCACCTGTACTAGTCCAACCTGATGTCTCTCAGCCTTTTATTGTTGAAGTCGATGCGTCAGAGGTGGGAGTGGGGGCGGTGCTGTCTCAGGGTCCGTCTCCTGGCAAATGGCGTCCTTGTGCTTTCTTTTCTAAAAAAACTATCTGCAGCAGAAAAGAACTACGATATTGGCAATAGGGAACTATTAGCTATTAAACTTGCGTTTGAGGAGTGGTGTCACTTCTTAGAGGGGGCAGTCCACCCTGTCACTGTGATTACGGACCACAAAAATCTTCTGTACCTCGAATCAGCTAAGCGTCTCACCCCTAGACAGGCTAGGTGGTCGCTATTTTTTACCAGGTTTAACTTTGTGATTACCTATCGTCCTGGGGCAAAGAACACCAAGGCTGATGCACTATCTCGTTGTTTCTCTGGAGGGGGTAATGTGAGTTGCGGCGAAACCGACCTCGCCACTGGGTTTTGGAGAGGACTGGCTGCTGGCCTCTTGCCCCAGGATTATGGGCCATATACTAACTTTTAAACCCCTGAACCGATTCAAGTGAATTTTGGATAGGTTTGTCCCCACGTTATACTGTTTGAATTAATGTAAGTTATATGTATGGCCAATGTAAACTCACAAAGTTGTAACAATTTATAATAAGTGTAACTTGTCAGCTTGGGAGGAATATGCGGGTGTGTTTCTATTGTGCTATTGTCCCATTGTGTGTTTAAATGGTGATGTCTGTTCTGTTGTCCTCACATGTGTATTGGCGATCTCCCTTTGTCCTCAGAGATAATTGGATTGCTCTTCAGGTTGTCTGGACAGAGAGGAGGAAACCATGATGCATTGTGGGGATATGTTGTCCTATGTCACAGTCTTCATTCTAGTCCTCTGGGGGCGTGAACGATTGGTTGCTGTAGTTACATTGTATGTGTTGTTAATTACTGATTGGTTGTATTTCAAACCCCTGTGGGCAGTACTATGTTTGTGGTTTATGAATAAAAGAGGCTGTACGTGAAGTACAGTCAGACCACTGTTTGACCCCCAACACGGAGCCTTGTCTCGTTATTGGGGGGATTCACTGTATGCTGTTAGAAGACCGATTGCCAGGATTGTATGCTTTTCCTGTTCGTCTGCTAGCAGCTATTCGTGAGGTTCCAGTGTGGAGTGCTATTTTGTATCCAGTTCGGGAGGTTGGTGTCCTGCAGTAGCTGTGCCTGTCTCTCAGAAAGGGGCTTATCGCCTAAACGGATTTTAAACCCCCTTGTCTGCGGAAAATGGTCCGTTACATTGGTGGCAAGCAGCGGGATCGTTCCTACAGCCAGAAGGACAGCTACAAAGAAACATCTTCCCTGGAATTCAATTTGAGGGCAACGCATGTCCCAGTACAGCGACCCTGACAGCACCAGAATGGAAACAGCAGTGGGTACGATGAGTGGTGTCATGGATGACCGAGATGCAGTCCGCAAAGGCATCTGGTACCAGGTACTGGGTATTGTGGAGTTAGCAGGACGAGAGACTCCCCACGGAAGACCAGCGGTTGCAGAAGCGAGTAGCCCTGCGGATGCCCTTCCTGGGAGAGCAGCCCCGGGAGGAATGGGTAAAGGAATTGGAACTCCTAGCATGGCGGAGCTGTGGCTGGAAGATGCCTACCAGGCGCCTGGTAATATGGGGCACAGTACCTACCCAGGACAGCTGAGCATGACAAGCCGGAGGGAGAGGAGTTTGATGGTCCTGGCTTGTTATGGGGGACCTTTTCAGAGCTGGAGTTTGGGAGCCCTACACAAGCCCGGTTCCATGATCTCTTGGAATGGAGGGAGAGCAGGTATGACTGGGGACGACACTCATGAGATTGAGCAGGACCTGGCCACCTGGTGACCCGGGAGATGGAGCTGGAACAGGGCTACCAGCAGCTGTTCCCACGCCAATGAGAAGGCTCAGCAGGACAGTAAGGTGACAGACCCAGTCTCCATTCCCCAGCGGCAGTGTGAATTGCAGGGAATTGGGAGCCCAGTCTCCATTCCCCAGCGGCAGTGTGAAATGCAGGTAGAGGAGAGCAGCGTCCTCCCTCCTCAGCGGCAGGCGGAGTTACAGGGGGCAGAGGTAGTTGTTCCTGCCCCCCAGCAGCAGCATGATTTTTTGGGATTGGGAGCCCAGTCTCCTTCCCAGCGGCAGGCGGAGTTACAGGGGGCAGAGACAGTCGGTCCTGTCCCCCAGCGGCAGAGTGTCCAGCAGGGAATAGAGAGCCCAGTCTCCTTTCCCCAGCAGCAGGACACTGTATTGGGAGCGGAGACGGTCGGTCGGTCGCCCTCCCAGCGGCTGGAAGTATGTATGGGAGAGGAGCTCATTACCCCCCTCTCCCCAGCGGCAGCTTAACGCACCAGGGGACAAAGTAAGCCCCACAACAGTGCAGATGGGACCGTGGTCTCTGCACTTACAGCACAGGGGGTAGAGACAGTCGGTCTCCCCCTCCAACAAACCAGGCTCCAACCAGGCTTCTTCCGTGGTAGCGCTGGCACCAGGCAGAGTACCGCTGATCCCTGCCCACAAAGCAACTCCACTCCAAGCCAGGGAGCAAACACAGAGACTGGGAGGACCAGCTTTCCAACATAACCTTGGTGGACTCACTGGACAGAGGACAGGCTACTAAAGTCAACAGGTCCAGTATTTGGTTGTGGATGGGCTGCCAGACTAACCCAGGTACCGACCGGCGTGAGGTCAGGTATCTGGTTAGTCTTCCCTGGGGGGGGGAGATGTGTGGCGAAACCGACCTCGCCACTGGGTTTTTGGAGAGGACTGGCTGCTGGCCTCTTGCCCCAGGATTATGGGCCATATACTAACTTTTAAACCCCTGAACCGATTCAAGTGAATTTTGGATAGGTTTGTCCCCACGTTATACTGTTTGAATTAAAGTAAGTTATATGTATGGCCAATGTAAACTCACAAAGTTGTAACAATTTATAATAAGTGTAACTTGTCAGCTTGGGAGGAATATGCGGGTGTGTTTCTATTGTGCCATTGTCCCATTGTGTGTTTAAATGGTGATGTCTGTTCTGTTGTCCTACATGTGTATTGGCGATCTCCCTTTGTCCTCAGAGATAATTGGATTGCTCTTCAGGTTGTCTGGACAGAGAGGAGGAAACCATGATGCATTGTGGGGATATGTTGTCCTATGTCACAGTCTTCATCTGGTCCTCTGGGGCGTGAACGATTGGTTTGCTGTAGTTACATTGTATGTGTTGTTAATTACTGATTGGTTGTATTTCAAACCCCTGTGGGCAGTACTATGTTTGTGGTTTATGAATAAAAGAGGGCTGTACGTGAAGTACAGTCAGACACTGTTTGACCCTCAACACGGAGCCTTGTCTCGTTATTGGGGGGATTCACTGTATGCTGTTAGAAGACCGATTGCCAGGATTGTATGCTTTTCCTGTTCGTCTGCTAGCAGCTATTCGTGAGGTTCCAGTGTGGAGTGCTATTTTGTATCCAGTTCGGGAGTTGGTGTTCTGCAGTAGCTGTGCCTGTCTCTCAGAAAGGGGCTTATCGCCTAAACGGATTTTAACCCCTTGTCTGCTGAAACGGTCCATTACATGAGTGATCCGGTGCCCATTCTTCAAAGAGGAGTGGTTGTTTCTGCGGTACACTCTGTTTTGGAGGGGAAGGTGTTAGAGGCCCAGGGGGACGCCCCGTCTCTTGCCCCTCAGAGAGAAATTGTTTGTACCGTTGAACCTACGTTTCGAATTATTAAAGGAACATCATAATTCGGCACTTGCTGGGCACCCGGGTAGTAAAGCAACCTTGGAGCTATTGTCTCGTCGTTTTTGGTGGCCAAGGTTGCGTCAGATGTATTGGATTTTGTGTCTTCTTGTTCTACCTGTGCGCGCGCAAAAGTTTCAAATACACGTCCTGCAGGGTCTCTATTACCACTCGTCATTCCCAATAGACCATGGACTCATCTGTCAATGGATATTATTCACTGACTAACCTTTGTCTGCGGGTAAAACAGTTATTTTGGTAGTAGTGGACAGGTTTAGCAAAATGGTACACCTTCATTGCGTTACCCGCAACTACCTAATGCTAAGACTCTTGCTCAGGTATTCGTCAGTAAATCGTGAAGCTTCACGGGGTCCCCTCCGATGTTGTTTCGGATCGGGGTACCCAGTTTATTTCTAAATTTTGGAAAGCTTTTTGTTCCGTTTGGGGGTACACTTGTCCTTTTCCTCAGCTTTCCTTCCTCAGTCGAATGGACAGACTGAGCGTACCAACCAAAACCTTGAGACATAATCTAAGATGTTTTGTGTCTGAAAAACCAAGAGTTGTGGTCATCATATTTACCGTTAGCTGAGTTTGCCATAATAATCGTCGTCAGGAATCCACTGGCAAGTCACCCTTTCTTGGAGCATATGGCTTTCATCCCCAATTCTGTACTTTCAAAGAGGGGGGTCTTCTGGGCAGTTCCCGAAGAGGAACGGTTTTCGTCATCTCTTTCATCGGTATGGCAGAAGGTGCAAGCTAACTTGAAAAATATGGGAGGTAATTACAAATGCATGGCTGATAAGAGACTGTCGCCAGGTCCGGACCTAGAGTGAATGACTATGTGTGGTTGTCTACTAGGATTATTAAATTGAAGGTTACCTCTTGGAAACTGGGTCCTAGGTTTATTGGCCCTTACAAAATTGTAGCCATCATCAACCCATGGCTTTTCGCTGGAGTTACCTCAGACTTTTAAAAATTCATAATGTTTTTTCATAAGTCGTTACTCAAAAATATGTTCCACCTCTAGAACCGTCACCGCTGCCCACCGCCTCCTGTTGTCGTGGATGGTAATCTAGAATTTCAGATATCCAAAATTGTTAATTCTCGTCGGGTCCGCCGCTCTCTTCGAATATCTGGTGCATTGGAGAGGTTACGGTCCCGAGGAAAGAATGTGAGTTCCTGCGTCTGAGGTAAACGCCGACAGGCTAGTTCGGGTTTTTCATGCCTCTCATCCTGAGAGACCTGGTCCTGAGTGTCTGGAGGCCCCTCGTAGAGAGGGGGGGTACTGTCACGAGGGTATCGAGAACCACGCCTGACTCCGTTATACCCGGGGTCAGGAAGTCGCAGCGGTTGGCTGCACGCTCTATTTAAGATAGGGCTGTTTTCCTTATGGTAGCTTTCTGGGTTTGCTTTGCAAACCCTTTTTGGCTCACTCGGGATCCGTAGCTCCTTCTCCTCAGCTGTTCCTTGTCCAGCACTCCAAATCTCCTTATATTCCTCTCTCCACACTTCTCTGGTTGCCAGAGATAGAACTTCCTGCCTGGACATCTATTCTGACCTTCTGGAGCTGTGTTGCTGCGTTCCCTGGTAGTTGGTCCAGAACGCTACCCTCCGGATCCCTGTTGGACCTTTGTGGTCTATTGTGATCGCCCACCTGGGTGTATGTGTTTGTCTGTTTTGTCTGTCCTCTCCCTGGTGTTTCCCTCTTAGTGATAGTGGTGCGGGACTAGCGATCCCACCGGCCCGTTCACTATCATTTTAGGGAAAGCCAGGGTTTTAGGCACGTGATCGCCGCACGGGTGAGGAACCCGTCTAGGGACGTCAGGGCAGTCAGGTGCCAGCCGCAAGGTGAGTTAGGGGTCACCACCTTTCCCTCTCCCTTGGGCATGGCTTTCCCTTTTTTCCTCCCTGTGCGTGACGTCGGTCATTACACATACACTGATGAGCAAAAGGGTAACAATGTTTTGAACTTTTGAATTTCAGACTCCATATCCTACCATTCACTACAGCTTCGAAAGTGAGACTACAATCATTTTATAGACAATCATCTTGTCTATCTCATACATAAATTGGACTTGCAACTATTTAGCGTATGATTAGTTATACAGATTCTTGTCATGTAACTGCTTTGTTAGCTTTTTCTCCTGGTGGTGGAACAATCTTTTTCTTCTTGTATACTACCAATTACAACCTGTTCTCACATTCCCTAATAGCTTAGTGTGTTTATTAGGTTGATTCCCAAGCAAAAGGTCATTGGTTCAAATTGAGGAGCAGCCATGAATAAGATTTCACAAGAAAAGAGAAACGTCATCATCCAGCTCATCGGTTGCGGTATCTTGGCCAAGAAAATTGCCAAACTGCATTATGCGAGTGCCATGACAGTTGGAAGAATACGAAATGAAGTGCGTCCATCCATTCCAAAGCCAAGAGGTGGACGTCCACGCAAAATCTCGGTGTCAACATTTTGGCTTTGACAAGGCCCCGACTCCATATCCTCATAAGAAGCTTTGGCTTGAGTTAGAAATAAAGTACAAACAGTGGACAGTAGAAGATTGGAAACGGGTGATTTGGAGCGATGAGATGAAAGTCAATAGACTGGGCTCTGAGGGGTGCAAATGGGTCTGGGAGAAACTAGGGAAAAGGGGGCTAATGGATTGAGAAATTGAAGGAACTGTCAAGTTCGGTGGATGAAGCCTATTGATATGGGGTTGTTTCACAGCCAAAGGCGTTGGATACTTGACCAGGATCGATGGTGGTCTCAATGCTGAGCTATATGTGAGCGAGTTATTTTGTGCATTCGAGTACCATGGGTATGAAAAGGATGACATGGTGTTCCAGCAGGACAACGACCCGAAGCATACATTGAGATTGGCGAAGAAATGGTTCAATGACCAGAGGTGCTGAATTGGCCCCATAGTCCCCCAGACTTCATTCCAATTGAACACTTGTGGGTAGAGTTGAAGAAAAAACTGTATTCGTACCCAAGTGAGTCGACCAATATGCACCAACATTGGGAACCTGTAGAAGAGACCTGGAAACAGATTTCAGTCGACACATGCTTGAATCTGATTGAGACCATTCCCAGACAGATTCAGGCAATGTTGAAAGCCAAAGGTGGATTTACAAGATACTAACAAAATAATAAATGATGAAAATTTAGAATTTTAGGGGCAAAATAGTAACAATGCAGTTACATGACAAGAATTTGCATAACTAATCATAAGCTAAATAGTTGCAAGTCCAATTTATGTATGATATAGTCAAGATGATTGTCTATAAAATTATGGTAGTCTCATGTTCTAAGCTGTAGTGGATGGTGAGATATGGACCCTAAAAGTCAGAAGTTCAAAACATGGTTACCCTTTTGCTTTTCAGTTGTAAAATTATAGTAATTGGAGAGCTGATATTAGGAGGAGTCTCCCCTGTTCCTAAATACCATGATCCTAATTTATGTTTTAATAGATGTACTATTTGGCCATTTAGATGTCAGTAT
Source organism: Bufo bufo (assembly GCF_905171765.1). Lineage (NCBI taxonomy): Eukaryota > Metazoa > Chordata > Amphibia > Anura > Bufonidae > Bufo > Bufo bufo. Next base: position 221,148,237 of record NC_053391.1, read on the forward strand.
CATGGGAACTTGCCATGTTAGATGTTAACTTAAGTTTTGTAATTATGTTTATACTAAGGCTGCGTTCAAATCTCTTAGAGATGATCCAGCATAAATGCCAGCTGTTGGCCAGATAAAAAACGTATGCAGTAGTATTTGTCCAGCCAAAACCCGGCATTTATGTCAAAAATGGGGAGACCCCATTATCGTCAAAAGGGATCTGGCGGTGATCTGTTAAATTCGGCAATGCTAAATCCGGTAAACACCGGCAGGCTGTTCTCTGCCGGAACAGGCTACTGGAAAATTCACCGGAGATGTGAACATGGCCTAACAGGATACAAAGTATGCAAAGTAACTTAATGTTGATACAGCAAAGCGGACGAGAGTGGGGAAGTGGATATGAAAAATTCCACTGGATATTTTTATGTGAATTAAGTCCTATATTATATAGGTGCTTTTTATTATAGGGAAAAAGAATTCAAATGTAAATAATATAAAATATTAATAAACAAAAATGAATAATTACATTAATTCTGTCATGTGACCTACTGTTTGTCACGGATCAGCGGGTGTGAACACACTGTGCCACTGACTGGCTATACTCTGGAGGGGCGTGTCTAAGCAACTACCTGGTTTTCACTAGAGCCTCTGGTGGTGAGGATAGACTTCAGCTGTTAGGGTAGTTGCCAGAGGCTGCTCCAGAGCAATCCCCAAGTCAGTGGCAGCTGGTCTGGGCGGACCAGGAGATACCTGAGTAGATACCAGAAGTACAAGCGTAGTCAGGCGGGCAGAGATGTTACCAGGAGCAACGGTGCAGGACCAAAGGATAAGGCAGAGACTTGGTCAGACAGGCAATAGGTGTCAGGCTGTGTCTCGGTCCTGGTGTAGTTTGCCGTGGCACGTCTGCCGTGCATGCAGTTGCCTGGGGCAATGTGTTGTTTCTGCGTGTGTGTCCACTGCTCCTGTTTCCTGGCCTCTCCCCAGTCTGGTGGTTATGGGGTTAAGATGTGGATGTGGTCTCATGGCTCTACTTATCCTGTTGCTGTGAGCATGAGGGCAGTTGTGTTCCAGCCTTGGTTGGTGCTGGAGCCTTGCTCCTTTCCTGGATATTCATCTTTCCAGTGTGAGGGCCCCCCTAGTTTGACAATGCCGAGATCCACACCTTAACCCCATAACAACCAGACTAGGGGAAAGGCCAGAAAACAGGAGCAGTGCACACACACTCAGAAACAACACATTGCCCCAGGCAACTGCATGCATGGGAGACGTGTCACGGCAAACTACACCAGGACCAAGACACAGCCGTGACAATAGGGCAGGCAGCACAGGTACAGGTCAGGCAATCCAGATCGGCAACAGGAGAGTCAAAGCAAGCAGGCAGGGATCAGGCGATAAGCAGAGTCCAGGAACGAAGTATGAATCAGGAGCACACGAGAGTATCAGGAACCAGCAAACTCAAGGACCTTGACACTGAGGCATCTGGGAAGGGGCTTAGCCACTTTAGTACCTGCAGGAGAGCCAGGGTTGATCAGCGAGGTCATCTGACCTAACCCACACAGCCCAGGGAGTGATGCACTCCGGCCTTAGAGCTGTGTAACATGAAACCAGCCGAACTCAAGCTGTGTCCAGGGCTGAGCGGAAGCTGTGGAGCAGAATCCTCAGAAGCAATAACAGAAACAAAGCCCAGGACCGCAGCGGTGAAATGGGAAGCAACCGGCCACAAGTCACCGCTGAGCGCGGTGCCCAGGACCGCGGCGATAGGCGGGGGAACAACGGCGTACAGCAGCCGCTATTACAGTACCCCCCTCTTACGCCCCTTTTCTTGAGTCCACAATGGACAAGAACCTTTTTATCAGGTCTGGAGCCTGAATATTCTTCTCTGGCTCCCAAGACCTCTCTTCTGGACCGAAGCCCTTCCAATCCACAGATAGTATGTTTTCTTACCCCGTTTCCTGAAGTCCAAGATGTCCTTGACCTCGAATGTCCCTTCGAGTCTTCAGACACCGGAATTGCCGTAGACAGAGCTGTTGAGAAGGGGTTAAGGACTATCGGTTTGAGTAAGGATACATGGAAGGCATTGGGGGACACGAAGAGAGAGAGATAGCCGTTTGATCTTCTTCAAACTACGAAGGGTCCCAGGAACCTAGGGGCAAAATTGAAACTAGGAAGCCTTAAAACGGATGTTTCTGTAGGAGAGCCATACCTTATCTCCCGGCAAGAACTGAGGCGGTTTTCTTCTATTCCTGTCCGTATTCGTCTTCATGCGGGTCACCCCTTTATCGATGCAAAGCTTGGTATCCTACCAGATCTTTCAAAAATCCCTAAAAGAGGAATCCGCCGCTGGTACTCCAGAAGATATAGGAACAGGGAGAGGAGTACGAGGATGCTGTCCAAAAATGACAAAGAAAGGAGATGACCCAGTGGACTCACTAGTATGGCTATTGTAGGAGAACTCTGCCCAAGGTAACAAATTGTACCCATTTGTCGTGTTGAGCTGAAACAAAATGCCGAAGGTAATTCTCCAATATCTGATTGACCCACCCTACTTGCCCGTTGGTTTGGGGGTGATAACCGAAGGAGAAGTTCAGGTCAATTTCTAGCAGTCGGCAAAGAGCTCTCCAGAGCTTGGAGGTAAACTGGACTCCCCGATCAGAAACAATATGCCCAGGTAAACCATGCAGGCAAAATATATGTTTCACAAACAGTTTAGCAAGTTCAGCAACCGAGGGCAATCCAGTCAAAGGAACGAAGTGCGCCATTTTGGAGAAGCAGTCCACGACCACCCAAATCACGGTACATCCGGCCGAACAGGGAAAATCTGTAATAAAGTCCATGGCAATGTGTTGCCATGGAGCATCAGGATCAGTTAGCAATAACAACAGACCAGGCAGTTTGCTCCTGGAGATTTTATTTTGAGCACAGACGGTGCAGGCAGAGACATAATCACGCACATCCTTGGACAATGTGGGCCACCAGTAGTGGCGAGACACCAGTTCTGTGGTCTTGCGAATACCTGGGTGACCGGCCAGTTTGGAGTTGTGCCCCCACGTTAGGATACGTTTTCTTTTGGCAGATGGCACAAATGTCCTCCCGGGAGGAATGTCTCTTACCAGCACAGGAGGCACTGTGATCAAGCGAGCAGGATCTACAATGTATTGGGGCTCTTCCTGCTGCTCTGCAAAGTCAAATGACCTAGACAGAGCATCCGCCTTGATGTTTTGGGTTAGCAGTTAAGCCAGCCTTCCTAAGGGAGTCCACTACAGCCTGTACTTTAGGTAGGTGACTTTCCCAGACGGTGCTATGGACAATGATATCGTCCAGGTACTCCGAAGCGTATCGACGATGTAGACGGAGTATAATATCCATTAGCCTTTGAAACGTGGTGGGAGCGCCAAGTAGACCAAAGGGTAATACCTTGTACTGATACAGCCCCTCTGGCGTGATGAAAGCTGTTTTTTTTTTAGCAGCCTCCGTCAAGGGTATCTGCCAGTACCCTTTGGTGAGGTCCAACACAGAAAAATACCGGGCTTGGCCCAACTTTTCAATAAGCTCATCCACTCGGGGCAAGGGATACGTGTCAAACTTGGACACTTCATTAAGTTTGCGGAAGTCATTACAGAACCACAATGTCTCGTCTGGCTTGGGTATTAATACTATCGGACTGGAGAGGGGGCGGAGACGGGAGCCATAGGGTGTGTGCTCATGTCGAGGGTTCCGCCCCCAGTAAGTCTCATATTAGGGTGCAATGTCTGTGGCAGTTCGGACCTAGGAGGGGGTGGAGACAGTGGGCGGGGGCCGTAGGGTGTGCACCTCTGTCGAGGGTTCTGCCTCCAGTATGCGGCTGTAATGTCTATGACAGTTCGGACCTGGAGGGGGTGTAGATGGTAGGCGGGAACACGGTGTGTACTTCGGGCGGGGGGTTCCGCCTCCAATAGCTATGGTACAAGGTTGCTATGTATGTGGGCGGAGTTTGGTTTGAGTGGCAAGTGGCTATGTTCGCTTATTGAGAACATACATCGCAAAGCCAGGGAGCAGTGGGGATGGTAGGCAGGGTGAATAAGATGTGTGATACTGGCAGGAGTTATGCCTACCGCATCTACATGTGTGGGGCCGCGACGTTTGTGGGCGGTATATCATAGTATGTCAGATTTGTGCGTTCTCTCGGATGTCCAGTGATCTTTAATCGTCTCTTTGTGTGTATATGGGGCGTCACTGGGTATTCTATTATATTAAAATTACATGAGTTTAAAAAGTGAGGTTATGAGACTACTAAAAGATCTGAAATTAAAATGCTGCTCTAGTCGTCTTTATTTTTGTCTTTTCCTTTTCATTTTAATAAAACTAATAATAAAAATGAATAAAAATAAAATATTTAACTCTTTTGTGCCTAGGGTGTCTAGATCAGTGCAGTAAGTTAAAGAACAGTTTCACTAATCTCATTAAGACCATACGGAGTCAAAGTGTCTAACTGGTATATCCAGTATACCTCCCTTCTCTGTAGTTTTGCTATTGTATGGGTTCTCTGGGATAAAGTCGATTGGAGTAAGCTTCAATGTACAGTACAGACCAAAAGTTTGGACACACCTTCTCATTCAAAGAGCTTTCTTTATTTTCATGACTATGAAGGCATCAAAACTTTGAATTAACACATGTGGAATTATATACATAACAAACAAGTGTGAAACAACTGAAAATATGTCATATTCTAGGTTCTTCAAAGTAGCCACCTTTTGCTTTGATTACTGCTTTGCACACTTGTTGGCCCTTTTGACTCTGCGGTCCAGTTCACCCCAAACCATCTCGATTGGGTTCAGGTCCGGTGACTGTGGAGGCCAGGTCATCTGGCGCAGCACCCCATCACTCTCCTTCATGGTCAAATAGCCCTTTCTTTCAAAGTTTTCCCAATTTTTCAGCTGACTGACTGACCTTCATTTCTTAAAGTAATGATGGCCACTCGTTTTTCTTTACTTAGCTGCTTTTTTCTTGCCATAATACAAATTCTAACAATCTATTCAGTAGGACTATCAGCTGTGTATCCACCTGACTTCTCCTCAACGCCACTGATGGTCCCAACCCCATTTATAAGGCAAGAAATCCCACTTATTAAACCTGACAGGGCACACCTATGAAGTGAAAACCATTTCAGATGACTACCTCTTGAAGCTCATCAAGAGAATGCCAAGAGTGTGCAAAGCAGTAATCAAAGCACCTAGAATATGAGATATTTTCAGTTGTTTCACACTTGTTTGTTATGTATATAATTCCACATGTGTTAATTCATAGTTTTGATGCCTTCATAGTCATAAAAATAAAGAAAACTCTTTGAATGAGAAGGTGTGTCCAAACTTTTGGTCTGTACTGTATGTTGGTTTTTTTCTTTTGTGGTTGCACAGTGTCTTGAGATGCTATGTTTCGGGCACAGATTTTTTATATTATGTCTGTGTTGATTCATTCTGAAATGTAATGGTTGTGTAGTGCGGCCTACATATTGAAGGCCACACTCACACTCAATCAAATATATGACATAGCTACTTTGACATGTTAGATGGTACTTTATAGAAAAGGTAGCGTCGTTTTTTGTGGAGTCGAAGGTTGTGCGGTTATGTGCGATCATACTACAGCAAAGGCACCTTTTATTTCACATTTAAAGCTGCCTACACGTTTTTGTGTGGTGCTTTTTTGTGCCTTAAAATTATGTTTCGACTTGCTCCGCGCCAAAGTGCTCTTGATTGTGGGGGCTCTCCTATACGTAATGATTGGTTTCTTAGGGAGGTAGTTTACAAGGTAGGGATCTTGCCTTAAGATGTGCCAGTGTTTTGTTAGTATTGCGCGGACAGCCTTATTTGAGGTATTGTATTGTGTAATGAGATTTAGATGTCTTTCCGTTTTTTCATCTTCTTTCTTTATTTTGCCTATAAGGCATTCTTTCTGTGTATTCATCTTGCTCCTTTTATATACATTTTTTATACGTTTTTTTGGGTAGCTTTTGTCTAAGAATCTTTTTTGTATAGTCTTAGCTTGTTGAATGAAATCCTCATCTTCTGTACAATTACGTCTCACACGTTTATACTGGCTATACGGGACATTCTGTAGCCTTTTTTTGTGGTGGAAACTCCTATAGTGTATATAGCTGTTGGTGTCTACCTGCTTGAAAAAAGTTTTTGTAGTGAGGGTATTGTTTTTATTGGTGATAGTGATGCCCAAAAAGTTTCTCAGTCCTGTCATAGTTCGGGGTGAAGGAGATACCCCAGTCTGTATTATTGAGCTCTTCACAGAATTTTAGTACCGAATTTTCATCCCCATCCCAGATGATAAAAATATCATCTATCTACCTTTTTATAGTACACGATCTGTTATTTTGCATGTGTGTTATTGTAAATGTACCTGTTTTCAAAATGGCCCATGAATAAATTTTGCGAAAATCCGGTGCGACTTTCGTGCCCATAGCGGTTCCGCGGCACTGATGATATATGTTACTTTTGTAAATGAAACTGTTGTTTTCTAGAATAAATTGTAAGCTCTCCAATAGGAAACGAACTTGTGGTGGTTTCAGTGTAGGATCGTTACGTAGTGTTGTTTCCACACAGTGTAGGCCTAAATCGTGCTGTATGTTAGAATACAGTGCTGTCACATCCATGGTGAGCAATGTGTATGTTTCTTTTCATTTAATATTATCAAGTTCCTGAATTAGCTGTCTGGAGTCGTGTAGGTAACTGGGTAGGTCGCAAACGTAGGGTTGTAAGAAGAGATCAAGATAGTGTGACAGATTGCTGGTTGCTGAATTTGTATTTGACACAATGGTTCTTCCTGGAGGATTTTCTGTGTTCTTGTGTATTTTTGGGAGATGATAGAAATAGGAATTGGATGGACATTTTGGTGTGAGAAAGTTTTTTTCTTTTTTGTTTATATATTGGTTACCATATGCTACTTTTATGAGGTTTATTAGTCTTTTTGCTACATCTGGGATAGGGTTATCTGATATTTCGCGGTAGTAATTTGTGTCGCTTAGAATGTTTAAGGCCTCACTTTCAAAAACTAAAAAAACGGAAAGACATCTAAATCTCATTACACAATACAATACCTCAAATAAGGCTATCCGCGCAATACTAACAAAACACTGGCACATCTTAAGGCAAGATCCCTACCTTTTAAACTACCTCCCTAAGAAACCAATCATTACGTATAAGAGAGCCCCCACAATCAAGAGCACTTTGGCACCGAGCGAGCCGAAACATCATTTTAAGGCACAAAAAAAGCACCACACAAAAACCAGTAAACAGCTTTAAATGTGAAATAAAAAGGTGCCCTTTGCTTGTAGTATCATCGCACATAAGAATCACGGAAGGTGTGGGATACGCTAAAATGTAACTTTTATTGGTATATCAATAAAATAAGGGGAAGAACGTGACCTAAAAAATCCCTAATAATTATAGGCAGGTGGGGTGGCACTAACCAAGTGCTCAAACAAATAGTGACATGTGAACCCACCATGTGTATAGTGTCGCCACCTCCACTCTGTAGCCAAAGGGATATGAAAATGTTTCCCAATATCAAACCACCTCCTTGAACCTGGAAGGCTATCCAGGCTCAACTATGGAGAGGTATGATAGGAATCACATACAAGCTAATCACCAACAGCTGATGCTATAGTGGTAGCATGAGAGCCAGGAGACAAGAGTGTATTTGTGTGATAGACACTACAATGTCCCAGTGCTCTCAGACAAGCTGTGATGATTAAATTGGGAAGAACAGGGTTGGGTGCAGATCAGGGTGCCCTGGTGATACGGCGTCCTGATACACTGTGTCAAGCATGGATCACCTCTGTGCTGTATGATTCAGGTTGTAGCAACATAGCCAAAGGTATCCAGCAGGATCGCACCCAATCCTACTTCCCAAGAGAACTGTCATCTAGCTCATGCTATCGCAGTAATACTGGCTCAACGCGTTTCCTCTATGTAAGAATCATCAGGAACAAAAATAACCTGCCTATCTAAGCTGAGCTATCTCATTCATTCAGAGCAACAGCATGACAGCATATCCGGCGCTAGTACGGCCGTGAGGCGGCGGCCGAAAGCGCTCTGATTTAAGGAGGAAAGCCCTCCCCCATTGATGACGCAGGGATCGCATGTTAGCCAATCATGTGTGGAAGGGCGGGGTGCCTATAAACCTCCCACATCACGCTGGCTAGACCAAAGTAAGCGATGCCTGCATCTAGGTATTGTGTATATGTATAGAGGAATACTTGGCAAAACATTTAATAATACTGGATGGAATGTCGAGAAGGGATATGTGAAGGAAACAACGAAAATCAGCAGCAACCGCCTATAACCATAACTTTTTTAATTTTCCGGTCACATAGCTGTATGAGTGCTTATTTTTTGCGGGACAAGTTGTACTTTCTAATGCCACCATTAATTATGGCAAGAAATGTTGTGGGAAGCGGTAAAAAAAATCCAAAAACGTAATCCCTTCATCGTTTTAAAGGTTTTGTTCCTACGGCGTTTTGTTTATGGTAAAACTGACCCATGCCTTTTATTCTCTGCATCAGTATGATTACAACGATACCCCAAGTGTATAGTTTTTTTATGTCTAAATAGTGTAAAAATAAATTTAAACTTTGAGAAAAAAATAAGTTTTATATCACCATATTCTGACCCCCATAACTTTTTTATACTTATGTCTACTGAGCTGTTTTTTGCAGAACAGTCTGTATTTTTAATTGATACCATTTCGGAGTATGCGTGACTTTTTGATCATATTTTATTACCGTTTTTTGGGGTAAGAGAAACAATGAAAAAATGGCAAATCGGCCATTTTGACCCTTTTTTCCGTTACGCCATTCGCCGTATTGGATTTTTTTTTCTATTTTAATAGTATGGGCATTTTCTGTCGCGGTGATACCCATGATGTTTATATTTATTGTTATTTAGGTATTTATTTTTTAATTATACGGAAAGGGGGGTGATTTAAACTTTTATGTATTTTTTATATATTTTTTAACTTTTTTTTTTATTTTGTGATCATTATGTGCCTAAATTTATTTTATTTTTTTAATTTTGGTTTATCAGGAATTTATTATTAGCTTATTTTGCTCACTTTTGCTCATTTCTTATCCTGGCCTGCCATCTAGTGGCCAAAATAAGAATTGCAGTTTGAATACTGTTAGCCTATTCAGTAAGGCTTACAGTATTCAGCGCAACTACCTATGCCCGGATTGGACATATGGGGTATAGGTAGGAAGCATTTAATATAGCACATATAGGTAGGAAGCATTTAATTACCGCGATAGGCATTATTGCCGGTCACAGTAATTAGCCGCAGGTCTCTGCTGTATGAAACAGCAGAGATCTGCCGGCCGTGACGCCTGCTGCACGTGCGAGCGAGCTTCATGTTTACACATCGCACCAGAGCCGAACATGTACGGCGTTGGTAGCCTAAGGGTTAAGATCTAAAATTGTACAAAACCAAAATAATACACTAATATTGCTTAAAATGTTGAAAAGTGTGTTTCATCTTTAACCACCTCAGCCCCCTTAGCTTAAACACCCTTAATGACCAGGCCACTTTTTACACTTCTGACCTACACTACTTTCACCGTTTATTGCTCGGTCATGCAACTTACCACCCAAATGAATTTTACCTCCTTTTCTTCTCACTAATAGAGCTTTCATTTGGTGGTATTTCATTGCTGCTGACATTTTTACTTTTTTTGTTATTAATCGAAATTTAACGATTTTTTTGCAAAAAAATGACATTTTTCACTTTCAGTTGTAAAATTTTGCAAAAAAAACGACATCCATATATAAATTTTTCTCTAAATTTATTGTTCTACATGTCTTTGATAAAAAAAAAATGTTTGGGTAAAAAAAAAATGGTTTGGGTAAAAGTTATAGCGTTTACAAACTATGGTACAAAAATGTGAATTTCCGCTTTTTGAAGCAGCTCTGACTTTCTGAGCACCTGTCATGTTTCCTGAGGTTCTACAATGGCCAGACAGTACAAACACCCCACAAATGACCCCATTTCGGAAAGTAGACACCCTAAGGTATTCGCTGATGGGCATAGTGAGTTCATAGAACTTTTTATTTTTTGTCACAAGTTAGCGGAAAATGATGATTTTTTATTTTTATTTATTTTTTCTTACAAAGTCTCATATTTCACTAACTTGTGACAAAAAATAAAAACTTCTATGAACTCACTATGCCCATCAGCGAATACCTTGGGGTGTCTTCTTTCCAAAATGGGGTCACTTGTGGGGTAGTTATACTGCCCTGGCATTCTAGGGGCCCTAATGTGTGGTGAGTAGTTTGAAATCAAAATCTGTAAAAAATGGCCGGTGAAATCCGAAAGGTGCTCTTTGGAATGTGGGCCCCTTTGCCCACCTAGGCTGCAAAAAAGTGTCACACATGTGGTATCTCCGTATTTAGGAGAAGTTGGGCAATGTGTTTTGGGGTGTCATTTTACATATACCCATGCTGGGTGAGATAAATATCTTGGTCAAATGCCAACTTTGTATAAAAAAAATGGGAAAAGTTGTCTTTTGCCAAGATATTTCTCTCACCCAGCATGGGTATATGTAAAATGACACCCCAAAACACATTGCCCAAGTTCTCCTGAGTACGGAGATACCACATGTGTGACACTTTTTTGTAGCCTAGGTGGGCAAAGGGGCCCACATTCCAAAGAGCACCTTTCGGATTTCACCGGCCATTTTTTACAGATTTTGATTTCAAACTACTTACCACACATTAGGGCCCCTAGAATCCCAGGGCAGTATAACTACCCCACAAGTAACCCCATTTTGGAAAGAAGGCACCCCAAGGTATTCCGTGAGGGGCATGGCGAGTTCCTAGAATTTTTTATTTTTTGTCACAAGTTAGCGGAAAATGATGATTTTTATTTTTTTTTTTTCTTACAAAGTCTCATATTCCACTAACTTGTGGCAAAAAATAAAAACTTCCATGAACTCACTATGCCCATCAGCAAATACCTTGAGGTGTCTTCTTTCCAAAATGGGGTCACTTGTGGGGGTAGTTATACTGCCCTGGGATTCTAGGGGCCCTAATGTGTGGTAAGTAGTTTGAAATCAAAATCTGTAAAAAATGGCCGGTGAAATCCGAAAGGTGCTCTTTGGAATGTGGGCCCCTTTGCCCACCTAGGCTGCAAAAAAGTGTCACACATGTGGTATCTCCGTACTCAGGAGAAGTTGGGCAATGTGTTTTGGGGTGTCATTTTACATATACCCATGCTGGGTGAGAGAAATATCTTGGCAAAAGACAACTTTTCCCATTTTTTTATACAAAGTTGGCATTTGACCAAGATATTTATCTCACCCAGCATGGGTATATGTAAAATGACACCCCAAAACACATTGCCCAACTGCTCCTGAGTACGGAGATACCACATGTGTGACACTTTTTTGCAGCCTAGGTGGGCAAAGGGGCCCACATTCCAAAGAGCACCTTTCGGATTTCACCGGCCATTTTTTACAGATTTTGATTTCAAACTACTTACCACACATTAGGGCCCCTAGAATCCCAGGGCAGTATAACTACCCCACAAGTGACCCCATTTTGGAAAGAAGACACCCCAAGGTATTCGCTGATGGGCATAGTGAGTTCATTGAAGTTTTTATTTTTTGTCACAAGTTAGTGGAATATGAGACTTTGTAAGAAAAAAAAAAAATCATAATTTTCCACTAACTTGTGACAAAAAATAAAAAATTCTAGGAACTCGCCATGCCCCTCACGGAATACCTTGGGGTGTCTTCTTTCCAAATGGGGTCACTTGTGGGGTAGTTATACTGCCCTGGCATTCTAGGGGCCCTAATGTGTGGTAAGTAGGTAAATGACCTGTGAAATCCGAAAGGTGCTCTTTGGAATGTGGGCCCCTTTGCCCACCTAGGCTGCAAAAAAGTGTCACACATGTGGTATCGCCGTATTCAGGAGAAGTTGGGCAATGTGTTTTGGGGTGTCTTTTTACATATACTTATGCTGGGTGAGAGAAATATCTCGGCAAAAGACAACTTTTCCAATTTTTTATACAAAGTTGGCATTTGACCAAGATATTTATCTCACCCAGCATGGGTATATGTAAAATGACACCCCAAAACACATTGCCCAACTTCTCCTGAGTACGGCGATACCAGATGTGTGACACTTTTTTGCAGCCTAGATGCGCAAAAGGGCCCATATTCCTTTTATGAGGGCATTTTTAGACATTTGGATCCCAGACTTCTCACGCTTTAGGGCCCCTAAAAACCCAAGGCAGTATAAATACCCCACATGTGACCCCATTTTGGAAATGAGACACCCCAAGGTATTCAATGAGGGGCATGGTGAGTTCATAGAAATTTTTTTTTTTTGGCACAAGTTAGCGGAAATTGATATATATTTTATTTTTCTCACAAAGTCTTCCTTTCCGCTAACTTGGGACAAAAATTTCAATCTTTCATGGACTCAATATGCCCCTCAGCGAATACCTTGGGGTGTCTTCTTTCCGAAATGGGGTCACATGTGGGGTATTTATACTGCCCTGGCATTCTAGGGGCCCTAAAGCGTGAGAAGAAGTCTGGAATATAAATGTCTAAAAAATTTTACGCATTTGGATTTCGTGAGGGGTATGGTGAGTTCATGTGAGATTTTATTTTTTGACACAAGTTAGTGGAATATGAGACTTTGTAAGAAAAAAAAAAAAATCTGCTAACTTGGGCCAAAAAAATGTCTGAATGGAGCCTTACAGGGGGGTGATCAATGACAGGGGGGTGATCAGGGAGTCTATAGGGGGTGATCACCCCCCTGTCATTGATCACCCCCTATAAGGCTCCATTCAGATGTCCATATGTGTTTTGCGGATCCGATCCATGTATCCGTGGATCCGTAAAAAACATACGGACATCTGAATGCAGCCTTACAGGGGGGTGATCAATGACAGGGGGGTGATCAATGACAGGGGGGTGATCAGGGAGTCTATATGGGGTGATCACCCCCCTGTCATTGATCACCCCCCTATAAGGCTCCATTCAGATGTCCGTATGTGTTTTGCGGATCCGATCCATGTATCCGTGGATCCGTAAAAAACATACGGACATCTGAATGCAGCCTTACAGGGGGGTGATCAATGACAGGGGGGTGATCAGGCAGTCTATATGGGGTGATCACCCCCCTGTCATTGATCACCCCCCTATAAGGCTCCATTCAGATGTCCGTATGTGTTTTGCGGATCCGATTTATGTATCCGTGGATCCGTAAAAAACATACGGACATCTGAATGCAGCCTTACAGGGGGGTGATCAATGACAGGGGGTGATCAATGACAGGGGGGTGATCAGGGAGTCTATATGGGGTGATCACCCCCCTGTCATTGATCACCCCCCTATAAGGCTCCATTCAGACGTCCGTATGTGTTTTGCGGATCCGATTTATGTATCCGTGGATCCGTAAAAAACATACGGACATCTGAATGCAGCCTTACAGGGGGGTGATCAATGACAGGGGGTGATCAATGACAGGGGGGTGATCAGGGAGTCTATATGGGGTGATCACCCCCCTGTCATTGATCACCCCCCTATAAGGCTCCATTCAGACGTCCGTATGTGTTTTGCGGATCCGATCCATGTATCAGTGGATCCGTAAAAATCATACGGACGTCTGAATGGAGCCTTACAAGGGGGTGATCAATGACAGGGGGGTGATCAGGGAGTCTATATGGGGTGATCAAGGGTGAATAAGGGGTTAATAAGTGACAGGGGGGGGGTGTAGTGTAGTGGTGCTTGGTGCAACATATTACTGAGCTACCTGTGTCCTCTGGTGGTCGATCCAAACAAAGGGGACCACCAGAGGACCAGGTAGCAGGTATATTAGACGCTGTTATCAAAACAGCGTCTAATATACCTGTTAGGGGTTAAAAAAAATCACATCTCCAGCCTGCCAGCGAACAATCGCCGCTGGCAGGCTGGAGATCCACTCGCTTACCTTCCGTTCCTGTGAGCGCGCGCGCCTGTGAGCGCGCGTTTACAGGAAATCTCGGCTCACGCGAGATGACGCGTATATGCGTCGCTGAGCGCAGGGCTGCCACCTCCGGAACGCGAATCTGCGTTAGGCGGTCCGGAGGTGGTTAAAGAAGTTGTCCGGTGCCCACATCAGAATTTTTTCATGTGCTCCTAACAGCCCTCATCATGCATATATATTCCCCAATACCTGTTTTTCATGTCTGTGCTTTCTTTCCCCATGTCTAGGCTTCAAAGTATCCTGACAGATCTCTTTATTTTCTCCACTTCCTGTTTTTTTGAATGCCTAACTTTATTGATAATCAACCCTGGCTGCACTGAGTGATGAGTCGCTGTTCAGTCTGTAGAAGCTATGCCCACTATACCTTTTGTGGCCATTATACTACAGCCATATATGCATCCTGCTAGTGTCTCTACATCACATCACTGTCAGTTCACAGGCTCTTCCCTCACCATCTAGGAGTACAATAAACAGCTTGAATCAGCAAGCGTATCCAAACGCATCTGTATTTAATCCTATCATGTATGGTACAGCCTGCTGTGCCTGATACATAGCCTGTTGTGTTGTGTGTGATACTGCCTGCTAAGCGGCGTATCTCATCCCATTTTGTACTATACTGCTTGCTATGTGTATCTAATCCCATCTTGTACTGTACTGTCTGGTGTATATCTAAGCTTATCATGTCAGATATTGTCTGCTGTGCCTGTATCTAAATCTATCACCTGCGATACAGTCTACTGTTCCTGTATCAAAGATTTTCATGTCTAATCCTATCTTGTATGATCTTGCCTGCTGAGCTGTGTATCTAATCCTATCTTACATGATACTGTCTGCTGAAGTGTGTATATAGAACCTCATGCACACAGCCGTATCCGTTTTGCGTTCTGCCAATTGTGGATCCACTAAATAAGGATACTCCTTTTGCCATCTGCATTTTTTTTGCAGTCCCTTTTACTTCTATGGGTTTGAAGTCTGCATTTTGAGGACCAGAACAAGAGATGTTCTTTCTTTTGTGGAACTGACATACGGATGTGGAAAACACTTGGACGGCATCTGTGTGCCTTCAGCATCCATATGTCAGTTCTGCAAAAGATAGAACATATCCTACATTGGTCCTCAAAATGCAGACCTCAAACCCATTGAATTCAAAGGGTCTGCAAAAAAATGTGGATCACACACGGATGGTATCCTTATTTAGCGGATCCACGATTTGCAGACCGCTGAATGCATAAAGTCATGTACATGAAGCCTAATTCTATCTTTTTTGGTCCTGCCTGCTGAAGTGTTTTTCTTGGCCTATCATGTGTGATACACTATGTGATTCGACCATGATCAGCCCAGGAAACACGGTCCGTGTGCAGGTCGCATCTCCCAGGCTGACTGCACTCTCCTGACCCGAACTGACTGTATCTGTATCACAGTAATTATGATACAGCTAGTCTCTTATCTGATCAGGGGGGTATGTACACATGAAGAAGAGAGTACTGCAACTGTGTGGTGGTCAGATAAAGACTGGTTGTATCATAAATTACTATCATATACACTGCGTGCAGAATTAATAGGCAAATGAGTATTTTGACCACATCATCCTCTTTATGCATGTTGTCTTACTCCAAGCTGTATAGGCTCGAAAGCCTACTACCAATTAAGCATATTAGATGATGTGCATCTCTGTAATGAGAAGGGGTGTGGTCTAATGACATCAACACCCTATATCAGGTGTGCATAATTATTAGGCAACTTCCTTTGGAAAAATGGGTCAAAAGAAGGATTTGACAGGCTCAGAAAAGTCAAAAATAGTGAGATATCTTGCAGAGGGATACTGCACTCTTAAAATTGCAAAGCTTCTGAAGCGTGATCATCGAACAATCAAGCGTTTCATTCAAAATAGTCAACAGGGTCGCAAGAAGAGTGTGGAAAAACCAAGGCGCAAAATAACTGCCCATGAACTGAGAAAAGTCAAGCGTGCAGCTGCCAAGATGCCACTTGCCACCAGTTTGGCCATATTTCAGAGCTGCAACATCACTGGAGTGCCCAAAAGCATAAGGTGTGCAATACTCAGAGACATGGCCAAGGTAAGAAAGGCTGAAAGACGACCACCACTGAACAAGACACACAAGCTGAAACGTCAAGACTGGGCCAAGAAATATCTCAAGACTGATTTTTCTAAGGTTTTATGGACTGATGAAATGAGAGTGAGTCTTGATGGGCCAGATGGATGGGCCCGTGGCTGGATTGGTAAAGGGCAGAGAGCTCCAGTCCGACTCAGACGCCAGCAAGGTGGAGGTGGAGTACTGGTTTGGGCTGGTATCATCAAAGATGAGCTTGTGGGGCCTTTTCGGGTTGAGGATGGAGTCAAGCTCAACTCCCAGTCCTACTGCCAGTTTCTGGAAGACACCTTCTTCAAGCAGTGGTACAGGAAGAAGTCTGCATCCTTCAAGAAAAACATGATTTTCATGCAGGACAATGCTCCATCACACGTGTCCAAGTACTCCACAGCGTGGCTGGCAAGAAAGGGTATAAAAGAAGAAAATCTAATGACATGGCCTCCTTGTTCACCTGATCTGAACCCCATTGAGAACCTGTGGTCCATCATCAAATGTGAGATTTACAAGGAGGGAAAACAGTACACCTCTCTGAACAGTGTCTGGGAGGCTGTGGTTGCTGCTGCACGCAATGTTGATGGTGAACAGATCAAAACACTGACAGAATCCATGGATGGCAGGCTTTTGAGTGTCCTTGCAAAGAAAGGTGGCTATATTGGTCACTGATTTGTTTTTGTTTTGTTTTTGAATGTCAGAAATGTATATTTGTGAATGTTGAGATGTTATATTGGTTTCACTGGTAAAAATAAATAATTGAAATGGGTATATATTTGTTTTTTGTTAAGTTGCCTAATAATTATGCACAGTAATAGTCACCTGCACACACAGATATCCCCCTAAAATAGCTAAAACTAAAAACAAACTAAAAACTACTTCCAAAAATATTCAGCTTTGATATTAATGAGTTTTTTGGGTTCATTGATAACATGGTTGTTGTTCAATAATAAAATTAATCCTCAAAAATACAACTTGCCTAATAATTCTGCACTCCCTGTAGTCAGTTCAGGAAGCTGCGGTCGGCCTAGAAAATGTGCCCAACACATGGACCGTGATTCCTGGGCCGATCACGGTCGCTTGCATGAACCCTATAACTTATAATTAACAGTGACACCCACAGTGCCACCATAACAATGACATCCACAGAGCCCCCATAACAGTGACATCCATAGTGCCCACATAACAGTGGCATCCACAGTGCCCCCCGTGCCATCCACAGTGCCCCCATAACAGTGACATCCACAGTGTTACCATAAGTGACATCCACGGAGCCCCCTACAGCGCCCCCATAAGTGACATCTACAGTGTCCCCATAATAGTGATAGCTACAGCATTCCCATAACAGTGACACCCACAGCGCCCCATAACAGTGACATCCACAGTGTTACCATAAGTGACATCCACGGGAGCCCCCTACAGCGCCCCCATAACAGTGACATCTACAGTGTCCCCATAACAGTGACATCCACAGTGTTACCATAAGTGACATCCACAGAGCCCTCTACAGCGCTCCCATAACAGTGACATCTACAGTGTCCCCATAACAGTGATAGCTACAGCATTCCCATAACAGTGACACCAACAGCGCCCCATAACAGTGACATCCACAGTGCCCCCCGTGCCATCCACAGTGCCCCCATAACAGGAACATCTACAGAGCCCCCATAAGTGACATCCACAGTGTTACCATAAGTGACATCCACAGTGCCCCCAACAGCGCCCCCATAATAGTGACATCTACAGTGTCCCCATAATAGTGATAGCTACAGCATTCCCATAACAGTGACACCCACAGCGCCCCATACCAGTGACATCCACAGTGTTACCATAAGTGACATCCACGGAGCCCCCTACAGCGCCCCCATAACAGTGACATCTACAGTGTCCCCATAACAGTGACCTCCACAGTGTTACCATAAGTGACATCCACGGAGCCCCCTACAGCGCCCCCATAACAGTGACATCTACAGTGTCCCCATAACAGTGACATCCACAGTGTTACCATAAGTGACATCCACGGAGCCCCCTACAGTGCCCCCATAACAGTGACATCTACAGTGTCCCCATAACAGTGATAGCTACAGCATTCCCATAACAGTGACACCCACAGCGCCCCATAACAGTGACATCCACAGTGCCCCCCGTGCCATCCACAGTGCCCCCATAACAGGAACATCTACAGAGCCCCCATAAGTGACATCCACAGTGTTACCATAAGTGACATCCACAGTGCCCCCAACAGCTCCCCCATAATAGTGACATCTACAGTGTCCCCATAACAGTGATAGCTACAGCATTCCCATAACAGTGACATCCACAGCGCCCCCATAACAGTGACATCTACAGTGTCCCCATAACAGTGATAGCTACAGCATTCCCATAACAGTGACACCCACAGTGCCCCCCGTGCCATCCACAGTGCCCCCATAACAGGAACATCTACAGAGCCCCCATAAGTGACATCCACAGTGCCCCCAACAGCCCCCCCATAATAGTGACATCTACAGTGTCCCCATAACAGTGATAGCTACAGCATTCCCATAACAGTGACATCCACAGCGCCCTCATAACAGTGACTTCCACAGCGCCCCCAGTGGCATCCACACTGCCCCCAAATGCCATCTACAGTGCCCCCAGTGACATAAAGTATCCCTCAGTGCCATCCACAGTGCCCCCAAATGCTATACATAGTGCCCACAGTGACATCCTCAGAGCCCTCAAATGCCCCCCAAGTGCAATTCACATTATAGTAATCAGCTATGCTGTGACTCATACACATCACTTACATCACGCGGTGTATGAGTTAGTACAGGCTTCACACAGAAGATGGTTGGTATGCGCACCAGTGTGCAGGTGTCAGGACTATGGAAGGTCGGCAGGAGGCAGTGACGTCAATGATGACACGCCGCCTCCTGTGCCAGAGTTGAAAAGAGAAAGATGGCGAGGGAGCGGAAGCTCTGGAAATGCTGCAGGAGCGGTCACGTGTCCATGTAGAGGACCGTGGAAACGCAAGAGCTGCGGAGGGTAAGTGTTATTGTAATAATCTTCGCTCCACAGGTTATTTTTAAGGACCAATTTTGAAGTAGGGCACGGAGAACCCATTTAACTTTATGCCTTTTGGAGAACATTTCATCTTTAACTTGTTTAACTCTACACAGTAAGGCCTTATGCACACGACCGTTGTTCGGGTCCGCATCCGAGCCGCACTTTTTGCGGCTCGGGTGCGGACCTATTCACTTCAGTGGGGCCAAAAAAGATGCGGACAGCACTCCGTGTGCTGTCCACATTCTTTGCTCCGTTCCGTGGCCCCGCAAAAAAAAATAGCATGTCCTTTTCTTGTCCATTTTGCGGACAAGAATAGGCATTTCTACAATGGGCCGTCCGTTCCGTTCCGCAAATTGCGGAAGGCACACGGGCGGATTCCGTTTTTTGTGGACCGCAAAAAACGAAGCAGTCGTGTGCATGAGGCCTAACAATTATTTTGACCAAACTTTTTTGCATACCACTGTACAGTTGTGTTCAAAATATAAGCAGTGTGTTTAAAAAAAGTTAATAAAGCGCTAAATCCTTCTAATATTTTTTTTTACATACACACAAATGCATTGGGAACACTACACATTCTATTCCAAAACAAAACATGAAGAAAAATATATCAAATTTGTGCTGTTCCTCTAAAAAAATTGTGAAGAAAAGTGAATATTAGACTGTTCAAAAAAAATAGCAGTGTTTGTATTCTTCTTTACAAACTCAAACATTCACTATATAAACGGAAAAATGTTTGAAGATTTTGCTTTCCTTTGAATCACTTAACTAATATTTAGTTGTATAACCACTGTTTCTGAGAACTGCTGTACATCTGTGTCGCATGGAGTCAACCAACTTCTGCCACCTGTGAACAGGTATTCCAGCCCAGGATGATTGGACTAAATTCCACAGTTCTTCTCTATTTCTTGGTTTTGCCTCAGAAACTGCATTTTTGATGTCACCCCACAAGTTTTCTATTGGATTAAGATCCGGGGATTGGGCTGACCACTCCATAACGTCAATCTTGTTGGTCTGGAACCAAGATGCTGCACGTTTACTGGTGTGTTTGGGGTCGTTGTCTTGTTAGAACACCCATTTCAAGGGCATTTCCTCTTCAGCATAAGGCAGCATGACCTCTCCAAGTATTCTGATGTATTCAAACTGATCCATGATCCTTGTTATGCGATAAATAGGCCCAACACCGTAGTATGAGAAACATCTCCATATCATGATGCTTGCGCCACCATGCTTCACTGTCTTCACAGTGTACTGTGGCTTGAATTCAGTGTTTGGGGGTCGTCTGACAAACTGTCTCCGGCCACTAGACCCAAAAAGAACAATCTTACTTTCATCAGTCCACAAAATGTCTCTTTAGGCCAGTCAATGTCCTCTTTGGCAAATTGTAACCTCTTCAGCACATGTCTTTTTTTCAACAGTGGGACTTTGCGGGGGCTTCTTGCAGATAGCTTGGCTTCACATAGGACTCTTCTAATTGTAACAGTACTCACAGGTAACTTTAGACCTTCTTTGATCTTCCTGGAGCTGATTGTTGGCTGAGTCCTTGCCATTTTGGCTATTCTTCTATCCATTCGAATGGTAGTTTTTCGCTTTCTTCCACGTCTTTCAGGTTTTGGTTGCCATTTTAAAGCATTTGCGATCATTTTAGCTGAGCAGCCTATCATTTTCTGCACTTCTTTATATGTTTTCCCCTCTCCAATCATTTTTTTAATCAAGTTACGGTGTTCTTCTGAACAATATCTGGAACGACCCATTTTCCTCAGAATTTCAGAGAGAAATGCACTGTAACCAGCATGTACAACATTTGCTGCCTTCCTTATTGCCACCTGTGTTTCAAAGAATGAATGACCTCACTAATTGAACTCCACACTGCTATTATTTTGAACATGCCCCTTTCAATTAGTGATTCAATTACACAGAATCAGCATGTCATGACTGTTGGGTCTGTTGGATTTATATTACTCTATTACACCTGCTAGTAAACTATTTGCCATGTAGAAATATCATTTACAATAACAGTGAATGATCAGGTTAGGGATGTCTGACTGCTATTATTTTGAACACAACTGTATGACTGCTTTATGTTGGCATCATTTTGTATGTCATTTTTTAGGACGTTAGAAGGCTTATAATTTTTGAAGTTATTTTTTAAATAAGGCACCCCAATACATCATCATGTCGCCAGCATTATATCTGTATTATCCAATTCTGCCAGCATCATACTTCTGATTACCCAAGTTCATACTTTGGTCCTAGAGCTTAGAAATCAGGTTGTGGGGTTGCCCCTATGTAGAGGGGATTTAATTTTTGCTATTTATTTCCATTTAAAATAATTTTTAATGGAAAAAAGGTGTATTTTTTTAACTTGGATTTTTTATTTTATTTAATAAACCTTTTTTTTTTATCATTTAACAGTCCTACAAGGGGAATTTGATAGGTGGTAATTTGATTGCTTCTATAATTTTCTTGTACTGTTTAAGCAGTTCAGCAGAATTACACTGTCCATGCTATACTGACAGTCAGCAGCAGGCAGTGCCAGAGAGGCAAAGTCTGATAGAATACGCAGCAGACAAGCAGTCCTCGAATAGACTTCAGACTGTCGTGCACAGGCATCGGCATCCCGCAATCTCGTTTGCAGGGTGCCGTCTGTATACTACTCAGTTTTCATTGATATCATTTTGCGGTACTAAACACTTTTTGATCACTTTTTGATCAAAAAGCAGAAATTCTGTTATTGTTTTTTATTGTTTGCCATATGGCATACACTACATTATAATTGTGTAGTGCGGGTCATTACAGACACGGTAATACCAAATGTATGAAGGGAATTTTACTTTTTCATTTTTTCCATTGAAAAGCGTTTTTTCCAGTCAATGTGTATTTTATTTTACTTTGATTTTTTGTTTATTTGATCAAACTTTTTTATTACTTTTACTTTTTTTTAACCATTTAACAGTCCGAGAAGGGGACTTTAATAGGCAATCATTTGATTGCTTCTACAAACCGGATTCCAAAAAAGTTAGGACACTAAACAAATTGTGAATAAAAACTGAATGATGTGGAGATGGCAAATGTCAATATTTTATTTGTAATAGAACGTAGAGGACAGATCAAACGTATGTATCATTTTGAAGGAAAAATACGTTGATTCCAATTTTCACGGTGTCAACAAATCCCAAAAAAGTTGGGACAAGTAGCAATAAGAGGCTGGAAAAAGTAAATTTGAGCATAACGAAGAGCTGGAAGACCAATTAACACTAATTAGGTCAATTGGCAACATGATTGGATATAAAAAGAGCTTCTCAGAGTGGCAGTGTCTCTCAGAAGCCAAGATGGGTAGAGGATCACCAATTCCCACAATGTTGCGCAGAAAGATAGTGGAGCAATATCAGAAAGGTGTTACCCAGCGAAAAATTGCAAAGACTTTGCATCTATCATCATCAACTGTGCATAACATCATCCGAAGATTCAGAGAATCTGGAACAATCTCTGTGCGTAAGGGTCAAGGCCGTAAAACCATACTGGATGCCCGTGATCTCCGGGCCCTTAAACGACACTGCACCACAAACAGGAATGCTACTGTAAAGGAAATCACAGAATGGGCTCAGGAATACTTCCAGAAACCATTGTCAGTGAACACAATCCACTGTGCCATCCGCCGTTGCCAGCTGAAACTCTACAGTGCAAAGAAGAAGCCATTTCTAAGCAAGATCCACAAGCTCAGGCGTTTTCACTGGGCCAGGGATCATTTAAAATGGAGTGTGGCAAAATGGAAGACTGTTCTGTGGTCAGACGAGTCACGATTCGAAGTTCTTTTTGGAAATCTGGGACACCATGTCATCCGGACCAAAGAGGACAAGGACAACCCAAGTTGTTATCAACGCTCAGTTCAGAAGCCTGCATCTCTGATGGTATGGGGTTGCATGAGTGCGTGTGGCATGGGTAGCTTGCATGTCTGGAAAGGCACCATCAATGCAGAAAAATATATTCAGGTTCTAGAACATATGCTCCCATCCAGACGTCATCTCTTTCAGGGAAGACCCTGCATTTTTCAACAAGATAATGCCAGACCACATTCTGGATCAATCACAACATCATGGCTGCGTAGGAGAAGGATCCGGGTACTGAAATGGCCAGTCTGCAGTCCAGATCTTTCCCCTATAGAGAACATTTGGCGCATCATAAAGAGGAAGGTGCAACAAAGAAGGCCCAAGACGATTGAACAGTTAGAGGCCTGTATTAGACAAGAATGGGAGAGCATTCCTATTTCTAAACTTGAGAAACTGGTCTCCTCTGTCCCCAGACGTCTGTTGAGTGTTGTAAGAAGAAGGGGAGATGCCACACAGTGGTGAAAATGGCCTTGTCCCAACTTTTTGGGGATTTGTTGACACCATGAAATTCTGATTAAACATATTTTTCCCTTAAAATGGTACATTTTCTCAGTTTAAACTTTTGTTCCGTGATTTATGTTCTATTCTGAATAAAATATTAGAAGTTGGCACCTCCACATCATTGCATTCAGTTTTTATTCACGATTTGTATAGTGTCCCAACTTTTTTGGAATCCGGTTTGTATAATTTTCTAAGTGTTATACTGACAGTCACCAGCAGGCTGCGCCAGAGAGGTGCTCCTGCTAAGATACATAGCAGGTAGGCTTGAGCGAATCAAACTTCGGATCATAGATCAACTATCAGCAATCATTCGTTCAAACACATTTTAATACTGTACGGAGACCTATCTACGATCCAAAGCTCGATTCGCTCAACACTAGATGCAGCTGTCACTATGTTGTCTAAGGGGTTAAACAGCCCTGATCAGCGCTTCTGCCTGTCCGTGCCATTATAGCTGGAGGTGACTCTCATGGCAGATCTGAGCCCCTGCTTTTTCCTGCACAGGAGACCAATGCACTTCTTAGACTGGGATGCCATAAAAGCCCAGCCTAAGGCCCCATTGAGACCACCGTAAAACCATAAAAAGGCATATTGGTGGTCACTAAGGGGTTAATATTAACAGTATCGTTGGAAACCAGAATAGCCTATATAGAATATCTTGACTATTCAAAGATGTTTATTGTCAACTAGACTATAATTAACCCTTTGAACCCCGGGCCAGTTTTCACCTTCCTGCACAGGCCATTTTTTGCCAATCTGACTTGTGTTACTTTATGTGGTAATTCTGAGATAGCTTTTTCGTCACATATTTTACTTCATGACAGTGGTAAAAGTACCAAATTTACAAATATTTGCAAATTTCAATTTCTCTACTTTTATAATAGTAATAACTTCAAAATTAGTTATTACTTTACATTTCCTATATGTCTTCATGTTTGGATCATTTTGTGAATGCCATTTTATTTTTTGGGGACGTTAGAAGACTTAGAAATTTAGAAGCAAGTCTTGAAATTTTTCTGAAAATTTCCAATACCCACTTTTTAAGGACCAGTTCAGGTCTGAAGTCACTTTGTGAGGCTAACATAATAGAAACTACACCCCCTCAGGGTATTCAAAACTGATTTTGCAAACTTTGTTAACCCTTTAGGTGTTCCGCAAGAATTAATGGAAAACTGAGATGAAATTTCAGAACTTCACTTTTTTGGCAGATTTTCCATTGTAATCAATTTTTTTCTGCTAACAAAGCAAGGGTAAACTGCCAAAAAAACTCAATATTTATTGCTTTGATTCTGTAGTTTACAGAAACACCCCATATGTGGTTGTAAACTGCTGTACAGGCACACGGCAGGGCGCAGAAGGAAAGGAACGCTATATGGTTTTTGGAAGGCAGATTTCACTGGGATAATTTTAAGCTGCCATGTCACATTTGAAGACCCCTTGATGCACCCCTAGAGTAGAAACTCCAAAAAATGACCCCATTTTGGAAATTACGGGATAAGGTGGCAGTTTTGTTGGTACTATTTTAGGATACATATGATTTTTGGTTGCTCAATATTAGGGTACTTTCACACTTGCGAGTGAAATAAAGTAAAAAAAAAAAAATACATCTATAGCAAACGTATTACTAAAATGTCCAAAATTCCCCAGGATTAGTACCTTAGGGGTTTGACATAAATAAGTCACTTTGAAGGAGTTTTTAATATTTTGGCACCAAAGAGGGTCTAAGGTGCCCCATTAAAAATAATATCAAATACATGTAATTTGGCACACACATTAGTTATACAAGATGCACAGGACTCCTCCAGGATTTGGAGGAGGAAAATAAGAAAAAAAGACCTTAGAGCAGACCCCCAATCATCATCAGACCCCCAAATCAGACCCCCATTCTTTATCAGCCCTCAGATCAGACCCCAAAATCAGATCCCCAAGCTCCATCAGCCCTCAAATCAGACCCTCAAGATCCACCAGCCTCAGATCAGACCCTCAAGCTCCATTAGCCTCAGATCAGAAGCCCCCAGTCTACATTACTCAAATCATATCTGAGATCAGATTAAAAAAAAAAATCTTACCTCGCTTGCTCCGGATGGCACTGCCACTCACTCAACGCTCCCTGTTCTTCTTCCGCCCTGTACTGCACTTGACCTGACATTGCACAGCGTCAGTTCATAGTGTGCATCTACATGCACTACATCCTGACGCAGGACACACTGCAGAGCGAGACCCGGAAGAAGACCAGGGAGGGTGAGTAAAGCCGTGCAGCCCTTCCCTCATCGCTCCCAACATGCTGATAACCGCTTCCATTAGCAAAGCATTGCCACTTTCACTTCACTTTTGGGAGGAAAAAAGTCTTATAGTCTAAAAAATATGGTTGATAGGCCCATTGCTAAAACTGAAAAATTTGCATGGTAGGGAAGGGAGGTGAAGCGGTTAAAGAGATTTTGCCAGTAATTGCACTTACACTACATTCCAAATTATTATGCACATTGGATTTAAATATCATAAAGATTACATTTTTTGGTTTTTCAATCAGACTCATGGATGGTATTGAGTCTCAGGGCTCTTTGGATCACTGAAATCAATCTCAAAACCTGTGATAATTAGTTTGCCAGGTGAGCCCAATTAAAACTACTTAAAGGGGTTATCCAATGACTAATGTGAAAAATGAAAATCAGGCATCATATAAGACATGACAACCTCTTTCTAACAAAGCTAGAGGCAGCTCTGTACCTCACATGGATCCAGAGATCTCCACATTCATTGCTCTCTTAGATTTATATCAAGCTGAAAGCTCAAGGGGAGTGTCTATTCTGCTGCAGATAAGGGGGCGTGTCTCAGCTCTCCCTATCACAGCTCAGAAGGCAGTTGTAGGATGAAACTGAGCATGTGCAGCCTTCTCAGTAAGCAGGTCAAAGAAATAATAAGAAAAAAAAAACAGCAAGTGATGCTATACAGATACATTTTATTAAATAACTCTGTGGCTATGCAAAATTTTTCATTACAAGCAATTACAAAAGTATTCCGATCAGATATTTTGATATTTCACAAAAAATTAAGCGTAATCATTATACTGTGGAGAGATTTGTGGCTGATTCAGAGCACAGACGGGTTTGTGCAGATAAAGGCATAATGATTAGAGTTGAGCGGACACCTGGATGTTCGGGTTTGGGCACTAAAATAGCTCTAAAATAGTCCTGGAAATGGCTAGAGGGCTGCAAAAGGCATCAAAATGTGCTTAAGAGCATGGCAACTGTTCTGCAAATAAATGTGGATAGGGAAATTTAAAATAACAATCTGGATCTAGGAGTAGGAGGTTGAGGAGGCGGTGGATGTGGCGGTGTAGGTTGACGTGACGGTGTAGGTGGAAGCGGCGGTGAAGGAGGAATAGGTAGCCAACACTGATTTGTGTTATTTTTAATTTTTAAATTGGGGTATCCCCCAAAATATTGGGACATATAACAAAATAAAACTAAGAATAAGTGCACTTGAGTACAAGAATGGATGGTTGAGGCTGGAATAAATGTCTATTCTGCACAAGGTACGGACAAGTCCTGTGGGATCCATGCCTGGTTCATTTTAATAAACGTAAGCTTGTCCACATTGGCTGTGGCCTGTGATAATGCTCTCTGCCGTGCTAAACACACGTTCACACTATACACTGGCTGCAGGGCAGGTCAGCACCTCCAAGGCTGACAAAGCTTTTCCACATTTTGGCCATGCTAACCCTGCCTTCTCAGGTGCTGGTGGTGCCCCAGCTGCTTTGGCGACCTCTTCCTCCTCCTCTGCCTTCGCCTTGTGCTTCCACTGTGCCCCCGCTGTCAGGTATGGATGCTGTGCCCCCACTGTCAGGGAATGCTATCATCAGCGTGCGATTGTAGTGGCGCATCTTCCGATCAGTAACAGATGTTTTCACTAAATTTAATTCCCTGTCAGCAATGCAGAGCAGGGGTTCATTCACGGCAAAAGGGGGTTCATGTCACCCAGCAATAGAACAGAGGATTTTGAGAGATTTAGGCCCCTGTCAGCAATGCAGAGCAGGGGTTCATTCACGGCAAAAGGGGGATCATGTCACCCAGCAATACAACAGAGGATTTTAAGAGATATAGGCCCCAGTCAGCAATGCAGAGCAGGGGTTCATTCACGGCAAAAGGGGGCTCATGTCACTGAGCAATACAACAGAGGATTTTGAGAGATTTAGGCCCCAGTCACCCAGGCACAGCAGGGGTTCATTCACGGCAAAAGGGGGTTCATGTCACCCAGCAATAGAACAGAGGATTTTGAGAGATTTGGGCCCCTGTCAGCAATGCAGAGCAGGGGTTCATTTACGGCAAAAGGGGGTTCATGTCACCCAGCAATAGAACAGAGGATTTTGATAGATTTAGGCCCCTGTCAGCAATGCAGAGCAGGGGTTCATTAACGGCAAAAGGGGGTTCATGTCACCCAGCAATAGAGCAGACACAGCTGCGTTGGCGACCTCTTCCTCCTCCCCTGCCTTCGCCTTGTGCTTCCACTTGTCCCCCGGCGTCAGTCGGGAATGCTCTCAGGAGCGCGTCTACCAGCGCGCGCCTGTAGTCGCGCATCTTCCGATCACGCTCCAGTGAGGGAATTAAGGACGGCACATTGTCTTTGTAACGGGGATCCAGCAGGGTGGCCACCCAGTAGTCAGCACACGTTAAAATGTGGGCAACTCTGCAGTCGTTGCGCAGGCACTGCAGCATGTAGTCGCTCATGTGTGCCAGGCTGCCCAGAGGTAAGGACAAGCTGTCCTCTGTGGGAAGCGTATCGGCTGCGTCCTCCGTATCCCCCCAGCCACGCACCAGTGATGGGCCCGAGCTGCGTTGGATACCACCCCGCTGTGAACATGCTTCATCCCCATCCTCCTCCTCCTCATCCTCCAGTAGTGGGCCCTGGCTGGCCAAATTTGTACCTGGCCTCTGCTGTTGCAAAAATCCTCTTTCTGAGCCACTTCTAAAAGACTGGCCTGAAAGTGTTAGAGGTGACCCCTCTTCCTCCTCCTCGTCCTGGGCCACATACTCTTCCATCATCGCCCTAAATGTTTTCACAAGGAGACATAGAAGTGGTATTGTAAGGCTGATAACGGCGTCATCGCCATGTTGGTGGAGTACTCGAAACAGCGCAACAGGGCACACAGGTCTCGCATGGAGGCCCAGTCATTGGTGGTGAAGTGGTGCTGTTCCACAGTGCGACTCACCCGTGCGTGCTGCAGCTGAAAATCCACTATGGCCTGCTGCTGCTCGCACACTCTCTCTAGCATGTGCAAGGTGGAGTTCCACCTGGTGGGCACGTCGCATATGAGGCGGTGAGCGGGAAGGCCGAAGTTACGCTGTAGAGCAGACAGCCGAGCGGCGGCAGGATGAAAACGCCGAAAGCGCGCACAGACGGCCCGCACTTTACGCAGCAGCTCTGACATGTCGAGGTAGTTGTGAATGAATTTCTGCACCACCAAATTTAGCACATGCGCCAGGCAAGGGATGTGCGTCAAACCGGCTAGTCCCAGAGCTGCAACGAGATTTCGCCCATTATCGCACACCACCAGGCCGGGCTAGAGGCTCACTGGCAGCAACCACTTGTCGGTCTGTTGTTCTATACCCTGCCACAACTCCTGCGCGGTGCGGGACCTGTCCCCCAAACACATCAGTTTCAGAACGGCCTGCTGACGTTTACCCCTGGCTGTGCTGAAGTTGGTGGTGAAGGTCTGTCGCTAACCGGATGAGGAGGTGGTAGAAGAGGAGGAGGAAGCTGAGTAGGAAGAGGAGGCAAAGAATGATGCCCTGCGATCCTTGCCGGCGGAAGGACGTGCGCCAAACAGCTCTCCGCATGGGGCCCAGCCGCCACTACATTTATCAAGTGTGCAGTTAGGGAGATATAGCGTCCCTGGCCGTGCTTACTTGTCCACGTATCTGTGGTTAGGTGGACCTTGCCACAGATGGCGTTGCGCAGTGCACACTTGATTTTATCCGATACTTGGTTGTGCATGGAGGGCACGGCTCTCCTGGAGAAGTAGTGGCGTCTGGGAACGACGTACTCTGGGACAGCAAGCGACATGAGCTGTTTGAAGCTGTCCGTCTCCACCAGCCTGAATAACAGCATTTCAAAGGCCAGTAGTTTAGAAATGCTGGCATTCAGGGCCAGGGATCGAGGGTGGCTAGGTGGGAATTTACGCTTTCTCTCAAAGGTTTGTGAGATGGAGAGCTGAACGCTTCCGTGTGACATGGTGGAGATGCTTGATGACGGAGTTGGTGTTGTTGGTGGCACATCCTCTGTTTGCTGGGCGGCAGGTGCCAACGTTCCTCCAGAGGCGGAGGAAGAGGCCGAGGCAGCAGCAGAAGAGGGAGCAGGAGGGGCCTCTGAGCCCTTTCTTGGTTTTAAATGTGCTTACTCCACTGCAGCCCGTGTCTCGAATGTAGATGCCTGGTCATGCAGGTTGTGCTAAGGTTCAGAACGTTAATGCCTCGCTTCAGGCTCTGATGGCACAGCGTGCAAACCACTCGGGTCTTGTCGTCAGCACATTGTGTAAAGAAGTGCCATGCCAGGGAACTCCTTGATGCTGCCTTTGGTGTGCTCGGTCCCTGGTGGCGGTGGCCAGTAGCAGGCGAACTGTTTCGGCGACGGCTGCTCTGCTTTTGCACCCTGCTCCCGCTTTTGCTACGCTGTTGGCTCGGTCTCGCCACTGCCTCTTCCTCCGAACTCTGTAAGCCAGTGGCACGACCTTCATTCCATGTGGGGTCTAGGACCTCATCGTCCCCTGCATCGTCTTCCACACAGTCTTCCTCCCTGACCTCCTTTTCGGTCTGCACACTGCAGAAAGACGACGCAGTTGGCACCTGTGTTTCGTCATCATCAGAGACGTGCTGATGTGGTATTCCCATGTCCTCATCAGGAAACATAAGTGGTTGTGCGTCAGTGCATTCTATGTCTTCCACCCCTGGGGAAGGGCTAGGTGGATGCCCTTGGGAAACCCTGCCAGCAGAGTCTTCAAACAGCATAAGAGACTGCTGCATGACTTGAGGCTCAGACAGGTTCCCGATATGCACGGGGGTGATGTGACAGACTGATGGGCATGGGTTTCAGGCGCCACCTGTGCGCTTTCTGCAGAAGACTGGGTGGGAACGTGCTGGATCCACTGTCGGCCCAATTGACTAGCGCCTGTACTTGCTCAGGCCTTACCATCCTTAGAACGGCATTAGGCCCGACCAAATATCGCTGTAGATTCTGGCGGCTACTGGGACCTGAGGTAGTAGGTTCAGTAGGACGTGTAGCTGTGGCAGAACGGCCACGTCCTCTCCCTGCACCAGATGCTCCACCAACACCACCACCGCGACCATGACCGCGTCCCTTATTAGATGTTTGCCTCATAGTTAGCGTTCACAAAGCAAAGTAAAAATTGGTTAAGTATGTTAAAAATAATTAACCGCCAATATAAACCCTGATGTAGGGTATTGCATTTTTAACTCTATATGACAGCGGTATTTGTGGCCTAAATGTGACTGTATTCGATGTTTGTTAAATCCAAAATGATCAGTATATGAACACACGGTTTATTTCAACCGCAGTAAACGAATGGCCG
This sequence comes from Bufo bufo, assembly GCF_905171765.1. Classification (NCBI taxonomy): domain Eukaryota; kingdom Metazoa; phylum Chordata; class Amphibia; order Anura; family Bufonidae; genus Bufo; species Bufo bufo. The sequence goes on from NC_053391.1 coordinate 221,179,345, forward strand.
TATTTGTGGCCAAAATGTGACTGTCACCTATGCACATGTAATCAAAGATGACCAGTATATGAACACACGGTTTATTTCAACCGCAGTAAACGAATGGCCATATTTGTGGCCTAAATGTGACTGTATTCTATGTACGTTAAATTCAAAATGAGCAGTATATGAACACAGTTTATTTCAACCGCAGTAAACGAATGGCCGTATTTGTGGCCTAAATGTGACTGTATTCTATGTACGTTAAATTCAAAATGAGCAGTATATGAACACACAGTTTATTTCAACCGCAGTAAACGAATGGCCGTATTTGTGGCCTAAATGTGACTGTATTCTATGTACATTAAATTCTAAATGAGCGGTATATGAACACACAGTTTATTTAAACCGCAGTAAACGAATGGCTGTATTTGTGACCTAAATGTGACTGTCACCTATGCACGTGTAATCAAAGATGACCAGTATATGAACACACGGTTTATTTTAACCGCAGTAAACGAATGGCCGTTTTTGTGGCCTAAATGTGACTGTATTCTATGTACGTTAAATTCAAAAGGAGTAGTATATTAACACACGGTTTATTTCAACCGCAGTAAACGAATGGCCGTATTTGTGGCCTACATGTGACTGTCACCTATGCACATGTAGTCAAAGTTGACCAGTATATGAACACACGGTTTATTTCAACCACAGTAAACGAATGGCCGTATTTGTGGCCTAAATGTGACTGTATTCTATGTACGTTAAATTCAAAAGGAGTAGTATATTAACACACGGTTTATTTCAACCGCAGTAAACGAATGGCCGTATTTGTGGCCTACATGTGACTGTCACCTATGCACATGTAGTCAAAGTTGACCAGTATATGAACACACGGTTTATTTCAACCGCAGTAAACGAATGGCCGTATTTGTGGCCTAAATGTGACTGTCACCTATGCACGTGTAATCAAAGATGACCAGTATATGAACACACGGTTTATTTTAACCGCAGTAAACGAATGGCCGTATTTGTGGCCTAAATGTGACTGTATTCTATGTACGTTAAATTCAAAATGAGCAGTATATGAACACACAGTTTATTTCAACCGCAGTAAACGAATGGCCGTATTTGTGGCCTAAATGTGACTGTATTCTATGTACGTTAAATTCAAAATGAGCAGTATATGAACACACGGTTTATTTCAACCGCAGTAAACGAATGGCCGTATTTGTGGCCTAAATGTGACAGTCACTTATGCACGTGTAATCAAAGATGACCAGTATATGAAAAAAAAAATATTTTAAACAGTCAGCAAAAAAGCTGTATTTCTGGACTAGCAGACATGCAGATAGATAGTGCTGCACCAGCATGTCTGCATAAAATGGCTGCCGATTAGGTATTCATAGTGCCAAACTGAAGTGTAAAAAAAAAAGCGTTTTCAACAGAAGTTGGCTCAGCGCAGGCTTAAAAAAACTGTGCACTGCACCAACAAAACACATTGGATTGAGATCGCTGAGTTATAAGGCAGTTCTTCTTAGTATTTATCCCTGATCTGTCCCTGACAGCAGCAGCATCCTCTCCCTACACTAAGAATAGCATACACTATAGAGGCTGGGTCACATACTGCAGTTGGCCAATCACAGCCATGCCAATAGTAGGCATGGCTGTGATGGCTTCTAAGGGCACACAGTTAAACGCTTGTTGATTGGCTGCTTTGCAGCCTTTCAAAAAGCGCCATAAAAATCCGGGTCCGGGTCCAAAAAAAGCTCAAGTTCGGTACGAACCCGAACTTTACAGTTCGGGTTCACTCAACTCTAATAATGAGGAACATTTCTGCCAGACATATTAATAGGATTAAGAAAGCAAACAGGTATTTGAAGCTGCTGGTGTCTCTGGAGTTCCGCAAACCTCAAGGTGTATGATTCGTCAATAGGCTTGCAGTTGTGCATAAACCTACTATTCGGCCACCCCTAACCAGTGCTTACAAGCAAAAACGGTTGCAATGGGCCCAGACATACAGTATTTACAAACTAGACCTCGCAGCTCATTTATAGACATAATCAATAACAATTAATTACATTTAGTCACATGATCACTAAACGTCTTTTTTACACATGCTCTATTATTAAAACGTAACTTATATTTCTGAGCTGTAAATGAAATATACAAAAAGATATAACTTGTGAGACCATTAAAAATCTCTAGCTAACGGAGCAGTATTGCTGCTCATTTCTCTGCAGCGATGCAGAAATAAGGCACAAGTGTAGCCAGCTAGGTGCACACTAGTGCTGGCCACATATTGCCTACAATGTTGCTATTAGTATCTTGTGTGGGGATTCGCTCTGGTAGTTAGGATAAGCGGGCGCAGTACAGAGGCAAAATACAAGTTCGTAATTCAAACTTCATTGTTTATTCACACATCGTGTTACTTCACACCCAATGGCAAGTTAATATAAGAAAAGTCACCTTGGTGGCAGTTCTGCCTCAGAAAGTCCAAGTACAGGCTTTAGGTGGCCTGTTCCCCTGACACACGGGTCTCAGCTCTCCAGCCCAGCACAGGCCTCAGATCCCAGCACACAGACATGGTTTCTGAGCCCAGTTGCCTATTTAAGGACAGCCAGGTGCTGCCAAAACCCGGACCGGCACTTAAAATCCGGTCCGGTATCTGACCTCACCTGGCTGTAAATCATGCTGGGAGGAAAATACCTGTTTTCCCAGACCAAACCTCTCATTGTGTCACATACCCCCCCCCCTTTGTTAAATCCTGAGGGGGTGAACACACGCCAGACAGTGTACCCGGGACAGGGCATCTGCGTTTCCCTGTAAGCGGCCTGCCCTGTGTTCCACCGAAAATTAGAAATTTTGCAAAGACAGAAACCACCTGACTCATCCATTTGAGAGGGGAGTGGTCGGTCACCGGGCAAAATTTTCTTCCTAATAAATTATTGCGGAGAGACTTGAATGCCCACTTGATAGCCACGCACTCTCTCTCCACTATACTATACTGGGTCTCGGCTGGGGTGAGCTTACAGCTGAGGAAGACAACTGGATTCTCCTCCCCCTTGACTTCCTGAGACAGTACAGCACCGAGGCCTACTTCGGAGGCATCAGTCTGTACTATAAACTCCCTTTTGAAGTCGGGCATCACTAAAACCGGGGACCCGCACAGGGTCGACTTAAAAGCGGAGAAAGCCTCTTCAGCTCGATCATCCAAGCGAACCATCATTGATTTGTGTCCCTTCAAGAGCCCTGTCAATGGCGCGGCCACCGTAGCAAAGTGGGGGACAAACCTCATGTAATAGCCCACCATTCCCAGTAATGACTTTACTTGCCTAGTGGTGACAGGTCGAGGCAAATTTCGTATCGGCTCTATTTTGTTCATTTGGGATTTGATGACTCCGTGCCCAATGACATACCCTAGGTACTTAGTCTCCTCTAACCCTATCGCACATTTTTTGGGGTTAGCGGTTAATACCGCCTTCCGAAGGGAGTCCACTACAGCCTGCACTTTGGGTAGGTGACTTTCCCAGTCGGTACTGTGGATGACAATATCGTCCAGGTAAGCCGAAGCGTAACGACGATGTAGATGCAGCACAATGTCCATAAGCCGTTGAAAAGTGGCGGGGGCACCATGCAGACTAAAGGGTAGCACCTTGTACTGATACAGCCCCTCAGGTGTGATGAAGGCAGTTTTCTCTGTAGCAGCCTACATTAAGGGCACCTGCCAGTACCCTTTCGTGAGGTCCAAAACTGAAAAATACCGGTACTCGGGTACCCAGTATGGTTTTAACCGGACCTGAGGTTCCGTGACAATGTCATGCTGGATTGTGGAAGTGCGTCCGGGGAGGTCAGAGAACACATCCGTGTTCCGACTAACAAACTCCCTGGCCTCCTGAGCCTGTTTAGGGGAGAGGCTATCAGGAACTTTTACGGCGGCAACAACTTCCCTTGCATCAGACAAAGGGGCCGAAACCTCTTCCCCTAGAAAACCCGGACGCGGGCTGTCTTCCGTAGAGGTCTCCCTATCCTTCCACAGATAAAGCAAGTTAACATGGTAGATCTGTTCCCGCTTTCACCGCCTTGGCTGGTGTACCTTGTAGTTCACATCTCTAACTTTCTCGAGTACCTCGTAGGGCCCCTGCCACCTAGCCAGGAACTTACTGTCCACGGTCGGTACCAGAACCAAAACCCGATCACCCAGGTTAAAGATCCAGACCCGAGCCTGCCGATTATAGACCCGACTCTGGGCTCGCTGAGCTGCCTTCATATGCTTCCTAACAAGAGGCAACACTGTCTCTATCCATTCTTGCATCTGAGTAACGTACTCAAAAACATTTTTTTACGGAGTGGGTTGTTGTTCCCATGCCTCTTTGGCTACATCCAAGAGACCGCAAGGGTGTCTGCCATATAGCAGTTCGAAGGGCGAGAACCCAGTAGAGGCCTGGGGTACCTCTCGCACTGCGAACATGAGATAGGGCAGAAGAAGGTCCCAGTCCTTCCCATCTTTAGCCACCACCCTTTTCAACATATTTTTTAATGTTTGGCTAAACCTTTCTACCAGACCGTTCGTTTGCGGATGGTAAACGGATGTCCGTAGCTGTTTTATGTGCAGCAACTTACAGAGTTCCCTCATCACCTTGGACATAAAAGGGGTCCCCTGATCGGTCAAAACCTCTTCAGGTAGTGCTACTCAGGAAAACATCTCCATTAACTCCTTAGCTATGAGTTTGGCTGATGTATGTCGCAGTGGCACCGCCTCCGGGTACCGAGTGGCGTAGTCTAGGATGACTAAGATGTGTTCGTGCCCTCTGACGGACTTCGGTACGGGGCCTATGAGATCCTTAGCTATTCTGTCAAACGGTACCTCGATAATCGGGAGAGCAACTAGGGGACTATGGAAATGTGGCTGGGGGCTAGTTATCTGGCAGGTCGGGCAAGACTTACAAAACTCTTCTACCTCTCTGAATATGCTGGGCCAGTAAAACCACTGTAGAATACGATCCTGGTGGGCTAGATCTAAGACGAGTTTGCGATAAGCTTTGGGGACCACCAACTGTTCAATATGCTCACCCCGTAGTTGGTTTACCCGATACAGCATACCCTGATGAACCACAAAACCGGGAAACACTGACTCGGCCCCAGGTTGTTGTGGTTCCTCATCTATTAACACATTCTCCCAGGCTCAGCATAGGGTTGGGTCCCGGTGTTGCGCGGTGCCAAAATTATCCCCGGAGACATTAAGGTCTGCCAATTCAGGACCCGGTGGCAAGTCCTCCACGTCTCCCACCATCACACTCAGCGGGGTTGTCTCCCCTTCTTCCACCAAAGTGGCAGTCACCCCTACCGCTGGCTCTTCGGCCTCGGGTTCTCAGGGTTGTGGTCTTCCCCCTGAGCAAGGGCACTCTGCTGGGGTTACCACTGTCTCATGGGTATCGGTAATTCTCGTAGCAGGCCACAGTGCTGGGAAGTCTCTCCCTATTATGAGTTCGTAATGTAGATTTGTGGCGACAGCCACCTCGTGGGTCCATCTACCGGCCACCGTGGTTAGAGACACCAGCACGGTGGGGTAGTCTTTTAAGTCTCCGTGGATGCACATCACCCCGACTTTCCGGCCAGTATACTCAGTGGACCGCACCAGGGTGGCCCTTACTAGGGTCACCAGACTCCCTGAGTCCAGCAGAGCCTCCGCCAGGATGCCCCCACTTCCACCTGGCACAAGTGATCTAGAGACTCTAGGGTACCTGTTGCACACAGGCTCCTGACATATAGCAACATATAGTTAGTGTCCATGGGTTCAATGCGATGGGGACAGTCAGCCCTTGCATGCTCCTGACACCGCCAGCAGACTTTCGGAGCTAGGTCCGCCATGGGTACATCCCGGGCGGGTTTTATCGGCTCAAATCTCCATGCCTTGGGTGGAGATTTCCAGGGTTTGCCGACCCCCCTCCCGACAGAAACCTCCTTTAGATTCCTGGTAGCTTCATAGCGTTCCCCCATCTCAAGGGTATTGCCAGGAGACACCTGACCAATCCAGTGCTGGAGAGGGTATGGCAAAGCCCTCCAGAACATATGGGCTAACAGACGATCCAGCATAGCAGTGGGACTCAGCATGTCAGGTTGTAGCCATTTTTGCAAGAGGTGAAGTAAGTTATAATACTAGGGTCTTGCAGGCTCAGCCGGATTGAACCCCCACTGATGCACCCGCTGGGCCCGGACCAACACATTCATCCCCAGTCTTGCCAGAATCTCACCCTTGACTTTCTGGTAGTCGGCTGATTGATCGTCCGGCAAGTTGAAATACACCCGCTGGGAATCGGATGCCAGGAACGGAGCAACGACCTCAGCCCACTGGTCTCGGGTAGCTTCTCCCTTGTGGCCACCTTCTTGAACATCACCAGGTAGGTTTCGACGTCATCTGCGGGTATCATCTTGGGGATCGCCGCACGGACCTCTTTCCGGGCATCATGGACGCTCAGGATTGCTCCTGCCATCTGCAAAGCCATCACGTGTTGTAGCAGCAGGTGGTTTGTTTCTTACTGCTGTTTGTTAGCCCCCACGAGGGCCTTCATTACCGCCTCTATTTTGTCAAGGGTCACGAGTTGAAATTTAGAGGGTTTAATGCAAGGCATACAACCGTGCTCGGCGGAAATATGATATGCCGCCCATCTATATGACTCATATCAGCATCTCACCAGCTGTATCGCTCCCTCCGGAATCTAACAAGATACTAATAGCAACATTGTAGGCAATATGTGGCCAGCACTAGTGCGCACCTAGCTGGCTACACTTGTGCCTTATTTCTGCATCACTGCAGAGAAATAAGCAGTGATTCAGTACACTGTATATATCAAAGAATGTAGGGTACTGCTCCGCCAGCTATTGAGATATTTAATGGTCTCACAAGTTATATCTTTTTGTATATTTCATTTACAGCTCAGAAATAAAAGTTAAGTTTTAATAATAGAGCGCGTTTAAAAAAGATGTTTAGTGGTAATCATAGGTGTGCGCACAGGGTGTGCCAGGTGTGCCTTGGCACACCCTAATCAAGCCTTCTGGCCGGCGAATACTAATGAATCGCTTCCATTTTGGAAGCACTCATTAGTACCAGAGGACCAGGAAGCGGTGAACGCTATGTACTTACCGCTTCCTGGTCCTCGGCTGTCGGCTATGCAGGGCTGCGCACAGCATGAGGCTCTTCGTGACGTCACACTGTGCGCGCCAGTTCAGAGCAAAGCCGACAGCAGGAGGAAGAGGATTGCGGGCGGCGAGGAGCGGCGGCGTACAGGAGCAGAGAGGTAATTTTTATTTTATTTTTTCTAAAAAATGAGGCTGCTGGGGGCATACAGGAGGCTAATGAGGCGCATAATGGGGGCTAATGAGAGGCACAATGGGGGCTAATGAGAGGCACAATGGGGGCTAATGAGAGGCACAATGGGGGCTAATGAGAGGCACAATGGGGGCTAATGAGAGGCACAATGGGGGCTGATAATGGGGGCTAATGAGGCATAAGGGCTGATGATGGGGGCTAATGAGAGGCATAATAATGGCTGATAATGGGGGCTATAAAGGATATACAGTCAGGTCCATAAATATTGGGACATCAACACAATTCTAACATTTTTGGCTTTATACACCACCACAATTGATTTTAAATGAAACGAACAAGATGTGCTTTAACTGCAGACTGTCAGCTTTAATTTGAGGGTATTTACATCCAAATCATATGAACGGTGTAGGAATTACAACAGTTTGCATATGTGCCTCCCACTTGTTAAGGAACCAAAAGTAATAGGACAATTGGCTTCTCAGCTGTTCCATGGCCAGGTGTGTGTTATTCCCTCATTATCCCAATTACAATGAGCAGATAAAAGGTCCAGAGTTCATTTCAAGTGTGCTATTTGCATTTGGAATCTGTTGCTGTCAACTCTCAAGATGAGATCCAAAGAGCTGTCACTATCAGTAAAGCAAGCCATCATTAGGCTGAAAAAACAAAACAAACCCATCAGAGAAATGGCAAAAACATTATACATGGCCAAAACAACTGTTTGGAACATTCTTAAAAAGAAGGAACGCACCGGTGAGCTCAGCAACACCAAAAGACCCGGAAGACTAAGGAAAACAACAATTCTTTCCCTGGTGAAGAAAACACCCTTCACAACAGTTGGCCAGATCAAGAACACTCTCCAGGAGGTAGGTGTATGTGTGTCAAAGTCAACAATCAAGAGCAGACTTGACCAGAGTGAATACAGAGGGTTCACCACAAGATGTAAATCATTGGTTAACCTCAAAAACAAGAAGGCCAGATTAGAGTTTGCCAAACAACATCTAAAAAAGCCTTCATAGTTCTAGAACAACATCCTATGGACAGATGAGACCAAGATCAACTTGTACCAGAGTGATGGGAAGAGAAGAGTATGGAGAAGGAAAGGAACTGCTCATGATCCTAAGCATACCACCTCATCAGTGAAGCATGGTGGTGGTAGTGTCATGGCGTGGGCATGTATGGCTGCCAATGGAACTGGTTCTCTTGTATTTATTGATTATGTGACTGCTGACAAAAGCAGCAGGATGAATTCCGAAGTGTTCGTGCAATATTATCTGCTCATATTCAACCAAATGCTTCAGAACTCATTGGACGGCGCTTTACAGTGCAGATTGACAATGACCCAAAGCATACTGCAAAAGCAACCAAAGAGTTTTTTAAGGGAAACAAGTGGAATGTTATGCAATGGCCAAGTCAATCATCTGACCTGAATCCGATTGAGCATGTATTTCACTTGCTGAAGACAAAACTGAAGGGAAAATGCCCCAAGAACAAGCAAGAACTGAAGACAGTTGCAGTAGAGGCCTGGCAGAGCATCACCAGGGATGAAACCCAGCATCTGGTGATGTCTATGCGTTCCAGACTTCAGGCTGTAATTGACTGCAAAGGATTTTCAACCAAGTATTAAAAAGTGAAAGTTTGATTTATGATTATTATTCTGTCCCATTACTTTTGGCCCCTTAACAAGTGGGAGGCACATATGCAAACTGTTGTAATTCCAACACCGTTCACCTGATTTGGATGTAAATACCCTCAAATTAAAGCTGACAGTCTGCAGTTAAAGCACATCGTGTTTGTTTCATTTCAAATCCATTGTGGTGGCGTATAGAGCCAAAAAAATTAAAATTGTGTCGATGTCCCAATATTTATGGACCTGACTGTGTGTGTGTATATATATATATATATATATACACACACACACACACACACACGCGCGCGCGCGTGTGTGTTTGTGCTTTAGGGTGCACACCCTAATGCAATAGGCTGCGCACGCCTATGGTGGTAATGTGACTAAATGTAATTAATCAAACATACAGACAAAAGTGAGATATATTTTCACGGGACAACACTGAAGATATGACACTTTAATACAATGTAAAGTAGTCAGTGTACAGCTTGTATAACAGTGTAAATTTGGTGTGCCCTCAAATTAACTCCGCATACAGCCATTAATGTCTAAACCATTGGCAACAAAAGTGAGTAAACCCCTATGTGAAAATGGCCAAATTGTGCCCAATTAGCCATTTTCCCTCCCCATTGTCATGTGACTTATTGGTGTTACAAGGTCTCAGGTGTAAATAGGGAGCAGGTGTGTTAAATTTGGTGTTATCGCTTTCACACTCTCTCATATTGGTCACTGGAAGTTCAACGCGGCACCTCATGGCAAAGAACTCTCTGAGGATCTGGAAAAAAATGTTTTCTCTACATAAAGATGGCCTAAGCCAGGGATGGGCAAACTGCAGCTCTCCAGCTGTTGTAAAACTAAAAATCCCATCATGCCCGACTGTAGGCTGATAGCTGTAGGCAGACTGGGCATACTGGGAGTTGTAGTTTTACAACAGCTGGAGAGCCGCAGTTTGCCCATCCCTGGCCTAGGCTATAAGAAGATTGCCAATACCCTGAAACTGAGCTGCAGCATGGTGGCCAAGACCATACAGAGGGTTAATGTAACGGGGCGCCGAAGGCGCACTCGGTCTCCCATCAGCCGCAGACCTGCTGCTTAGCTTCGGGAGCGAGGATCTGTGTTTGGCCTCGTTCCCCTTGCTAGCTGGGAGGCTCCCTGCTCCTAGGTCTGCCTTGAGCGCCGAGCTGATCACTTGGTGCTCGACTTGTTTGTCTGTCGGTCATGTGACGCTGGCCACGTCACATGACCTTCACTCCCTACTATAAATACAGGCGGCCTGCTGGCTACAGGTTGCCTGTGATTTTCGTCCTATAGGCTGTGTACTTTATTGTTATTAAGCTACCTCTGGAATTGAACCTCGATCCGCCTCTTGACACCTCTTCTGCCTGCTCCCTGTACCTTGACGCTACCTCTCGAATTTTGACCTCGGCTTGTTTACGGATTTGTCTTTGCCTCTTCTCTTGTTCTGACGTGACCTCCTGGACTGACCTCGGCTAGTTGACCCGCCTCGCCTTCCGTTTTTGTTCTACCTCTTGTCCGCTTATTGTAACTTCCCAGTGGCTGTCCTCTTCCCTGCTGTCTCTTTCCTGCTGTCTCTTTCTCTCTGCTTGCACTTAGTAGCTTAGGGACTGTCGCCCAGTTGCGCTCCGTCACCTAGGGCGGGTGGTGCAAGTAGGCAGGGATAGGGGACCGGGTGGCAGCTCAGGGGGTGCACCTCCGCTCTATCTTGATTCCCGCGACTCTACCCATGACAGTTAACCAGACAGGTTCCACACAGAACAGGCCTCGCCATGGTCGACCAAAGAACTTGAGTGCAGGTGCTCAACATCATATCCAGACGATGTATTTTCAAAATAGATGTATGAATACTAAAAAAGAAGAACGAGGATGTATTATGATAAAAAATCTCATTTTTATTTATATTTAACCCCTTAAGGACATAGGACGTACCGGTACGCCCTATTTCCCGAGTCCTTAAGGACCAAGGACGTACCGGTACGTCCTGACTTAAAATCTGTATTCCGGCGCCCCAGGGGTTAATCGGAACGGGATTTCGGCTGAAATCATTCATCCGGCATCCCGTAACAATGCAGGGGGGGGGTCATTTGACCCCCCCGTATCGGCGATCGCAGCAAACCGCAGGTCAATTCAGACCTGCGGTTTGCTGCGCTTTTTGCAGTTTCTGATCCCCGCGGGCCCTGACCGCGGGGATCAGAAACTTTAGAGTGGCTAAAATCTATATTTTTCACCCCCCCCTGCACCCCTGCACGATTTTATGCCGGCGGGTGGTGCGGGGGGGGTGTCGCAGGCGGTGGGGGCGTTGCGGGCGGTGCGGCAGGCGGGATCGCGATCCCCCGCCCGCCTCCCCATGAACGATCGTTGGCTTCTAGTGGGTTATACCAGGGTGCCAGCACATTGCTGGCACCCTGGTATAAACGGCTGACATCTGTGCAGATGTCAGCCGTTTAACCCTTTCCATACCGCGGTCCGTACGGACCGCTGTATGGAAAAAGTTAACTGTCATCGGTCAGGGAGCTCCCTCCCTCTCCATCGGGGGGCTGCTGTGCCTTTGCAGCCCCCCGATGGAGAGGGAGAGAGCCCCCCGACAGCCCCCAGAGAGCCCCCCTCAGCTCGTGCTTACCCTTCCCCGTCTGCGAAGTTCTGAGCAGACGGGGAAGGTTCCCATGGCAACAGGACGCCTGCTCAGGCGTCCTGCTGTCCATGGTGCTGAACAGATCTGTGCTAAAAGCATAGATCTGTTCAGTGAAAGTAAAATACAGTACAGAACAATATATATTGTACTGTATTATACAGACATCAGACCCACTGGATCTTCAAGAACCAAGTGGGTCTGGGTCACAAAAATGTAAAAAAAAGTGAAAAAAGCTAAGATAAAAAAAAAAACATTTATCACTGAATAAAAATTAAAAAAATAAAATACACTACACATATTAGGTATCGCCGCGTCCGTAACGACCTGATCTATAAAACGGTCATGTTACTTTCCCCGCACTGTGAACGCCATAAAAATAAAAAAATAAAAACTATGAGAAAATAGAAATTTTGCCCACCTTACTTCCCAAAAAAGGTAATAAAAGTGATCAAAAAAGTTGCATGTACGCCAAAATAGTACCAATCAAACCGTCATCTCATCCCGCAAAAAATGAGACCCTACCCAAGATAATCGCCCAAAAACTGAAAAAACTATGGCTCTTAGACTATGGAAACACTAAAACATGATTTTTTTTGTTTCAAAAATGAAATCATTGTGTAAAACTTACATAAATAAAAAAAAAGTATACATATTAGGTATCGCCGCGTCCGTATCGACCGGCTCTATAAAAATATCACATGATCTAACCCCTCAGGTGACCACCGTAAAAAAATAAAAACAAAAACGGTGTAAAAAAAGCCATTTTTTGCCATCTTACGTCACAAAAAGTGTAATAGCGAGCGATCAAAAAGTCATATGCACCCCAAAATAGTGCCAATCAAACCGTCATCTCATCCCGCAAAAAATGAGACCCTACTCAAGATAATCGCCCAAAAACTGAAAAAACTATGGCTCTTAGACTATGGAGACACTAAAACATTTTTTTGGTTTTAAAAATGAAGTTATTGTATAAAACTTACATAAATAAAAAAAATAGTATACATATTCGGTATCGCCGCGTCCGTGACAACCTGCTCTATAAAATTACCCCATGATCTAACCTGTCAGATAAATGTTGTAAATAACCCAAAAAAAAAAACGTGCCAAAAAAGCTATTTCTTGTTACCTTGCTGCACAAAAAGTGTAATATAGAGCAACCAAAAATCATATGTACCCTAAACTAGTACCAACAAAACTGACACCCTATCCCGTAGTTTATAAAATGGAGTCACATTTTTGGAGTTTCTACTCTAGGGGTGCATCAGGGGGGCTTCAAATGGGACATGGTGTCAAAAAACCAGTCCAGCAAAATCTGCCTTCCAAAAACCGTATGGCATTCCTTTCCTTCTGCACCCTGCCGTGTGCCCGTACAGCGGTTTACGACCACATATGGGGTGTTTCTGTAAACTACAGAATAAGGGCCATAAATAATGAGTTTTGTTTGGCTGTTAACCCTTGCTTTGTAACTGGAAAAAAAATATTAAAATGGAAAATCTGCCAAAAATGTAAAATTTTGAAATTGTGTCTCTATTTTCCATTAAATCTTGTGCAACACCTAAAGGGTTAACAAAGTTTGTAAAATCAGTTTTGAATAGCTTGAGGGGTGTAGTTTCTTAGATGGGGTCACTTTTATGGAATTTCTAATCTAGGGGTGCATCAGGGGGGCTTCAAATGGGACAAGGTGTCAAAAAACCAGTCCAGCAAAACCTGCCTTCCAAAAACCAAACGGCGCACCTTTCACTCTACGTCCTACTGTGTGGCCATACAGTAGTTTACGGCCACATATGGGGTGTTTCTGTAAACAGCAGAGTCAGGGCAATAAAGATACAGTCTTGTTTGGCTGTTAACCCTTGCTCTGTTAGTGGAAAAAATGGGTTAAAATTAAAAATTAGACAAAAAAATGAAATTCTCAAATTTCCTCCCCATTTGCCAATAACTCTTGTGCAACACCTAAAGGGTTAACAATGTATGCAAAATCAGTTTTGAATACCTTGAGGGGTGTAGTTTCTTAGATGGGGTCATTTTTGGGTGGTTTCTATTATGTAAGCCTCGCAAAGTGACTTCAGACCTGAACTGGTCCCTAAAAATTGAGTTTTTGTAAATTTCTGAAAAATTTCAAGATTTGCTTCTAAACTTCTAAGCCTTGTAACATCCCCAAAAAATAAAATATCATTCCCAAAACAATTCAAACATGAAGTAGACATATGGGGAATGTAAAGTCATCACAATTTTTTGGGGTATTACTATGTATTACAGAAGTAGAGGAAACTGAAACTTTGAAATTTGCAAATTTTTCCACATTTTTGGTAAATTAGGTATTTTTTTGTGCAAAAAAAATAATTTTTTTTACTTCATTTTACCAGTGTCATGAAGTACAATATGTGACGAAAAAACAATCTCAGAACGGCCTGGATAAGTCAAAGCGTTTTAAAGTTATCAGCACTTAAAGGGACTCTGGTCAGATTTGCAAAAAATGGCCTGGTCCTTAAGGTGAAAATGAGCCCGGTCCTTAAGGGGTTAAATCAGTAACATAATCAATACCATAGGAGTCAAAAGGGACAGGATATGAAGACTGAGCCTCTATGGGGCTTAACAATGTGGAGAATCACGCTGGAGATAAGTAGCACCATGAACAGCAGATGATACAACAATATACAGGACCTGAGAGCACAGGAGTGGTTGGGGGTGCAGGATGCAATTCCCCCAGATGATGAACCTAACTCCAAATGGTCACAGCTCCCACATGTGAACCCTGTTGGATACTAGGATCACGGTGGTGTGCTGACATAACAGATGGTGAATATACACAGTAACTATAACCGCCCGTCCAACCCTGCACAAGGTGTCACGTTACATACCCATGTTGCTGCTGTTGTCTGGTGTCACGGATCCCCAAGCGCCTCAACCTCAACACGTGTTTCGCCGTGTAGGCTTCGTCAGGAGGTACTAATTCAGGTACCTCCTGGTCTGTCTGGACCATCTACCACTGACTCGGTTTACACTCTGGAGTAGCCCCTGGCAACTACCTTCGGCCCAAGCCTATCCTCACCATTAGAGGCTCTAGTGAATACCGGCTGTTGCTTAGTCACGCCCCTCCAGAGTATTGCCAGTCAGTGGCACAGTGGGTCCTCACCCGCTGTTCCGTGTAGTGCGCCTGTGCGTACGTCTGTATGTCTTGTTGCAGCGCCTGCTATATGTTGCTGCTGGTCTGTTTTACCTGTATACCGGTTCCCTGACGTCCCAGAGGTTTGCCTTGGACCTCCGGCACGTGACAAGCAAATTTATCTTCATGTATGACAATGCACCATCTCATGCTGCAAAGGATACCTCTGAGTCATTGGCTGCTATGGACATAAAAGGAGAGAAACTCATGGTGTGGCCATCATCATCCCCTGACCTTAACCCTATTGAGAACCTCTGGAGTATCCTCAAGCAAAAGATCTATGAGGGTGGAAGGCAGCTCACATTAAAACAGCAGCTCTGGCAGTATTGGTTTGGGTAGGCTCTCTATCTCCTCTATCCTAATTTACTCTGGATGTATGCTGTATGCTGTATGAAGGTGTGTAGTACTATGCAGGTCGGGTGTGCAGAGGTCTGATACACAGACAGGAGGTGTACACCAATGGATGTGCCTTTGACATGTTAAAAAGATGTCCAATCTTGGAGTTTGGACCCGCTCCATCGCTTGGGTAGGGAGGGGGGGGGGGGTACTGGGCTTTAGTTGGGTAGGGAGGGTGGGTTTCCTGTTGATAAATTATTGAATGGGAAATGTGGTTCTGTACCAGATATACTTTGTAACCAGAATACGTGATTTTATGTGCTTCTTGTATCATGGTTTATGTTACTTGTGATACTTATGTAAGTAACTATCTGTCCGATCGTGTAATGCTATGGTATTTTTGTCATCTACTGTTGCATATATGCTATACAGACTGTCTTCCTTTGTTTTGTTATGATTTTTTGAAAAACCAAATAAAAATTATCTGATTCAAAAAAAAAAAAACAGCAGCTCTGAGGCTATTCTGACATCCTGCAAAGAAATTCAAACAGAAACTCAAAAAAAACCTCACAACTTCAATGGATGCAAGAACTGTGAAGGTGAAATCAAACATGTAATTTGGCCTGTTAAGATGTTTTTGATGGAAATGGCTTTTGGTTTCAGTAAATGTTACCTTTTAATGCTACAAATTCAACAAATAACCATTCTTTACAACCTATAAAATGTTTTGAAACTCGGTTGTGCATAATAACTTGTAACAGTGCAATTTGAGTTTTTTAATTTATAAAAAAAATACTGTTCTCATTGGGAGGTTTGTTCAATAAAATTAGATTTATACTGTCTGTCATTCCCATCGACCATTTAAGAAAATCAGAGAAAAATATAATTTGCATAATAATTAGGAATGTGGTGTATTCCCTATGCACAAAATACAGAATAAGGCCGAATGCACACGTATAGATCATACGAGTGTATTACTGTAGTGCAGTGGCGGCATGAAGCGCACGGCGTCATAGCAACCAATGACGCCGTGCGCTCCTGCTATCAGCAGGAATCCAGGCCGGCATACCACGGACCGCTCACGGCTGCGGAACACGACCGTGTACATTCGGCCTAAGGAGGACATTTATCCTCCTATGTACGTCTTTTTTTGTCAGTTATTTATTGAATTATTTGTTGCACACCTTTTTGCGCAAAATTATGCAACAATCACGCCATATTTCACCACATTTCAAAGTGGTCTATTTTTTTAGGACAAGTTTTGTGTTTAGATTTGTTTAACCCTTCAGTATCAAGCCATTTTTTACCTTAAGGACCAGGCTAAATTTTGGAAATCTGACATGATGACTTTATGTTGTAATAACTTTGGAACACTTTTACTTATCCAAGCCATTCTGAGATTGTTTTCTTGTGACACATTGTAGTTCATGATAGTGGTAAATTTGAGTCAATATAAATCACCTCTATGTATTAAAAAAAACTAAATTTCCTGAAAATTTTGAAAAATTTTCAATTTTCAAAATTTCTATTTCTCTGCTTTTAAGGGCTCACGCGCCCGGCCGTTGTGCGGCCGTTCCATGCATTGGGGACCACAATTTGCTGTCCCAAATGCACGGGCAACATCCATGTGGCAGCCAGGACGGATCAAGACCTATTCAACTTGAATGCGCCCGTGATCTGTACGCACCGTAAAAAAATAGAACATGTTCTATTTTTTTGCGGTTCGGAGGCACGGACAGAAACACTTCCGCATTTGTGCTTCCATTCCGCACCGCCAAGGGAACCAAGCGACTTTAAAATCTGGACCGGACTGTAACACCTGGTCCCTATATAGGAATCAATTGTTTGTCTCTTATTCTTAATTATACCTTTGACCACTGAAGTCCCCATAGCTCTGTTAATTACCCTGGGATGTGTCCTGTACGTGAGATGAGTCCAGCGTGAAGGAGCCCAGCACCGCCCCGCATCCTCAGAATCTCCTCCTTGCTCACCGACGTCAGACAGCCAGAGCGCCGTAATCTCGCGATGCGTGAGCTAGTGCATGCGCAGTGTCCTCATAGTGTTCCTTCCCTGTGCTGGCATCAGCCTCAGGGAAGGAACTGCGCATGCGCTAGCTCGCGCATCGCGAGATTGCGGCACTCTGGCTTTCTGGCGTCAGGGAGCAAGGAGGAGATTCTATGGATGCGACGCGATGCTGGGCTCCTTCACGCTGTACTCATCTCACGTACAGGACACATCTCAGGGTAATTTGCATATGTATCAAATCGGTTTTTTACCACAATAAAAGCACACAGAGCCATGGGGACTGGGTATTGCAGATGTGCTAGCGGCCATCTAGCAACCCATGTCCTCAGCTCTATACAAATCCCGGTGACAGGTTCCCTTTAAGTCATCAACAGTGCCGGCACTAGCGCATATACGAACAAAGTTACAAGCGTTCTGCAAGACAGGTGCGATCCAGGCAAGGCCACGTATGTATTAATCATCGCCGAGTGCAGCGATATGCCCGGTAAGCTGTCGACATTACAATCTGTTTGAGCACAGCATACATCCGTACTATTTGCCAAGTACAGTCTTGGCCAAAAGTTTTGAGAATTACATAAATATTGGAAATTGGAAAAGTTGCTGCTTAAGTTTTTATAATAGCAATTTGCATATACTCCAGAATGTTATGAAGAGTGATCAGATGAATTGCATAGTCCTTCTTTGCCATGAAAATTAACTTAATCCCAAAAAAACCTTTCCACTGCATTTCATTGCTGTCATTAAAGGACCTGCTGAGATCATTTCAGTAATCGTCTTGTTAACTCAGGTGAGAATGTTGACGAGCACAAGGCTGGAGATCATTATGTCAGGCTGATTGGGTTAAAATGGCAGACTTGGCATGTTAAAAGGAGGGTGATGCTTAAAAATCATTGTTCTTCCATTGTTAACCATGGTTCCCAATGGGAACCAAACTCCCGAACTGGATCCAAAATAGCACTTCAAACTGGAACCTCACGAATAGCTGTTAGCAGACGAACAGGAATCAGCTTACACTCCTGGCAATCAGTCTCTAACAGCATACAGTGGATCCCCCCAATAACGAGACAAGGCTCCGTGTTGAGGGTCAAGCAGTGGTCTGAGGTGCTGGCACACCCAGCCTGGTTTTTATTACAGTTGTTGCAAATACAGGTCCGCCCACAGGGAGGTATAAAACAACCAAGCCCATCTGGTGTACACGCCCCTAGGGGACCAGAAGGAAGACTGCGACACAGGACAGATATGTAGCAATTCAGGATACAGACACAACACATCCCCACAATGCATCATGGTTTCCTCCTCTCTGTCCTGGAGACAACCGAGGAGCAATCCAATTATCTCTCAGGACAAAGGGAAATCGCCAATACACATGTGGGAACAACAGGACAGGCATCACCATTTAAACACACAATGGGACAATGGGACAATAGAAACACACCCAGCATATTCCTCCCCTCTGTCTATCCACTCAACTATCTCCCAAGCTGACAAGCTATACTTATTATAAATTGTTACAACTTTGTGAGTTTACATTGTCCATACATATAACTTACATCAATTTAACCAGTATAACCTGGGGACAAACCTATCCAAAATTCACTTGAATAGGTTCAGGGGTTTAAAAGTTAGTATGGGCCATAATCCTGAGGCAAGAGGCTGATAAACAGGCCTCTCCAAAACCCAGTGGCGAGGTTGGTTTCGCCACACATCTCCCCCCCCCCCCAGGGAAGACTAACCAGATACCTGACCTCACGCCGGTCGGTACCTGAGTTAGTCTGGCAGCCCACCCACAACCCAATACTGGACCTGTTGCATTTGGTAGCCTGTCTCTGTCCAGTGAGTCCACCAAGGTTATGTTGGAAGCTGGTACTCCCGGTCTCTGTGTTGCTCCCTGGCTTAGAGTCTGGTTGTTGGAGGGAGAGACCGACTGTCTCTACCCCCTGTGCTGTAAGTGCAGAGACCACGGTCCCATCTGCACTGTTGTGGGTCTTACTGTCTCCCCCTGGTGCGTTATGCTGCCGCTGGGGAGAGGGGGTAACGAGCTCCTCTTCCATACATACTTCCAGCCGCTGGGGAGGGCGACCGACCGTCTCCGCTCCCAATACAGTGTCCTGCTGCTGGGGAAAGGAGACTGGGCTCTCTATTCCCTGCTGGACACTCTGCCGCTGGGGGACAGGACCGACTGTCTCTGCCCCCTGTAACTCCGCCTGCCGCTGGGGAATGGAGACTGGGCTCCCAATTCCCAATAAATCACACGGCCGCTGGGGAATGGAGACTGGGCTCCCAATTCCCAATAAATCACACGGCCGCTGGGGAATGGAGACTGGGCTCCCAATTCCCAATAAATCACCCAGCCGCTGGGGAATGGAGACTGGGCTCCCAATTCCCAATAAATCACACGGCCGCTGGGGAATGGAGACTGGGCTCCCAATTCCCAGTACATCACTCGGCCGCTGGGGAATGGAGACTGGGCTCCCAATTTGCAAAAAATCATGCTGCTGCTGGGGGGCAGGAACAACTACCTCTGCCCCCTGTAACTCAGCCTGCCGCTGGGGAGGGAGGACGCTGCTCTCCTCTCCCTGCACTTCACACTGCCTTCCTGGCATATCACTCTGCTGCTGGGGGGCAGGAACAACTACCTCTGCCCCCTGTAACACAGCCTGCCGCTGGGGAATGGAGACTGGGCTCCCAATTCCCTGCAATTCACACTGCCGCTGGGGAATGGAGACTGGGCTCCCAATTCCCTGCTGGACACTCTGCCGCTGGGGAGAGGAGACTGAGCTCTCTCTGTCCCGCAACTGTAACTTTCGGTGGAGGTCCACCCAACGTGGCAGCTGACCGTCACCTTCTGCCCGGTATAGTAGGGTCTTGAACACTAGACTCCTCACGAACTTCACGGATTTCTCAGCTGGATTGGGTCCGAAGAAGTTCAGCCGCAACCACATGATACGGTCAAATTCCTCAACAGAGTATCTGCTGGTTCCATCCTGGTGCTTTTAGGGTCGCTGTACTGAGACATGCGTTGCCCTTAAGTTGTAAAATCCAAAGAAATGGTGTCTCCTGTAGCTGTCCTTCTGGCTGTAGGAACGATCCTGCTGCTTGCCACCAATGTAACGGACCGTTTCAGCAGACAAGGGGTTAAAATCCGTTTAGGCGATATGCCCCTTTCTGAGAGACAGGCACAGCTACTGCAGAACACCAAACTCCCGAACTGGATACAAAATAGCACTTCAAACTGGAACCTCACAAATAGCTGTTAGCAGACGAACAGGAATCTGCTTACACTCCTGGCAATCAGTCTCTAACAGCATACAGTGGATCCCCCCAATAACGAGACAAGGCTCCGTGTTGAGGGTCAAGCAGTGGTCTGAGGTGCTGGCACACCCAGCCTGGTTTTTATTACAGTTGTTGCAAATACAGGTCCGCCCACAGGGAGGTATAAAACAACCAAGCCCATCTGGTGTACACGCCCCTAGGGGACCAGAAGGAAGACTGCGACACAGGACAGATATGTAGCAATTCAGGATACAGACACAACACATTCCCACAATGCATCATGCTTTTCTCCTCTCTGTCCTGGAGACAACCGAGGAGCAATCCAATTATCTCTCAGGACAAAGGGAAATCGCCAATACACATGTGGGAACAACAGGACAGGCATCACCATTTAAACACACAATGGGACAATGGCACAATGGGACAATAGAAACACACCCAGCATATTCCTCCCCTCTGTCTATCCACACTTATTATAAATTGTTACAACTTTGTGAGTTTACATTGTCCATACATATAACTTACATCAATTTAACCAGTATAACCTGGGGAGAAACCTATCCAAAATTCACTTGAATAGGTTCAGGGGTTTAAAAGTTAGTATGGGCCATAATCCTGAGGCAAGAGGCTGGTAAACAGGCCTCTCCAAAACCCAGTGGCGAGGTTGGTTTTGCCACAGCTACCATCAGTCCTGTGTCATGCCAACAGTAAAGCATCCTGAGACCATTCATGTGTGGGGTTGCTTCTCATCCAAGGGAGTGGGCTCACTCACAATTTTGCCCAAAAACACAGCCATGAATAAAGAATGGTACCAAAACCCCCTCCAACAGCAACTTCTTCCAACAATCCAACAACAGCTTGGTGAAGAACAATGCATTTTCCAGCATGATGGAGCACCGTGTCATAAGGCAAAAGTGATAACTAAGTGGCTCGGGGACCAAAACATTGACATTTTGGGTCAATGGCCTCGAAACTCCCCAGATCTTAATCCCATTAAGAACTTGTGGTCAATCCTCAAGAGGCGGGTGGACAAACAAAAACCCACTAATTCTGACAAACTCCAAGAAGTGATTATGAAATAATGGGTTGCTATCAGTCAGGAATTGGCCCAGAAGTTGATTGAGAGCATGCCCAGTCGAATTGCAGAGGTCTTGAAAAAGAAGGGCCAACACTGCAAATACTGACTCTTTGCATAAATGTCATGTAATTGTCGATAAAAGCCTTTGAAACGTATGAAGTGCGTGTAATTATATTTCACTACATCACAGAAACAACTGAAACAAAGATCTAAAAGCAGTTTAGCAGCAAACTTTGTGAAAACTAATATTTTTGTCATTCTCAAAACTTTTGGCCACGACTGTATATCAAATAGAGACTGCAACACTTACCTGTTCACCATCGTGTGCTCTATACGAGATTGTTTCAGTAAGTAACAACTATAGGACTATATAGCTGCATTAATATACTTAATGGCTACAACAGCCTTATGGCAAAATAATTAAGAACATTATAGCAAAAAAGTCTGTATCTACTAGTTACTTTACTAGCTTCTCCTAAACCTGCTGTGGAACATATTTATTCTGGAGTAGTGTGTGAGCTCTGCACTACCTGCTTATAGAGGGACCGCGACTGTATACCATTATATGTTTATTTTTATTTTTTTTTCATTGTATTTTTATATAGATCATGATGTTGGATGTACATTTTATGTAATTTTAATAGGTAACAATAAATGTGGATGCATGCTTGAGAAATAGCCAGCCATTTATTAATAATTGTATTAAGCAGCTAGGTGGTATAGCAGGCCGTGCCACATTCCAGTGAGCTCCCCTTTGATTAATTTTATTATTTCTAAATATCTATTACCCTGATTTTTGCAGTTTACAGAAACACCCCACATGGTGTTGAACCCCTGTATGGGCACACGACAGGGCGCAGAATGAAAGAAGCACCAGATGGTTTTTGGAGGGCAGATTTTGCTGTACTGATGTCACGACCGCTATCCCAGCAGCAGTCGTGTCGCACCAGACGGAGGGGAAGGGGGACCCTTATCTACGGATGGGAAATAGAATGGCCACCCCTGAGTAACCCTAAGCTGGCACCTGTCTGCCCTGATACCCTAGACGGGGTGTGAACCCGTGCGGCGAGCTGGATGCCTAAACCCTCAGTCGCCCTAACACTGGACTAGGGAACGGCCGATGGGAGCGCTAGTCATCATCACTCACGTCTAGGAAAACAACAGGGGAAGACAACAACAAACAAACAACAGCAGAGATAGACTTATCCAGTCACGAGCAGAGAAGGCGATCCCAAACACGACAGTCCACGCCGGACAAGAGCTCCACAGCAACACCATCAAACGATCTCCTTCCAAGGTCAGAGTAGCACTGGAAGTAAGGACTATATCTGGCAATGACTGCAAGTGAAACTGAAACTAATATAGTAGCTGGGAGTGGCAGACAGGACTCACCTGAGAAGGATGCCTACAAACTCCCAGTCAGGACAAAAAGGTTCACAAGGCAAAACCCAGATGACATACCCTGAACCATGGAGCAAACTCACAAGCTATCGCGAGTAGCAAGTCGCTGCGACCTTCTCCTCCCAGACCTGTCTGGATCAGTCACAGTACCCCCCTTTCTACGAGGGGCCCCTGGACCCTCAAGACCAGGCCTCTCCGGATGGGAGCTATGAAAAGCCCGAATGAGTCTGTCCGCTTTTATCTCTGATGCTGGAACCCACATTCTCTCTTCGGAACCATAACCTTTCCAGTGCACCAGGTACTGAAGAGAGCGGCGAACATATCGTGAATCAACAATCTTTTCTACCTGAAACTCAAGACTGCCATCAACAACCACCGGTGGAGGCGGTAGTGGCAATGGTTCAGGAGGTTCTACATATCTCTTAAGCAGAGATCTGTGGAAGACATTATGGATCCTTAGAGTCTGGGGTAGCTCCAGACGAAAAGCCACCGGGTTAATGATCTTAATTACCCTATAAGGACCAATAAATCTCGGACCTAATTTCCACGAGGGAACCTTCAACTTGATATTTCTGGTAGACAACCACACCAAGTCATTCACCCCAAGGTCCGGACCTTCAGAGCGCTTCCTATCAGCGGCACGTTTGTATCTACCACCAATTCTCTTCAAACTTTCTTGCACACTCTGCCACACTGAAGAAAGTGAAGACGCAAATCGTTCCTCCTCGGGAATCCCAGACGGCCCCCCCTCACTAAACGTACAAAACTGAGGATGGAAACCATACGCACCAAAAAATGGTGACTTATCGGTGGATTCTTGACGACGATTATTAATGGCAAATTCAGCTAACGGTAAATAAGATGACCATTCCTCCTGATTTTCGGAAACAAAGCATCTCAAATATGTCTCTAGGTTTTGATTGGTACGTTCAGTCTGACCGTTGGACTGTGGATGGAAAGATGAAGAAAACGACAGATGAACCCCGAAACGAGAACAAAAAGCTTTCCAAAATTTAGAAACGAATTGGGTACCACGATCCGAAACAATATCGGAAGGGACCCCGTGAAGCTTCACGATGTGGTCAATAAAAACCTGAGCCAGTGTGTTAGCATTAGGCAATGCGGCAAGAGCAATAAAGTGCACCATTTTACTGAATCTGTCAACAACTACCAGAATAACAGTCTTCCCCGCTGATACTGGTAGATCCGTAATGAAATCCATTGACAGGTGCGTCCAAGGCCTGTTGGGGATGGCCAGAGGTAAAAGACGCCCTGCCGGACGAGTATGATCTACCTTAGAACGAGCACAGGTAGCACATGCAGACACAAAATTCAACACCTCCTGGCGCCATTTAGGCCACCAGAACCGACGAGACACTAACTCAGAGGTTGCCCTACTACCTGGGTGTCCTGCCAGTGTGGAGTTATGGTGTTCTTTTAGTATCTCCAGTCGTAAATTTTCTGGCACAAACAGTTTACCCGAGGGGCAGGAGGCCGGGGCGTCCCCCTGAGCTTCCAACACCCTCCCCTCCAAACCTGAGTGTAATGCAGAGACCACCACCCCCTTTTGCAAAATGGGCTCTGGTACCTCAACATCACCCCCTCCAGGAAAACTTCGAGACAATGCATCCGCCTTAGTATTTTTTGCCCCCGGGCGATAGGTTATTACAAAATTAAACCTAGTAAAAAATAACGACCACCGAGCCTGTCTAGGGGTGAGACGTTTAGCAGACTCCAGATATAATAAGTTTTTGTGATCAGTAATCACCGTGACGGGATGAACCGCCCCCTCCAAAAAATGACGCCACTCCTCAAAGGCCAACTTAATAGCCAAAAGTTCCCTGTTGCCAATATCATAGTTCCTTTCTGCAGTAGACAATTTCTTCGAAAAGAAAGCACACGGACGCCATTCACCAGGGGACGGGCCCTGAGATAGTACCGCTCCCACCACCACCTCTGATGCGTCAACCTCTACAATAAAAGGAAGCGAGACATCTGGCTGTACGAGAATAGGGGCCGAGGTGAACCTCTCCTTCAGAGACGCAAAGGCAGTTTTGGCTGCATGTGACCATTTGGAAAAATCGGATCCCTTTCGGGCCATGTCCGTCAGTGGTTTGACCACCAAGGAATAGTTCTTTATAAACTTTCTATAAAAATTGGCAAACCCCAGGAAGCGTTGCAATGCCTTCAGGTTCTCAGGCAGATCCCAGTCTATAATCGCCCGGACTTTCTCTGGATTCATGCGGAAACCTGAATCTGACAACACATACCCCAGAAATGGCAGTTCTTTTACGGCGAACACACATTTTTCTAACTTAGCAAACAATTTGTTGGCCCTTAATATCTGCAGCACTTGTCTCACATGGATCTTATGTGTATCCAGATCCGGGGAATAGACCAGGATGTCATCAAGATATATCACAACAAATCTCCCGATAAGGTGACTAAAAATATTGTTGACAAAATGTTGGAATACCGCAGGCGCATTAGTAAGACCAAATGGCATGACCAGATTTTCATAATGCCCTTCCGGAGTATTAAAAGCCGTCTTCCACTCATCCCCCTCTTTGATGCGAACCAGGTTATAGGCTCCTCTGAGATCCATTTTGGAGAACCATTTAGCACCAGCAACCTGATTAAAGAGGTCGGGAATGAGAGGAAGAGGATAGGGATCTTGGATAGTTATCCGGTTTAATTCCCGGAAATCCAGGCAAGGACGTAGGCCCCCATCTTTCTTTTTAATGAAAAAGAACCCTGCAGCCACAGGTGAAGAAGAGGGTCCGATGTGTCCCTTAGCCAAACTCTCCGAAATATAATCTTTCATAGCCTTCCTCTCCGGGCCGGAAAGATTGTATAACCGGGTTTTAGGTAGTTTGGCCCCAGGTAGTAGATTAATCGGGCAATCATATGGACGATGAGGTGGTAACCCCTGACAACCCTTCTCAGAGAACACATCCATAAAATCTGACAGAAAGGCAGGTAAAGATGTTACAGAGAGTGTAGAGCACCTACTACTCAAGCAGTTGTCCTTACAACGTTCACTCCACTCCACAATCTCCCCAGCCTGCCAATCCACCACTGGATTGTGAGTCACCAGCCAGGGAAGCCCCAATACTATAGGAGCCGGAAGACCGTCTAGGACATAACAAGAGATATGCTCTTTATGGAGGTCCCCTACCTGCAGATGGATATTATGGATGATCTGAGTTAACTCTCTCTGAGTAAGAGGGGAGGAGTCGATGGCAAAAACAGGAATAGTTCTGCATACCGGTTCCGGAGTAAAACCCAGAGCCTGAGCAAACCGTGAATCCACCAAGTTGACCCCCGCCCCACTGTCCAAAAAGACGGAACAGATCTCAGTTTTATTGCCCGCCTCAACGGTAGCGGACAACAAAAACTGAGACATGCGTATGGAGGAAACGAATACGCCCAGACTGTTCTCCTCCGCACAATCTGGGCACTCTAGTTTTCCGGCGGCTCCTTTGTTTGTGGTCTCTTGGGTTCTGAGAGACAAACCTTTACAAAATGACCCCTCCCCCCACAACGAAAACAAACCTCTGACCTACGGCGTAATTTAGGAGGATTCACCCGTCTAGTGGCGCCCCCTATTTGCATTGGTTCTACTGGACCATAACAGACCGATCCCTCCCCTATAGAGGCCTCCGTAAAATTTAATAGTCTCTCCCTGAGTCGTCTGTCGATTCTTATGGACAGAGACATAGCAGCCTCAAGAGACCCAGGGACCTCGTATACCGCCAGGGCATCTTTTAATTTTTCAGACAACCCCTGGCAGAACTGACTCCTAAGGGCCGAGTCGTTCCATAACGTATCAGTAGCCCACCTACGGAATTCGGAACAATATAGTTCAGCAGACCGGTTCTCTTGCTGAAGTCTACGTAGCTTAGACTCAGCCAGTGAGACCCTGTCTGGGTCATCATATACGAGACCCAGGGCTTCAAAAAACTCCTCCACTGATCGTAAGGCCGGAGAGTCTGATGGTAGGGAGAAAGCCCAAGCCTGCGGATCTCCTTGCAGGAGAGAAATTACAATGCCCACCCGTTGTTCCTCACCGCCGGTGGATCTAGGGCGTAACCTGAAGAATAACTTGCAAGCTTCTCTGAAGGTTACAAATTGGTCTCTCCCTCCTGAGAACCTATCAGGTAAAGCCACTTTTGGCTCAGGAGTACCTTGGTTTCCCGTAGCAACGGTGGAACCCAAGGATTGCTGCTGCAGCACTGTTGCTTTTAATCCTGCCACTTCAAGGGATATCCCCTGTAATTGTTTCGCCAAAACCGAAACCGGATCCATAGTGGAACAGACAAAATACAAAGCAAAACAGCAAGCAGAAAAGAAAAAAAAAATGAAATGTCACTTTTTTTTTTTTTTTTTTTTTAAAAGGCCAGATATACTGTCACGACCGCTATCCCAGCAGCAGTCGTGTCACACCAGACGGAGGGGAAGGGGGACCCTTATCTACGGATGGGAAATAGAATGGCCACCCCTGAGTAACCCTAAGCTGGCACCTGTCTGCCCTGATACCCTAGACGGGGTGTGAACCCGTGCGGCGAACTGTATGCCTAAACCCTCAGTCGCCCTAACACTGGACTGGGGAACGGCCGATGGGAGCGCTAGTCATCATCACTCACGTCTAGGAAAACAACAGGGGAAGACAACAACAAACAAACTATAGCAGAGATAGACTTATCCAGTCACGAGCAGAGAAGGCGATCCCAAACACGACAGTCCACGCCGGACAAGAGCTCCACAGCAACACCATCAAACGATCTCCTTCCAAGGTCAGAGTAGCACTGGAAGTAAGGACTATATCTGGCAATGACTGCAAGTGAAACTGAAACTAATATAGTAGCTGGGAGTGACAGACAGGACTCACCTGAGAAGGATGCCTACAAACTCCCAGTCAGGACAAAAAGGTTCACAAGGCAAAACCCAGATGACATACCCTGAACCACGGAGCAAATTCACAAGCTATCGCGAGTAGCAAGTCGCTGCGACCTTCTCCTCCCAGACCTGTCTGGATCAGTCACAGTCGTGACAACTGATTTTTAGACACTATGTCCCATTTGAAGCCCCCCTGATGCACCCTACAGTAGAAACTCCCCAAAAAGTGACCCTCTTTTGGAAACCATGGGATAAGGTGACAGTTTTATTGGTACTATTTTGGAGTACATATGATTTTTAAACGCTCAATAATACACTTTTTGTGAGGCAAGGTAACCAAAAAATGGCTGTTCTGGCACAGTTTTAATTTTTTTAGTTTTTTTAAATGTTCACCTGACAGGATAGATCATGTGATATTTTTATAGAGCAGGTTGTTACGGATGCGCCGATACCTAATATGTGTTTTTTTATTTTATTTTGGTTTTACACAATAAAATCTTTTTTTTTTAAATCATGTTTTTGTGTCTCCATTTTCTGAAAGCCATATTTTTTTAAAAATCTTTGGACGATTGTGTTAGACAGGGTCTTATTTTTTGCGTTATGAGATAACGGTTTAATTGGTACCATTTTGGGGCACATAGGACTTTTTGATCGCTTGGTATTACACTTTTTGTGATGTAAAGGGATAAAAAATGGCTTTTTAGCACAGTTTTAATTTTATTGTTTTTACGGCGTTCACCAAGCGGATTGGATTACGTAATACTTTTTTATAGCAAGTTGTTACAGACGCGGCGATACCTAATATGTCTATTTTTTTTATTTTATTTCAGTTTTACACAATAAAAGCATTTTAAAAAAATCTCCATTTTCTGAAAGCCATATTATTATTTTTTTGGGGCGATTGTCTTAGATAGGGTCTCATTTCAGGATGAGGTGACGGTTTGATTAGTACTTTTTTTTATCACTTTTTATACCATTTTTTGGGAAGTGAAGTGAGCAAACTTGCAATTCCATCATAGTTTTTCTTTTTTGTTTATGCCGTTCACCGTGCGGTAAGAGTAACATGATACTTTTATAGATCAGGTCGTTACGGACGCGGCGATACTAAACATGTTTACTGGTTTTTATTTTTATTTTAACTAATTATATGTGTGGATATAGGAAGAAGTTAGATTTTTTTTTTACACTTTTTGGACTCAGACCCACTTGGTTCTTGAAGATCTGATGGCTCTACAATACACTGCAGTACACTGTGTACTGCAGTGTATTCTCATTTACACTTAGCCTGATCAGGCTCCTGCCTTTATGCAGTGTACTCAAGTTGTGTGTAGTAGGTGTTTCTGGGTGATGTAGTGCAATATACACTAACCTGGTACAGCTGACTCTCTGCAAGGGCAGGTATAGGTAAGGATAGTTCGTGACGCCAGTGCCAAGTAAACGGTGGCACGCCGTTTGCGGATGCAGGAATAAATTGAGGAAACGTAGTCTTAAAACAGAACTCCAACTTTAGTAGTTTTGCAAGCAGAGACAATATTGGAAATGCAGTTCCTAAGCATACAGTCGATTTTGCAATTCGGTCGATGCAGGCAATTCAGTTATAGCAGGGTAATTACAGAGTGTTGAACACAGGACTTGCAGCACAGGAGCTTGCACTCTAATTCTGTCTGATCCTGGAATACAGCAATTCTTCACCAAGGCCCATTAACCTAGTTCTGGCTTTATATCCTTGGCTATAGCTTTAATCAGTACCTCCTCTGTCTTTCTGAGTACCTCTTGCTTTCCTGATCTTTGCCTCTGTCTCTCTCAACTTCTGGACACTTCCTCAGGCTCTAGAAACTTCTGAGCTGTGGTCTAGACTGACTTTTACTTCCTTGTCTGAGCCTTATATAAACTAGGGCTCCCTAGCTCCCTCTATGGACTAGAAGCTGGAATGACACCCCTGCAGGCCTGTACATGCAAGTTTCACAGTAACAGGGAAATACATAACATTACATTACATGACAATTTATAAAACTGACATATACCAACTTCTCCATAATTAGGAGGGACGACAGCACACCAAGTGACACTTTGGTAGTGACGGGTATTACAGTTCCCGTACACTACATACCCCACTGCTTTAAGCTGAGTACGACCTCGTACTCCATCATGGGTCGCCCAACTGGAATCTCTACCTGAAATAGAAAATAGAGACATGCAGGCATACATACATGTAATTCATCTGCATTTACATTTACATCAGGTCCAATTGGCAAAGGTGAAGTGTGGTGACAAGGGGCGTCGTTCTCTTCTCTCAGGATAGTGAATGGAACGGGGGCGCTGACCTGGCACAGCGTAACATTATAACCAGGATAGTCCATGACAATGAATAAGTCCATGATAGAACAGCAAAATGGATAAAACAGTATAAAAGTTCTTGGAGGCTCAAAGAACAAACATGAGTCCGTACCCAGGTTATTTCTTATTAATCACAGAGGCTCTCATGCGGTGGAGTCCATCTCTGGGCACATTACTTTTAAAAGAATAAGAATCTCAGAGGCTCAGGTACTTTTGAGTCTGTCTCCGGGCACGGTTCCTTAGTATGAAGTTGCACAATAAAAGGACAGCAAAATAACGGAACTACCCAAGAGTTTCCCGTGGGTGTATCACAGGCAAGGGCTCACGTGGAGGAGTCCATTCTTGCGCACAAATGTCAAGTAAAGTATTGCCCGTGGCAACTGTTTGGGAGGAGACACCACCAGAATAATCAAAGTCTCCTAAACGGACAGGCGGGCGTCCCCTGGTCATCCGGGTAGACCTTCTCAACACAGGGGTCTCCTCTTCCCTTAGCAACGAGGTAGAAGGGAGAGGAGCAACAGGAGGGTCTCCATCCGTGAGACCTTGGTCAGGAACAACTGGAACCACAGGAACAACTGGAACAACAGGAACAACTGGAACAATAATATCCACGAGAGGGGGTACTGGATCCGGAGCATCTTGAACCGGCTCTTCTCGAGGTGAAGCTACAATAGGTGCCGGAGCAGGCACCAGCAAGTTCAACCAAGGTGTCAGAAGCCAATGCATGGGATCAGCGTCATACCTCAGATTACTAACAGCCTGCATAGGATCCTCGGGCTGTATTGCTGACTCTGACACAGGATATTCAGATCCAGAACTCTCATCATTAGGTTCTGGTGTCAGGCAGAGCTTCAACCGGTTTCGGTGTACAATTTGGGATCCCTTGTCTTCCCGGGTGATCTCATAAGTGTGAGTTCCAACATTTGGGATTGCAGTGACAACATAAGGACTTCGCTCCCATTTACTGTCCAATTTGCTGGTACGACGGTTATTCTTTAACCATACCACGGCCCCTATGGTCAAGGGTTCTGCATGGGCTGCCTGATCATAGTCTCTCTGCTGTCGGTCTCTAGCAAAGTCCATACGCTCCTGAACAATGGCTTTGGCTGCATCCAATCGCCTTTGGTGCTCAGCAACCCAGTCAGTGTTAGGTAATGGGTTAATGCAATCAGGTACATGTATGTCCAATGAATGATCAGCAGGCAATGTCCCTTGGCGCCCAATCATCAAGTAAAAAGGGGTATATCCGGTGGAACAATGTATGGTATGATTGTAAGTGAACATGAGCTGTGGCAACAGACTGGGCCAATCTCCTCTGCTCTCAGGAGGCACGGCCCTCAGCATCTCTATCAAGGTCTGATTCATTTTTTCACATAATCCGTTACCTTGAGGATGGTAGGCCGTTGTCCGGATCTTCTTACAGTTGTGTAAGCGGCACAGTTAATGGAACAGATGGGACTCAAAAGCAGGTCCTTGATCGGTGAGGATCTTTTCTGGACATCCATAGGGCAGGAGAAAGTGCTTCCAGAACATTTCGGCTGTAGTCTTGGCTGTCTGGTCTCTCACAGGCACTGCTACAACAAACTTTGTGAAATGGTCAATAATAGTCATGGCATAAGCATACCCTGAGCGACTAGGCTCCAGTTTCACATGGTCGATGGCGACAAGTTCAAGAGGACGGGTACTTACAATGGGTCTCAGTGGTGCCCTCTGATCATGGTGCTCACTTCGTTTCAAGGCACAGGCTACACACTCTCGACACCACTTCTCCATGTCTTCTCTCATGCCTACCCAGTAAAACCGCTGGCGGATAGTAGCTTCAGTCTTTTGGACCCCAAAGTGACCGGATTGATTGTGGTACATCTCCAACACCATACCTGCATCTCGTCGGGGTATGAGAATCTGGTGTACTCTTTCGTTGGACACTGGGTCTAGGCTTCTCCGTAGCAATAGGCCCTTTTGTATGAAGAGTTGATGGCGCTGTCTCCACAATTTGATGAGTTCAGGATCTGCACTCTTACGCCGGATCCTCTCAGGGGCTCTGCCACTAGTAATGAAGTCCAACAACTCACCCAGCACTCTACTTTCAGACTGTAGTTTCACCCACCTTTCTTCTTTAGGATCAGGCCTACTGGAGGGTGAAGGAACTGCAGCTCTGTTATTGGTAGCTCGAGCCTGATCCTGTTGAGCAAATTTGTTATAGAAAGCCGGCATCTCTACATCTTCCCAAGCATCTCGCACATCATCAGGAGCTGTCTCTGTGGGAAGCCTGGATAAAGCATCAGCATTATCATTAGTGCGTCCAGCACGATACTTTACAGAGAAATTATAGTTGGCAAGGCGAGAAGCCCATCTCTGTTCCAAGGCCCCCAATTTAGCTGTATTTAGATGCGCCAGAGGGTTATTGTCAGTGAATGCAATGAACGGGGTGGCGGCTAGATAATCCTTGAATTTTTCTGTCACCGCCCACACTAATGCCAGGAACTCTAGTTTGAAGGAACTATAATTCTGGTCATTTTTCTCAGCTCCTTTCAGGGAGCGGCTTGCATATGCTATCACTCTCTCTTTTCCCTCTTGGATCTGGGCTAACACAGCTCCCAGGCCTCGCTTGCTAGCATCAGTATAGAGATGGAAGGGCTTGCTATAATCTGGATAACCTAACACAGGAGGCTCGGTCAGTTTCTTTTTTAGCAATTGGAACGCTATCTCTCTTTTCTCATTCCACTCAATGGGCACAGGAGTTCTAGGGCTTTTCTTGGGTTGCCCCCTCAAGAGTTCCTGGATAGGATCAGCTATTTGAGCAAAATGGGGGATAAAACGTCTATAGTAGCCAGCAAAACCAAGGAAACTCCTCACCTCTTTGACGGTAGTAGGAACCGGCCAATTACGGACAGCTGCTAATTTATCAGGGTCAGGTTGCACTCCCTCTCCGCTTACTACATGCCCCAGGTATCTTACTGCAGGTTTGAGCAGGTGACACTTGGATGGCTTTACCTTCAAGCCATACTTGATAAGGATTTCAAATACTTCTGCCAAATGTTTCAGATGGTCTTCATATGTTTTTGAGTACACAATGACGTCATCTAGATACAGCAGCACTGTTTCGAAGTTTTTGTGACCCAAACACCGTTCCATTAGTCTCTGGAAAGTTCCTGGGGCATTACATAGCCCGAACGGCATACAATTGAATTCAAACAGGCCCATGGGAGTAGTGAAGGCAGTCTTTTCTCTATCTGCAGGGGCCATGGGTACTTGCCAGTAGCCACTGGTCAAGTCCAATGTGGAGAAATAGGCAGAGGAGCCCAGAGCAGTTAGTGACTCCTCAATGCGTGGCAGTGGGTATGCATCTTTGTGGGTTATTTGATTAATTTTCCTATAATCCACACAGAAACGGATACCACCGTCCTTCTTCCTTACAAGGACCAGGGGTGCAGCCCACGGACTACGGCTGTCCCGGATTACATTAGAGTCCTTCATCTCTTGGATCATTTCCTTTACAGTCTGATATGAAGTAGGCGGTAAAGGTCTGTACCTCTCCTTGATAGGAGGATGAGAGCCAGTAGGTATAGTGTGTTGTATGGCACTCACCTCTCCATAATCAGTGGCATGCTTACTGAAGGCCTGGTGGTGCTCCTTGACAAGCTGTATAATCCCTTCTTGTTGTTGTTGGGGGGTAGTCTCGTCCCCGACATGGAGCTCCTCCCACCAGGGCACTTGTGGCTGGGTCACCGGCGAGCATCCGCTGTCTGCAGCTGGCGGCTTTTCTGTCACTGGAAGACGAATGATGTCTTGGAAGGACACCTGGGACAGCTGGGCAACAGGGCAATGCTTAGTAAGCGCAACAGGATGATTACTCAGGTTAATCAGACGGACAGGTACTTTACCTTGGGAGACGTTCACCAGGCACTTGGCAGCTCTCACATAAGGATAATCCTCCATCTGGATTGGTTCCACCAGGGCTGGATAATCTCGGCCTTCGACTCCCAGGACAGCACGACACCACAAAAGAGTTTGAGATTAGGAGGCAAAGTCACAGGCTTAATATCACGGATCCTGGCAGTACAAATTTCTCCTTTCCCATTAGCAAACCTCTGCTGGGCACTTAACACAGTGATAGTCTTTTGAATCACCCTCCTGGATGCAGAGGAAGCAGTGGGCAAAGTCTGATGTAATACAGCAAGTATTTCTGAATAACAGTTTTTGAAGACATTGGTGCCTAGAATGACAGGATGTCCTCCTCTGTCACCGGCCTGTACTACGATCACTCCCTGTTGAGGCCAGGGTTACTTCTCCCACCTGCAGGGTGGGTTCCCAGTATCCATGAACCTTTACTGGTTTGCCATTGCTGGCGATAATTTCCACCCAGGAGTCAGGCGGTTGGGTCAACTGGTTGGTGTCCCAGAACTTTCAAATGCAGGCAGCTGAATAGTAGTGACCTGAGACCCAGTATCTAATAGGGCTTCAAAGGGGATCCCGTTGATCTCTATATTGATTTTAGGATGGGATCCTACATAACGTGGCATCCAATTTGGATCCTCTGGACCTAGTGTTCTACCTCCCGAGGGGTGGTCCTCAGCCTCAGGGGTTGCCCGTTTAACTGCCAGCACGTGGATTCTGTGTGTCCCAGCTTTTTGCAGTATGTACACACGGGCTTCTTGCGACCTCTATTACGCCTCCCAGGATCCCTGGGGTGAGTCTCTTGGTAAGGAGGTGGGAACGGCCTAGGAGGTGACAGGAATTCTTCATCTAGCATTATGGGTTTTTCCCATTCCTCTATTTTTCTGCACACTTTCTCTAGACTTTTAGTGAGGTGATTTACTTGCTCTGTCAGCATGGCAATAGTATCAGTAGCTGACACTTGAACAGCTTGGCCGGCCTCAGCTCGGTTAGTGACAAGCGGTTTTGGCTTGCAGGCTGATGACTCAGATAGGGCGCTCAACTCAGGAGATACTGTGGACCCCAGAATTTTTATAGCCAGTTCTTTAAAGTCCAGAAAGGCACTGTTAGGGTGCTGGGCGGACAGCATCTTTAACTGGGTCCTTATTTGTTCACTAGACACCCCGGTGATAAATTGTTCCCTCAGGGTCTGGTCCTGGTTATCAGCCTCTTTGGGATCTATCTGAATTACAGCCCCTAAAGCCTCCTGGAGTGAGAGGGCAAAGTCACGGAGGGACTCACCGGACTTCTGTTTCTTGCCAAAGAAGTGCATCTTTATCTCTGAGGCAGTCCTAGTTTCAAAAGTGGCTCTGAGACGGGTGAATATCTGTTCTAGAGTACTCCGCTCAGTAGCAGGCCATGATAACACTTCCCTGCGGGCAGCCCCCTCCAGTTGCGCCAGCATGATTTCAATTTGCTGGTCGGCATTTATAGGGTATATCGGATAGTGCCAGCAACTTTTCTTCAAAGTCCGTAGGGTATGGGTCCTCCCCTGTAGCGGGGGAACCATGGGGCCCCGAAATTAGTAGGGCATGGGTAAAGGGCATCATGCTAGGGGCTGTAGGGTGATCAGGAGCCGCAAGCTCTCCTGGGGGCCGGCTGCTCAGGCACTCCTGGGCTCTGACATGGTAGTCTATTGAGAGGTGGGCCGCTGGCGACTAAAGAGGCCGGTACACTCCCCTTCCCTCCGGTTACAAGTGCTTACCGGTATCGCCGGGCTTGCGCAGGTCCAGTCTCGCGAGGTTCCGGACGTCCTGAGCACCCGATGACGCAGGAGAAACAGGGCCGCGGCGGTGCGATGATCAAGAGGGGCGGGGACTCTCTGTGTCTTGCAGGATCCGCCCACGAAAGTCCTCAGCGGCGCGGGAAACTTTACTTCCAGGCAGCCGGTGGCCATCTTAAGCAAAACGCTGTCCATCACTGACAGCAAGCAGGGATTGTAAAAAGTCCACAAAACCACATTCCAATGCGCGGTTTTTCTTCCTCTGTGCAGCGCAACACTGCACAGCGCTTTTTAGGATTTTTGGTACACTTTGGGTACGATTTTCAGTCCACAAAGTCCACTTGAATAAAACAGGAAAATTGTCACTTTGGTCACAGGGCAACGGTATAAGGCACAAAGTTCACGCTTCTTGCACTAGAAAGCGTGCGTATCCTGTTCGTGGAACGCCAAAAGAGAGGTGCAGTGTACTCAAGTTGTGTGTAGTAGGTGTTTCTGGGTGATGTAGTGCAATATACACTAACCTGGTACAGCTGACTCTCTGCAAGGGCAGGTATAGGTAAGGATAGTTCGTGACGCCAGTGCCAAGTAAAACGGTGGCACGCCGTTTGCGGATGCAGGAATAAATTGAGGAAACGTAGTCTTAAAACAGAACTCCAACTTTAGTAGTTTTGCAAGCAGAGACAATATTGGAAATGCAGTTCCTAAGCATACAGTCGATTTTGCAATTCGGTCGATGCAGCAATTTCAGTTATAGCAGGGTAATTACAGAGTGTTGAACACAGACTTGCAGCACAGGAGCTTGCACTCTAATTCTGTCTGATCCTGGAATACAGCAATTCTTCACCAAGGGCCCAGTAACCTTGTTCTGGCTTTATATCCTTGCTATAGCTTTAATCAGTAACTCCTCTGTCTTTCTGAGTACTCTTGCTTTCCTGATCTTTGCCTCTGTCTCTCTCAACTTCTGGACACTTCCTCAGGCTCTAGAAACTTCTGAGCTGTGGTCTAGACTGACTTTTACTTCCTTGTCTGAGCCTTATATAAACTAGGGCTCCCTAGCTCCCTCTATGGACTAGAAGCTGGAATGACACCCTGCAGCCTGTACATGCAAGTTTCACAGTAACAGGGGAAATACATAACAATTACATTACATGACAATTTATAAAACTGACATATACCAACTTCTCCATAATTAGGAGGGACGACAGCACACCAAGTGACACTTTGGTAGTGACGGGTATTACAGTTCCCGTACACTACATTTAGCTATACCATGTCAAGCCGGATGCCTGTAAAGGTGTCTGGTTGTCATGGTAACCACCGGGACGCTGCCACAGCTATGGACCGCGGCATGGAAGAGGTTAAACGGCCGACATCAGTGCCAGCATATTACAGCTGACACTCTGCAACTGCTCCTGCCATCCTGAAAGAAAGAAAGGGGAGGGATGAGGGGAGGACCCGCTGCCGGCAGGCAATCCTGACAATAATTGCGGCAGGAGAGGGGGGAATCACTGCCGCTGGGGGGGGGTTCATTCAAACAGAACCTTTCAGCCGGCATTAGGATCGTCTGATTGGCTAGTCTGTACAGACCAGCACTGTCTCCGTGTCTGCAGACATGGTGACAGCTTGCTGCCATGACGAAGCTGTAGGTCAAGGAGGCTTAGGACAGTGCAGTCCATGACGTACAGGTATGTCATGGTGGCTTAAAGGGTAAAAGGCACATTTACTATTTGCAACATTTTCAAAAGTCGTAAAAATATTGCATCTCCACACCAGGGCGTACTTTCACAGACATAGCACCACATTGCACTTGTGCCAAATATATTATTAAGGTATGCTATTTCATAACTTTTGCGCAACCTCACAAAGACAGATTTAGAACTGAAACCCCCCAAGGTGTTTGATTTCTGGGGGTCTGTCTGATAGAACCACCAGCGATCACAAGAACGGGCTTCCACAAGTGCTGAAGCACTGACCCCTGAGAATATGGCAGTCTATCATTCACCACTCCATTCACTTCTATGGGACTTCTGTGTAAAGTAATTGCATAGAAGTAAATGGAGCTTTGGACACTGGGTCACTTTTTGCGGGTTTCGACTGTAGGGGGGTCCCACAAGGTCTTTTCAAATGCAACATGGTGCCCAAAATTTATGCTAGCAAAATCTGCCCTCCAAAAGCTATATGGTGCTCCTTCCCTTGAGCCCTTCTGTGTGCCCATACAGCAGTTTATGACCACATATGTGGTGTTGCTATATTCAGGGCAAAATGGGTAACAAATTGTGCAGGCTTTTTCTCTTGTTATTCCTTGTGAAAATAAACAATCTGGGGGCTAAAGCAACATTTTATTGGAAAAAACGTAATTTTCCACATTCACAGCCAAGTGGCTTTTAAAATCTATGAAATGCATGTATGGGTCAAAGCCCTCACTACACCCCTTGATACATTCCTTGAAGGGTGTAGTTTCCAAAATGGGGTCACTTTTTGTTGGTTTCCACTGTAAGGGTACCTCAGGGTGTCTTCAAATGCAACATTCTATTTTCATATAGTGCAATACTACTGGTTGCCTTCTCTTGACATGTGTATATTGAGCATTGACATTAAAATATAGCTTTTATTACTAACTTATTAAAATAGAAATGAACTACCTAACCTACTATTAAAACTATCTAATAGAGCCTCTGATGTGCCGTTTGTTTTGCTAGCTGTGCTATTATAATAGTGGCCTGGCAGCGGCGCGCTTGCTCCAGTCACCACTCGGTGGTACTAAGCGGGGTCTATATTTATGACGGACAGAGGTCTATATAGCCTTATACACTGCCCCCCGACATGTTTCGCCATATACATGGCGTCTTCAGGGGCACGGGCAGTCTACAATAAGATACGAGTGACGCAACCTATTTATAACCTCCTCTTTTGTGACGTAATCCGTCACTGACTGGTTATTTTGTACCTTGTTGTATTGTTCTTAGTATCGGATAATCCGATTCGTCAGTTCTTCTTATGGGTCTGCTTTATTTCGGTGACGTCTATGATCTCGCGATATGATCCGAGATCTCGCGCATGTCATCGCACTTGGATTTTTTGTCAATGATATTCTCCTGACAAGACGTTAGCCGATGCTGTGAGTTAAATATTTGGTGCAAATGTCTATAGTTCTTTTAAGCACTTACCTTCACTCAGATGATTCAACTTTATTATGCTACATTTAATAGAGATTTCGTATGTTAACCTGCTGATGCAGAAATCGGCATGTCAATAGTTCTGCGCATGCTCCCATCCTTATATGAATCTTCAGAATATATTCTGTCATTACTATGGGGCTTTTTTTCGATTCTCCTGCGCTTGCTTAGACACTTAGTTTTTAATATGCTATATTAGCTAATAGTGTTTTACTTGGTATTGGCATACTATCTCTACTTTATGCAACATGGCACTCAAAAAACATTCCAGCAAAATCTGCACTCCAAAAACCATCTGGCGCTCCTTCCCTTCAGAGCCCTGTGGTGTGCCCCTATAGCAGTTAGAACCAGTTTCTGTATACTGCAGAATCAGGGTAATAAACATTTAGGTTTGTTTGGCTATTAACCCTTGTTGTGTTACAGGAACAAATGTATTTAAATGGAAAATCTGCAAATAAGAGAAATTTTAAAACTTAACCTCTACTTCCCTTTGAAACCCCTAAAGCGTTAACAAAGTTTGTAAAATCAGTTTTGAATAACTTGAGGGGTGTAGTTTCTAAAATGCTATGAGTGGTTTCTATTATGTAAGCCCCTTAAGTGACTTCATAACCAAATTGGTCCTTAAAAAAAAGTGGGTTTTGGAGATTTTCACAATTTGAAAAACTGCTTCTAAAATTGTAAGCCTTCTAACGTACCAAAAAAGAAAATAACATTTACAAAATGATGCCGACATATGGTGAATGTTAATAAATTGTGAATTTTTCCAAATTTTCCTTACATTTTATTTTTAAATAAAGGTAAACCATATTGACTCAAATGAACCCTTAATGTGAAGTATGATGTGTCACAAGAAAACTGTCTCAGAATCGGTTGGCTATATAAAGGCATTCCAAAATTATTACCACATAAAGTGACACCTCAGATTTGCACAATTTGGCTGTGTCCTGCAGGTGCAAATTGGCTGTCTGAAATGGGTTAAAAAAAAAAGTCCCTACACTATTCAAGGGGTTATCTTCACACCAGTCCAAACAATAAAGCCCTATAATACTGCACTGAACGGCCCTTTGTAAGACCTGACTGACAACCTATACTAATATCACCCATCCAGTCTATCATGTCTGCTGCTTCCATATAAAGTT
Source organism: Bufo bufo (assembly GCF_905171765.1). Lineage (NCBI taxonomy): Eukaryota > Metazoa > Chordata > Amphibia > Anura > Bufonidae > Bufo > Bufo bufo. The sequence goes on from NC_053391.1 coordinate 221,219,405, forward strand.
CCACAACCTCAAAACGGTTCACGAAAAGGCGCACAATTCTTCCCCCAATCCTGACACGTGGCTCTTTTGCTGAGTATTCATTGGCTGAGGCTGCTGTCAATCTCACTCGATGAAGTTTCCGCCCATTCGTTGCGGATCCCACCAATCCCCGGTGAGCTTTACCTTCGATTCCTCTGCTCATTGGCTAGGACGGGTTCAGAGCTCTGACGTCATGGGGAAGTTAAAGTGCTGCTGATAAAGTGAAGTGTTGCAGTGCTGGAGCTGCGGATGACGGGGAGGGAAGGTGAGTGCTGCGGTCTGCTGAGCGGAGGGTTGCAATGACTGGTAGTGTCATATGTGTATATAGTTGTCACCCCTTTGTTTCCTGTAGGAGCGGGTACAGTGCTGCTGACACTAGGTAGCTCTATTCTACAGGACCTGGCTGGCAGCAGGTTGTTTGGGAAATTGTGCGGGTTTTGTACTGATGCCATCAGGTCGTTCGTGTTCCCCGGGTGCTGGGTGTGCGGTGTCCGGGCCTCCCGCAGCCTTTCAGGGGTTCGGTGGCTGATCCTCCATGTGATCGGACGCCCAGGCTTCAGTGTCTGCGCTGTACAATGGGCACACAGCTCTGCAGTCCTGTATCACCACCTGGTCCTAAGAGCTACCGCACGGTCTGGGGACTGCTGCCTGTGAATGTAGGTACCTGTCAGGGCTTTTCTATTTTGTTTTTGGTTAGGGGCTGGAGGAGCTTCTCTGTAGCAGCCCCGTAGAGAGGAATGGCGTGTGCCTGCACAGGTGACATCATCAATGTCCCTTCAGAGACTGGGGGACTTTCTCGTGGTGGTAGAAAACACCGGTCTTGACAAGTGTCCTGTTGCTACGATCTCTCTTCCCCTCCCCAATAGTAAAGGCCCCTTTCCATGGGCTGATCGAGCAGGCAATTATCGGGAACGAACCTTTCACTCCTACTAATTGCCTGCTCCTTCGAAGAGGTGAGAGCTGCATTTACACGCAGCAATCCTCTCCTCTGTCATCGCTGGTCTGTACATACCTGCTGCCCTGAAAGTGTAGGTGCCTTCAGTTCTGATTCTTTCACCCTATGAAGGAGTTTGCTTGTTCATCAGGCCACTGGCAGCACCTTTAGGCTAGGGCTACACAATGCCATTTTTTTTGTAATGATAGTCCATGGATTCTTATGTGACTGTCGTGTTGCATGTCCCGTGTCAGTGTGACACAATGCACTATCATTACAAAAAATGTTGCGTAACATAAATATTGCAGTGTAGTTGTACCCTTTAAGAACACTCCTTCCCAATAATTGCCCAGTGGGAAAGGGGCCTTAAAGGGAATCTGCCCTAAGAAAATTACCTATTGGCAAAGTGCAAGAGTTGGTCAAATTGCATCCACACACCGTGTTAAAAGAAAAAAAAAGTCCACAGCGGGAACTGACCAGCAGTGCAGATGTTAAAAGGGTTTTCCAGGATTTTTATACTGATAAACAATCCTGGACAGGTCATCAGTATCGACCCCCTCCCTTCTCTCCCCCCCCCCCCCCCCCCCCTCCCGATCAGCTGTTTGAGAAGGCACCAGTGCTCCTGTGAGTGCTGCGACCTTCTCCGTGCTCACCAGGCACAGCGCCGTACATTGTATAGCGGCTGTTTGGTATCGCAACTCATGCCCATTCACTTCTATGGGACTGAGCTACAGCTAAGTCATGTGACTGAACGTGTCATCACTGCCCTAGGGAAAGCTGTCAGAAGGCCACGGCGCTACTGTGAATGCCACAGTTTTCTCGAACAGCTGATCAGATGGACCCCCACCGACCAGATACTGATGAGCTCTCCTGAGGATAGGTCATCGGTATTAACGTGTCAGAAGACCCCTTTAAAGGTAGTCTGTCACCAGATTGTGACCTTATAGACCGCTTACATAGCGCTCTAGCATAGCAGTCTATGATTCTAATGGTACCTTTGATGTTTTCTTGTGAAGTTCCCCCAATGCAAAAACTGACTTTTATTCATATGTAAATTAGGGCTCACAAGTGCCCAGGGCGGCGTTCACCTCGTTGGTGCCCAGGCTGTTCTGCCTCTTTTCGTCATATCCCCGCCCCAGCCTCTTCCTCTGCCTGCCCCTCCTTTGCGTCGTCCTTCTCTGCAGCGAGATCCCGCGCCTGCACTATCCATTGGTTGGCCGGGGCATGCGCACTGCGATTCCCATTGTGGGCACGGCATAGAAGTAGCTACTGCGCATGCGCCGGCCAACGGCGAGAAACAGCGGTGAGGAGGCGGACCAGAGACGCCCACAATGGGCATCGCAGTGCGCATGCCCCGGCCAAGCAATGGATAGTGCAGGCGCGGGATCTCGCTGCAAAGGAGGAGCGGGCAGAGGAAGAGGCTGGGGCGGGGATATGACGAAAAGAGGCAGAACAGCCTGGGCACCAACGAGGTGAACGCAGCCCTGGGCACTTGCGAGCCCTAACTTACATATGAATAAAAGTCCATTTTTGCCTTGGGGGAACTTCACAAGAAAACATCAAAGGTACCATTAGAATCATAGACTGCTATGCTAGAGCGCTATGTAAGCGGTCTATAAGGTCACAATCTGGTGACAGACTCCCTTTAAGTGCAGATCTGTCAGCAGACTTGTACCTATAAAACTGTCTGACTTGTTGGACCTGTGTTGGTCCCATGTTCATATCTGCCCACATTGCTGAGGAAAAGGATGTTCCACTTTTACAGGGTGAGGTGTGATGACTTTTTCACTGCCTGGTCCTGTCAGAGCCTCTAGGTGTAATGGTAACGCCCCTGTTGCTCCTAGAGGCTCATTTGCATATATTAAAGCATTACTTTTCTCAGTAATGCCAACACATATGTACATGGGACCAACACAGATGCCTTCATCAAGTGCCCATGTAACAGGTCAGCCAGTTTCATAGGTACAAATCTGCTGACAGATGCACTTTAAAGGGGGGTATTCCACCAAATTAAAGGCTTGTAGTGGGATCCTATTCTTTCACACTAGTGTTTTTGCTCAGTTACTGATAATACAACCATCTGCATCTGTTATGAACGGATCCGGTTGTATTTAATATTGCCAAGAAGGATCCATCATGAACTCCACTGAAAGTCAATGGAGGACAGATCAGTTTTCTATTGTCAGATTGTGTCAGAAAAAAAAGGATCCCTCCCCATTGACTTGCATTGTGGGTCATGACGTCTTGCTCCGCATCCAATGACTAAAAGGAAACCGCAACATGCTGTGGTTTGCTCTCTGATATGGGAATGGAATGCATTTTGGAGCATTCCGTTCTGTTCAGTTACGTTTTGTCCCTGTTGACAATGAATGGGGACAAAATGGAAGCGTTTTTTTCCGGTATTGAGACCTTATGACGGATTTCAATACCGGAAAATAGAAACGCTAGTGTGAAAGTAGCCTAACCTCACTGATGCCCTTCTGCGGCTGTTCCAACAGTACTGGGGTCCCTGCTACCCTCCACTTCCCACTCCTGTCCCAACATGGATGGGAATGGCGCAATGGGCATATAATAGTGATCTCCAGCTGTTTGAAAACTACACCTCCATAGCATGCCACAAGCTGTGCGAGCATGCTGGGAGTTGTAGTTTTGCAACAGCTGGAGGCATGCTGGTTGGGAAGCACTGTTATATGCCAATTTATTAACCCCTTGTACAAAGGAAAAGTAAAGCAGTTGTCCATAGCAACCAAATTCCAGCTTTAATTTTTTTCATTGCTATCAGCAACTGCGCCGCTGTTTCTTTGTACAAAGTTTGCTAAATCTCCCCTAAGACTAAATTAAATTTGAAGTAAAAATATTACCACACCATAATTAGTATCGGTGAGTACTTAAATAAAAGTATCGGTACGCGTACTCGGTCTTTAAAAAATGGTATCGGGACATCCCTAAATTCCGTTATGGATTCCGCTACCACGGACCATAAGTTTTGACTTGAATGGGTCCGTGATCCGTCCGCACTGCAAAAAAAATAGAACCTTTTTTTTTTTTTTTTTTTTTTTTTTTTGTGGTGCGGAGGCACAGAGAGAAACCGCTTAGAAGCACTCAAGTGAATTGGTCTGTGGTCTGCATCCGTGATACAGAGCACGCACGGCCAGACAACGGATGTGTGCGTGAGGCCTAATTGAAATACATGAACAGCACAACTGTTGGTATGTTTAAGGGTACAGCCACACAATCTGGGTTCTGGATGAAGTTTTGAAAGCCATAATCGGAGAGAAAGTATTAAGAACACATACTACCTAAACCCAACCCCTGCACTGCTCCCAGTATATGTAATGGCCCTCATTGTGCCCCCAGTATAAATTATGCTCTTCTTTGTCTCCTGTACTCACTTCAGTGGGAGCTGCGCTGCATTTACCAGCTGCATCCACTACACAACGGATAGAGCTGTGTAGTTCTGGTGCCAGTGCTACACTGATCGGTGATGGTGCGCGGTGTTGGACCCTGTTGATCAGGTTTTGATGGCTTAGGGCTTATTCCCACGACCGTATGGTCGCTGTGCTGTGGACTGCAAATAGCGGTGGGCAGTGCACGGGCACCGGCTGTGTGAACTCCGTGCTGCGGTGCGGACCCATTGACTTGAGTGATCCTTGCCTCCGCTCCGAAAAAGATGGGACATGTTTGCCATATTTTGCGGATCGCAGACCCATTCAAGTCAATTGTCTGGATCCGCAACATAGAGTTCACACGGTCGGTGCCTGTGTATTGCGGACCTACTGTTAGCAATGCACAACACGGGCACCACACCCATATGGTGAATGAGCCCTTATTCTGAGAATAGGCCATCAGTATCTTGGAAACCCCTTTTAAAGGGAACCTGTCATCAACTTTATGCTGACCTCGCTGAGGGCAGCATAAATTAGTGACCGAAATGCTGATGTCAGTGGTGTTACTCATGAGCTAAAAGTCAGGGGGTTGCTGAGAACCAGCATCATAATTATTGCAGCCTGGGCCTTGAGAAGAGTCAGATCTACCTGAGAAGAGTCATGGTTATACATCATCTCCTGCTCTCTCACCATCTGCTGATGATTGGCAGTTCTCTCCTAGAGAGAAAGGGAGAAAACTAGGTAGAAGACTGTCAGTCATCAGCAGGTGGGTGAGGAGAGCAGGAATTCATGAATACCCAGGACTCTTCTCAGGTAGATCTGACTCTTTTTTTCGAGGCCTGTGCTGTAATGATTATGATGTTGGTTCTCAGCAACCACTTACTTTTAGTTCATGAGTGACACAGCGCTGACATCAGCATTTCTGTCACTATTTTATGCTGTTCTCAGTGAGATCAGCTTAAAGTTGATGACAGGTTCCCTTTAAGATTTTTTTTTTTTTTTTTTTTTTTGCAGATATTGCTGGTCCTGACTTTAATGGTATTTTCTTTTTTACTTCCCCAGACTGAATTTGCCCCGGAATATCTGAGATGACGTGTGTGTGAGGTCTGCATTCTTGGCCCAGGCTAACCAGTTACCCATCCCTGCTCATTTTGACAACACCCATCTACTTTTTTTTTTTTTTTTTTTTTTTTTTTTTTTTACTCCATCTTTTAAATGAAATACATTGGCTAAGCTTGATCATTATTTGCTGCCTTCAGCTCTCAGGTTTACGTGGTAATATTCTGTCGAGCAGACACCTTTGAATTTTTACTTTCACCTCATCATATCTAAGTGATTAATGGGGAGCGACTGTGTCTCTTTAGTTTTGAAACCCATTGAGGGCGAAGAGCATTTTGGAGGGCTCTTCCCAGAGCGCAGGCGAGTGTCGCCTTATTTGGACTAAAGACCGTTTTAGAGGTCACCACAATGCCACCTGTTTCTGAACACCGAGATGATGGTGCTGCCACGAACATTGTCCATTCTGCTTTGGAGAGCCAGCACAACTTGGATGTAGATAACAGTCCTCTCATGGTGAACCCAAATTTTTTGGAGCCAGATGAAGCTGAGGCAGTGGTCATAGGTTCCCGTGCAAATACCAAAGGTGTGCAAGAAGAGGATGCCTTACTGGAGAATGGTAGCCAGAGCACAGAGAGTGAAGATCCAAATATTGAGCCTTCGTGTGAGGCTGTGGTGCCACTGAAAGAAACGTCTTTTTCCATTGGCCTTCAAGTTCTGTTTCCTTTCTTATTGGCGGGATTTGGGATGGTGGCTGCAGGGATGGTTCTCGACATAGTGCAGGTAAGATTTTACGCAGTATGATACCTGTAGAGGAGAAAGATATCAGAACACTCGCCAGCTATCATGTCGTTGAATTTCTGCCTTCTCATCTTCGTCCTCATTAGGACACCAAGTTTACAATTGTGTATTGTAACTTTTTATGTTTGTATGGTGCCTGAGCTGCTGAAAAGAATTATGGTCAATTATAGTGTTATGTCAGACTTTGCATGAAGTCCTATGTGGAATGCATGACCAGATAAGATGCTTGAGCAGAACTTGGCTGTTTCAAGTAACAGAAACGGGCTAGAAGCCTTCTAAGGCCTCACGGATGCGGACCCATTCACTTGAATGGGTCCGGAGATGCGGAACACCGGAAGCACTACGGAGTGCTTCCGTGGTATTTCGTTACATTGTTCCACACCGCAAATAAATAAAACATGTCTTTTTTTTTTTTGCGGTGCGGACAGACCCATTCAAGTTGAATGGGTCTGGCCCGCTGCACGGATGTTGCCCGTGCATTGGGGACCGCAATTGCGGTCCCCAATGCACGGAACGGCCGCACGTTATGAATGGTGATTGTATTGTGATTCAGTAAGCTGTGTAGGGTTTTTCTGGGTACACAAAAGCATTTAACCTTACTGCTTTAGACAAGTCAGATGATAAAGATCTGAGTGTATTTTGACTCCTCCAGCAATAAGTGTGATCTGTGACCCGCACCCAGCGCTAAACTCATTTGGAGTCAGGTCTCTGACTTTTTCCTTCTCCCAGCTTGAACATCAGATCCAAGCCTGCTTGAAGCCCTTCTGGAAGACCCCCGTCCTAGGACACTGCATCATTGCTGACACTACGTCTACAGGGCAGGGTCCAGGATAATAAGCAGAACACTGTCCTGAGAGGCAAGGTCACTAATGATGTTGTGTCGATAGGGTAGAGCCTTACAAGCCTTTCCATGCCTCAGATGTTGATATGAAGTCTTGGGAGAAGGAATTAACACAGTGGAAACTGCGATGCAGTGCAGGAAAATGGGGCATTACACATATGCAATCGCTATTTGTAAATGATAACGTGTTTCCTGTCAATTGATGCTGAATATTGCAAAACTAGAATACCCCTTTAAATGGGTTGCCAGGACACTTAAGTTTTGAAATGCTCCGCAGCCAATCGCAGTCTTCAGCAGTCTAATTCAGGGATTGGCTGTAGCAGTGATGTTCCGTATACCTACATTTCCCTGCTGCCACTAGTAAACCAGGAGCGGCAAGCAGTGAGTATAAGATAATTTAACTCTTTTAAATAAATATATATATATATCTCTATCACTGCTCAAAAAAATAAAGGGAACACAAAAATAACACCTCCTAGATCTTAGTTAATTAAATATTCTTCTGAAATACTTTGTTCTTTACATAGTTGAATGTGCTGACAACAAAATCACACAAAAATAAAAAAATGGAAATCAAATTTTTCAACCCATGGAGGACTGGATTTGGAGTCACACTCAAAATTAAAGTGGAAAAACACACTACAGGCTGATCCAACTTTGATGTAATGTCCTTAAAACAAGTCAAAATGAGGCTCAGTAGTGTGTGTGGCCTCCACGTGCCTGTATGACCTCCCTACAACGCTTGTGCATGCTCCTGATGAGGTGGCGGACGGTCTCCTGAGGGATCTCCTCCCAGACCTGGACTAAAGCATCTGCCAACTCCTGGACAGTCTGTGGTGCAACGTGACGTTGGTGGATAGAGCGAGACATGATGTCCCAGATGTGCTCAATTGGATTCAGGTCTGGGGAACGGGCGGGCCAGTCCATAGCATCAATGCCTTCGTCTTGCAGGAACTGCTGACACACTCCAGCCACATGAAGTCTAGCATTGTCTTGCATTAGGAGGAACCCAGGGCCAACCGCACCAGCATATGGTCTCACAAGGGGTCTGAGGATCTCATCTCGGTACCTAATGGCAGTCAGGCTACCTCTGGCGAGCACATGGAGGGCTGTGCGGCCCTCCAAAGAAATGCCACCCCACACCATTACTGACCCAATGCCAAACCGGTCATGCTGGAGCAGAACGTTCTCCACGGCGTCTCCAGACTCTGTCACGTCTGTCACATGTGCTCAGTGTGAACCTGCTTTCATCTGTGAAGAGCACAGGGCGCCAGTGGCGAATTTGCCAATCTTGGTGTTCTCTGGCAAATGCCAAACGTCCTGCACGGTGTTGGGCTGTAAGCACAACCCCCACCTGTGGATGACGGGCCCTCATATCACCCTCATGGAGTCTGTTTCTGACCGTTTGAGCAGACACATGCACATTTGTGGCCTGCTGGAGGTAATTTTGCAGGGCTCTGGCAGTGCTCTTCCTGTTCCTCCTTGCACAAAGGCGGAGGTAGTGGTCCTGCTGCTGGGTTGTTGCCCTCCTACGGCCTCCTCCATGTCTCCTGATGTACTGACCTGTCTCCTGGTAGCGCCTCCATGCTCTGGACACTACGCTGACAGACACCGCAAACCTTCTTGCCACAGCTCGCATTGATGTGCCATCCTGGATAAGCTGCACTACCTGAGCCACTTGTGTGGGGGGGGGGGGGGGGGGGGGGGGGGGGGGGGGGGGGGGGGGGGGGGGGGGGGGGGGGGGGGGGGGGGGGGGGGGGGGGCTCCGTCTCATGCTACCACTAGAGTGAAAGCACCGCCAGCATTCAAAAGTGACCAAAACATCAGCCAGGAAGCATAGGAACTGAGAAGTGGTCTGTGATCACCACCTGCAGAACCACTCCTTTATTGGGGGCGCTCTTGCTAATTGCCTATAATTTCCACCTGTTGTCTATCCCATTTGCACAACAGCATGTGAAATTGATTGTCACTCAGTGTTGCTTCCTAAGTGGACAGTTTGATTTCACAGAAGTGTGATTGACTTGGAGTTACATTGTGTTGTTTAAGTGTTCCCTTTATTTTTTTGAGCAGTCTAGTTGTTACTGTTGGCTGTCACAGATTTAGCAGCTTAACATTCTTGGTTTATTAATCCCATTAAAAGGTGGAGCAGTTACTTCCTGCTGGTTTAATTTACTTGTGTTTAAGCCCTTGTTCTTACTTCCGATTTTCACGGCTGTGTGCTGTCCGCATTTTCTATGGACAGCACACATACCCATTAATATAAATTTCTCTGTTTACATATCACACACGTGAGTCAGTAAAAAAATAACATAAAAAATCATGAATACATTGAAGAAAGACTTTGGTCTGTGATGTGGATCAAACGCGCCCATTGAAGTTTAAGGGTCAGTTCGCCCATTGAAGTCTAAGGGTCAGTGAAAATGGGAAATGCTTGAAATTTAATTTTCAGCTGAGCAACTTCTGTGGATTACGGATGACGCACTAAGGGTAAAAATGGACTCGCGGATTAAATAAGGGTGCTTTTTTCACATACGTAATGCTGACATGAAAATGTGAATGAGGTCTAAGATGGTAAGCAAGGTCTTGAAATAAACAGTCAATGTCAATTCCAGTTTGTTTGCTTAAAGGGGTTTTCTAGGAGTGGGAATATTGTTGCCCTATCATAAATTATCAATATCTGATCAGTGGAGGACCGACTCCTTGCACCCCAGTGAGCATCACATCCTCTTTCTAGGTTAGCGATGTCGCGTTCATTGGTCATAGCCTTTGTCTAGCTCAGTCCTATAGAGGTGAGTGGGTCTGGGCTGCAATACCAAGCACAGCCAGAATACAATGTTTGGTGCTGTGCTTGGTAAGCTGTGAGGAGGCCGCAGAACTTGGCCTCTTCAAACAGTTGAGTGACGGGAGTTGAACCCTGCTACCAATTAGATATTTGACCTATCCTGAGGATAGGGCCTCAGTTTTGTACTTCTGAAAACCCCTTTAACCCCTTAAGGACCTGCGCCGTACATGTACGGTGCTGTTATCGGGCGGGTGCAGGAGCTGTGCCCGCCTGATCCGTGGCAGGGGTCCGGCAGTCACAGCAACCAAGTGCGATGTGTGGAGGGAGAGAGCAGCCATCGGGTCCCTGCGCTGCTGTGACGGGGACCCGATGGCAGGGAAGGCCGCCCGATGCCTTCCTTAGGCATCATAGCTGCCTTTCGGGAGAGCCTGTGAGATCCAGCCCCCTACATTCAGTAATACGCTTACAGCCAATGCATCACATACAGAAGTATTGTGATGCATTGTAAAGGGGATCAGACCCCCAAAAGTTGAAGTCCCCAAAAGGGATCAGACCCCCAAAAATTGAAGAAAATAAAGTTTTACCAAAAAATTTAACGGTTCAAGCAAAAAACAAAACAAAAACGTCCTTTCCCCAAAATAAAGTAAAAAAAACTTGTCAAAAGTAGGGGAAAAAAGTAGACGTATTGGGTATCACCGTGTCCGGCTCTATAAAAATATCACATGACCTAACCCCTCAGATGAACACCGTCCAAAAAAAATAAAAATACCTTTACATCACTAAGGCCCCTTTCACACGGGTGAGTGTTCCGCGCGGGTGCAATGTGTGATGTGAACGCATTGCACCCGCACTGAATCCTGACCCATTCATTTCTATGGCTGATTTTACGCATCACTTGTGCGTTGCGTGAAAATCGCAGCATGCTCTATATTGTGCATTTTTCACGCAACGCAGGTCCCATAGAACTGAATGGGGCTGCGTGAAAATCTCAAGCATCCGCAAGTGCGGATGCGGTACAATTTTCACGCACAGTTGCTAGGAGATTATCGGAATGGAGACCCGATCATTATTATTTTCCCTTATAACATGGTTATAAGGGAAAATAATAGCATTCTGAATGCATAGTACAATAGCGCTGGAGGGGTTAAAAAAAAAGATAAAAAATAATTTTACTCGCCCTAATCCACTTGATCGCGCAGCCCGGCTTCTCTTCTGTCGTCTTCTTTGCTGTGTGCAGGAAAAGGACCTGTGGTGACGTCACTCCGGTCATCACATGATCCATCACCATGGTAAAAGATCATGTGACGGACCATGTGATGACCAGAGTGACGTCACCACAGGTCCTTTTCCTGCACACAGCAAAGAAGACAGAAGAGAAGCCGGGCTGTGCGATCAAGTGTATTAAGGTGAGTTAAATTATTTTTTTTTAACCCCTCCAGCGCTATTGTACTATGCATTCTGTATTCAGAATGTATTATTTTCCCTTTTATAACATGGTTATAAGGGATAATAATAGCAATCTACAGAACACCGATCCCAAGCCCGAACTTCTGTGAAGAAGTTTGGGTTTGGGTACCAAACATGCAGATTTTTCTCACGTGCGTGTAAAAACGCATTACAATGTTTTGCACTCGCGCGGAAAAATAGCATGTTCCCGCAACGCCCGTGTGAAAGAGGCCTAAAAGTGCAACACCAAGCGATCAAAAAAGGCATATGCCCCCCAAAATCGTACCAATCTAACGGTCGCCTCATCCCGCAAAAAAATGAGCCCCTACCTAAGACAGTCGCCCAAAAAATAAAAAAAACTATGGCTCTCAGACTATGGAGACACTAAAGCATGATTAGACCTATTAGGTATTGCCACGTCCATAACGACTGGCTCTATAAAAATATCACATGACCTAACCCCTCAGGTGAACACTGTAAGAAAGTGTCAAAGCCATTGTTTTGTCACCTTACATCACAAAAAGTGTAATACCAAGCGATCTTACGTCATACGCACTCCAAAATAGTACTACTCATACCGAAAAAAGAGCCCCTACATAAGACAGTCGCCCAAAAAATAAAAATAAACTACGGCTTTCAGAATGTGGACACTAAAAAACTTTTTTGAAAAATGAAAGTAGTCCTATTTGGTATTGTCGCGACCGTAACAACCTGCTCTATAAAAATACCACATGATCTAACCTGTCAGATGAACATTGTAAATAACAAAAAATGAAAACTGTGCCAAAACAGCTATTTCTTGTTACCTTGCCTCACAAAAAGTGTAATATAGAGCAACCAAAAATCATATGTACCCTAAAATAGTACCAACAAAACTGCCACCTTATCCCATAGTTTCCAAAATTGGGTCACTTTTTTGAAGTTTCTACTCTAGGGGGGCTTCAAATGGGACATGGTGTCAAAACAGTCCAGCAAAATCTGCCTTCCAAAAACCATATGGCATTCCTTTCCTTCTGCGCCCTGCCGTGTGGCCATACAGCAGTTTAAAAAAAAAAATTAAATGGAAAATCTGCCAGAAAAATAAAATTCTGAAATTTCATCTCCATTTTCCATTAATTCTTGTGGAACACCAAAAGGGTTAACAAAGGTTGTAAAATCAGTTTTGAATACCTAGAGGGGCGTAGTTTCTAAAATGGGGTCATTTTTGGGTGGTTTTATATTATGTAAGCCTCAAAGTGACTTCAGAGCTGAACTGGTCCTTTAAAAAGTGGGTTTTGGAAATCGTGAAAAATTTGCTTCTAAACTTCGAAGCCTTCTAACGTCCCCAAAAATTAAAATTACATTCACAAAATGATCCAAACATGAAGTAGACATATGGGAAATGTTAAGTTGGAGGTATTACTATTCTAAAAGTAGAGAAATTGAAATTTGGAAATTTGCTAATTTATCCAAATTTTGGGAAAATTTTAGTATTTTTTTATAATTAAAAATGAAATTTTTTTTACTCCATTTTACCACTGTCATGAAGTACAATATGTGCCGAGAAAACAATCTCAGAATGGCCTGGATAAGTAAAAGTGTTTACCACATAACCACATAAAGTGGCACATGTCAGATTTGCAAAAAATGGCTCGGATGTGAAGTGGTTAAACACAGCATAACAATTAAACGGATGGGAAAAAACATGATGTGAACCCAGCCTAAGGGCTCATGCACACAAACTTATTTTTTTTCCAGTTTCCGTTTTTTTTCCAGGTCCGTACGCGGAACAATTCACTTCAATGGGCCCACTAAAAAACAGAAATGACTGTGCATTCCGTTTCCGTATGTCCGTTCCACAAAAAACTAAAAAAATAACGCTAACAGTGCCTATTGTCCATTTTGAGGACAAGGACAGGCATTGTTTGGATCCGCAAAAAAGAAATAAAATAAAAAATAGCCCTCACATAGCTCTGTAGACAGAAGTATAAAAAAATAAAGTTGTGGGTGTCAAAATATGATGAAAAAGAATGTGGAGAGACAAAAAATGAAAAAGTAGTCCTATTTGGTATTGTCACGTCCGTAACAACCTGCTCTATAAAAATACCACATGATCTAACCTGTGAGATGAACATTGTAAATAACAAAAACTGTGCCAAAACAGCTATTTCTTGTTACCTTGCCTCACAAAAAGTGTAATATAGAGCAACCAAAAATCATATGTACCCTAAAATAGTACCAACAAAACTGCCACCTTATCCTGTAGTTTCCAAAATGGGGTCACATTTTTGGAGTTTCTACTCTAGGGGTGCATCAGGGGGGCTTCAAATGTGACATGGCAGCTTAAAATTATCCCAGTGAAATCTACCTTCCAAAAACCATATGGCGCTCCTTTCCTTCTGCACCCTGCCGTGTGCCCATACAGCAGTTTACCACCACATATGGGGTGTTTCTGTAAACTACAGAATCGGGGCAATAAATATTGAGTTTTGTCTGGCTGTTAATCCTTGCTTTGTTACTGGAAAAAATGGATTAAAATGGAAAATCTGCCAAAGAGTAAAATTCTGAAATGTTATCTCCATTTTCCATAAATTCTTGTGGAACACCTAAAGGGTTAACAAAGGTTGTTGTAAAATCCGTTTTGACTACCTTGAGGAGTGTAGTTTCTAAAATGGGGTTATTTTAGGGTGGTTTCTATTATGTAAGCTCCACAAAGTGACTTCAGACCTGAACTGGTCCTTTAAAGTGGGTTTTGGAAAAAAATTTGAAAAATTTTCAAGACTTGCTTCTAAGCGTTCTAATGTGCCCAAAAAATAAAATGACAAAATGATCCAAACATGAAGTGGACATATGGGGAATGTAAAGTAATAACTATTTTTGGAGGTATTTACTAGCTATTTTAAAAGTAGAGAAATTGAAATTTGCTAATTTTTCAAAATTTTTGGTAAATTTGCTAATTTTTCATAAATAAAAATGACCTTTTTTTTACTCTTTTACCACTGTCATGAAGTACAATATGTGACGAGAAAATCTTAGAATAGCCTGGCTAAGTGTTTTAAAGTTATCACCACATAAAGTGACACATGCCAGATTTGCAAAAAATGGCTGGGTCCCTAAGGGGTTAAAGGGGTTGTCCAGTGTGTGTGTGTGTTTTTGTTTGTTTGTTTTTTCCACTAAGCTTTCCTGCTTGCACCTATCCAACACTGCTGCTCTCTTCTTTCCCTGGGCTGCAGCCAGTGATATATTGTTGTGTCCGCTGCAGCCACAATAATCTATCGCCCGCTGCAGCCTGGGGAAAGGAAGGAGCAGCAGCACTGGTTTGGAATGAGCTGAGTGGAAGTGCTTTTTATCTTATCAGGGTCCAGGCAGTTTGTGTTTGGGAAAACGTCTTTAAAGGGGTGATCCAATATCCTAAACTGCCCTTCACAGGGAATATACTTACCCCGCCCCCTGCATCACTCCCAGTCCCTGCACCGCCGCTGCTGCTTTTCCCTGTGTGCCGATGAAAAAATCTGGTTTAGGGGGCTCTAGGGAGGCTCATCCCAGTCCCCGCCTGCCATTGGCTGCTCCCCCAACACCGGGTGTTTTCATCGGCACATGGGGAGAAGCAGCAGCAGTGGCGGTGAGGGGAGCTGGGTAAGTATATTCCCTGTGAGGGGGCCCGGCACATGGGGGGCAGTTTGTGATCTTGGATAACCCCTTGAAGTGCTTCTAAATCCCCAGTAGAACACTGCATTAAGCTTGTGAGTCAAGTACTTGCATAAATCAAGCTGGCTAAATCTTTTGTAGATTTAGATTGTTGCAAAAGCTAGGAGCCAGCAACTAAATGTTGTAGGACCGGGTTCAACCTAGATGAGGTACTGGTGCTGCGCAAAGAACAAACAAATATGTGAAGCTAACACTTTGCATATGCTGTAAGGGTTACAGTAGTAGTCAAAGTAGCCTCTCCTCAACCCCCTTTTCAAGTGTACTTGGAATTGTCATCTGTGGAGGTCAGTTAACCATACTGTGCATCAAATTTTACACAGTGGTTGTTCCATGTTGTATAGAGACATTGTATCTGTGGGAATATGATGTGTACAGCGATAAACCATTAGATTAACACCAAGTAAGTGACGTTAACTTTATCTTTTGACAGTGGCACCTATCCAAGGGTTGGATAAAGTAGCCAGAAACCGTTCTTGGAGTTGAGGTGTTGGATTCAGAAAACATAAGCCAGTATAAGTAGCTGAGCAACTTTGACAAGAGACAGATTGTGATGGCTAGGCAACTCTAACACGTCTGGTCTTGTGGGGTGTTCCAGTATGTAGTGGTTAGTACCTACCAAAACTAGTCCAAGGAAGGACAACTGGTAAATGGGTGACATTGGACAGCACAGTACGGTGGCTCAGTGGGGTCCTAGGTTAGAATCCAACCTGGCCACATGTAAGAGGAGAAGAGAAAACGAGGCGGCACTGCCCCCACTGACGTGACCGCTGTATATTTCAGCTGTACGCATATGGTATGGGGATATCCAATAGGTGGTGCTCTGCAATAGTGAGCACAAGGCACGATTCACCAGGTAAGGAGGAGAGAATAACAAAGTTGCGGCACTCACCAGGATACCAGAGAGGTCTTTATTGAAGCTTCCTTAGAAGTGGTAACATAGAAGATCCAGGGGCGGACACAATGTTGCAGGCGGCCGCCTGCAACATTGTGTCCGCCCCTGGATCTTCTATGTTACCACTTCTAAGGAAGCTTCAATAAAGACCTCTCTGGTATCCTGGTGAGTGCCGCAACTTTGTTATTCTCTCCTCCTTACCTAGAATCCAACCTGGGACAACATCTCCATGAAGTTTGTATGTTCTCACCGTGTTTGCGTAGGTTTCCTCCCACACTCCAAAGACATACTGATGGGGAACAATGGGGCTTTGTGAGGCCCATTTGGCACAGTTGGATGCTAATGTCTGTAAAGCACTGTGGAATATAGTAGCGCTATATAAGTGCATAAAATAAATAACTAGTCATGGGTAGTCAAGGATCGTTGATGCGCGTGAGGCTTGAAGGCTAGTCTGTCAGGTTTAATTCTACAGAAGAGCTACTGTTGAAAAGAAAATGTTGGCTATGATAGAAAGTGGTCAGAACATACAGTATCACCACTTGGTGTGTAGCTGCAGACCAGTCAGTGTCCATGCTAACCCCTGTCTACCGCCAAAAGCACCTACATTGGGCATGTGAGGAGCAGAGTATGGAGCAATGGAAGAAGGTGACCTGGTCTTTGGAACTAGCATCCAAATTTTCCAGATTTCCTTGGTCTGATCAGTATCCATGGGATGTGCTAGAAGAACAAGCCCGATCTATGGAGACACATCCTCATGACTTAAAGGGGTTGTCCAGGACTTAAATGTGTGTGGTTTATTTCAAAAACATCACATTGACATTTTTTTATTTTTTTTTGTAGCTCCGCTGTATTGACATGAATAGGGCTACAATAACACACAAGGTGTGGTGCTCTGAGATTTTCATTAGCACCACAGTGGATGTGTAGAAAAAATCTGTAGCAGAAATTTACCCAAAGTGAGGATTTTAAATCTGACACTTGTTAGTTTATGCAGAGGATCTCACCCTTTGCAGAGTGTAGATATTACACAGTGATGAACAGTCCGTTACAGTAGGTTTACATCTCCGTTAGGGCATTGTAGTAGTATGTAATGAGAGAAGGAGCATGCTACCTCTATAACCGAATTCGGCATAGCCAGGATCTGGTGGTGTCCGGCTCTTCTGGATATGGTAGTTCCGGTAGTCTACTCTTCTGCAAGAACTAACTAGCAGAATGCCCTAACGGAGGTGTGAACCTGATAATCCCGCATGAGACAACAGTGGGTACTGCCATGTGCACATATGTTAATGTTGGTGTCTGCTCCTTGTGCCAAGGAGGTGTGTGTGTGTGTGTGTGTGTGTATAATGGGAGAAGTTTAGGACTGCGTTTACGTAGATGTGTGTCCCCAGTGGGACATGGGGTGATTATCTGACGGTGCTCCAGGGTATGCTGGATTATCAGAATTTTTATGTACATGGTTTGCGATTGACTCCATTACATAAACTACTGATCAGCTTACCCTTCCAGCACCGTCCATTAGACCACACTGCTCTTAAGTTTCTCTTCACCTGTGATTTTTATCCAGGATTTAACCCTAAATTTGGTATATGGAAACTTTTATCACGTGACAGGTTTGATATTCGAATATAATAGAGAAATGACTTCTGAATGTGTCTATGAAAGTCGTGCTGTGTATCTTACTTGCTAATACCGGCTGAGCTTTATTGGCAACCGCTTTGCATTTTAATCCAGGGATGAGATGATTGTGATCTGTGCCTTCCAGGAGCTCCCCTCCACCCATGGGTGAAATAAGACTCTTCCTGCTCTACTACATGACGGGGACAGTTGGCTCCGTGTCCTTTCAGAAACATGTGCTGCCTAAACATGGAGGGGAATATTAATCCTCGTGGTGTGTCCTTTCTACATTTGTATCCTCCTGCACGTGAGTGCTGTACTGTAGGCAACAGAAAAATGTTGTGTAGGTGAGACAGGCTTGTGGGTTTTTTATTTATTTATTTTTGCAGTCTTGGGTCTTCTTAAAGGGCTTCTGTCACTCCACTAAAAAGTCTTTTTTTTTGGCTACTTATAATCCCTATACTGCGATATATCAATACATAATGTTATTAATCATTTTGGTTCAGTAGTTAATTCAAAAAATGGACTTTTATCATATGCAAATTACCTGTCTACCAGCAAGTAGGGCGGCTACTTGCTGGTAGCAGCCGCATTCTCCTTTCATGATGACGCCCCCTCATGTTGATTGACAGGGCCAGCGAATGCGCTCATCCTCTGACTGGCCCTGTCTGCGTTTTAAATCTCGCGCATTCGCCGTACCAGTCTTCAGTCGGCGCAGGCGCACTGAGAGGAGGATGCTCGCTCGGCCGCTCCTTCCTCAATGCGCCTGCGCCGATGACGTCACATCTACACCCGGCGCAGACGCATTGAGGATGGAGCGGCTGAGCGAGCGTCCTCCCCTCAGTGTGCCTGCGCCACCTGAAGACAGGTACGGTGCAGGCGCCAGATTTTGAATGCAGACGGGGGCCAGCCAGAGAACGAGCGCATTCGCTGGCCCTGTCAATCAACATGAGGAGGGGGTGTCTTTATGAAAGGAGGATGCGGCTGCTACCACTAAGTAGCCGCCCTACTTGCTGGTGGACAGGTAACTTGC
The DNA here is from genome assembly GCF_905171765.1 of Bufo bufo. Lineage (NCBI taxonomy): Eukaryota > Metazoa > Chordata > Amphibia > Anura > Bufonidae > Bufo > Bufo bufo. The sequence goes on from NC_053391.1 coordinate 221,237,895, forward strand.
ATATGATAAGTCTGTTTTTTGAATTAACTACTGAACCAAAATGATTGATAACATTATGTATTGATATATCGCAGTATAGGGATTATAAGTAGCCAAAAAAAAAAGACTTTTTAGTGGAGTGACAGAAGCCCTTTAAGGGAAATGTGTCACCAAAATGTATTTTAGTTTTTCTGCCGGTTAAAACCAGATGGTAACATCCTCTGCGCAGAGGTCACTGTACAAGGAAAGAATAGATGAGCTTTGACAATTGCCTATTGGGAATCCTGTCTTATCTATACACAGGTGATATTTCCTTATCTTTACAGGCAGGATTAGAAAGGCAAGTAAGCAGGTAACTGCAGTAAAGTGATCTGTACAAAGTGGTGCCTATTGGGCTTAGGAGTTGGTGTGAAAACGGCAGGATTTTATTTTAATTTTATTTTTTTGTTTATATATGAATAACGTCGTCAAAAATTCTTTCAAAATGTTAAACGTGACCTAAACAATAGGTTATTTTGATGCATTCCCTTTAAATTAGTTTGACATCATTAGGTTTTTAGCTTTTGGATTTAAACAGAACCTGTAACAATGAAATGCAGTGCAAACTGCCAGCAGCATGTTGTAGAGAAGCGGCTGAGCAGATGGTGTCATTTTGTGGGAAAAGATTCAGCAAAATTTGTAACTTGCACATTTTAATCTCTGCTCTCTCTGACTTCATTGAACACTGGGTCCGTCTTGTCATCTATCTATGTATACATGCTTACGACGAGAATGCTATAGAGAAATCTCGAGGTGCTGCTTCTCAGACAGCCAGTGAAAATCCCATAGACTGCAATGGAATTCTATTGGAGTCTATGGTACAAGCGATTAGATGATCACTTGTACAAGTCTCCTAAAGTACAGGAAAAAAAAAGTTTTTAAAATATAAAAAAAATAAGCATTTCAAGTTGCCCAGTTTTACACATACAAAATAAACATTGGAATTTTCGTGTCTGAAAATGCCAGAAACATTAAAATATAATGTCATTTTTATTTTTTTCCTCCCAAAATAAATAAATAAAAACTGTTCAAAAAGTGTTATGTAAAATAGTACCAGCAAAAGTACAGCTCGCCCTGCAAAAAATTAGCCCCCACACAGCATGGTACATGTCTGTCAGAATATGTGAATGTGAACACATATATTTTTTTTTTTAAAGGGTTTTTATTTTTTTTATTTTTTAAAGTAGTAAATCCTAATGGAAACTATATAAATTTGGTCAAACCCTAATCGTACTTACCCACAAAAATGAAGTTGTCATGTCATTTTTAGAACACAGTGAACACTAAACAAAAAATAAAATAAAAAAATCATGGCAAAACTCCGTATTTATGAAGCATCTGCACGATTTGTATGATGTGAATGTCCAAAAATGAGCTGGTCTTCAAAGTTGTCCCAAGAATGCATTATTGTTCTACAAGCATACTATTATCATGATCTTTTTATAGTAGCTTCTCGTGGCCGTTTTTAAACACTCATTGTATAATGTTACCACCTTTTGGCAGCGCAGTTAGAACTGGATGTCCGTGAGGTGCCCCATCTGACTTCTTCCATGACACATGTGTGAGTACATTTGTTTTGCCTTCCATCTCCCTGTAAGGGCTCATGCACACGACAGTATGGCTTTTTCAGTGTTTTGCGGTCCATTTTCTTACGGATCCGTTCCGTTTTTTGTTTCCTTTCTGTTTTTCCGTATGCCATATTCAGTATACAGTAATTACATAGAAAAAAAAATGGGCTGGGCATAACATTTTCAATAGATGGTTCAGCAAAAAAGGAACGGATACAGAAGACATACGTGTGTGTGTGTTTTGCGGACCTATTGACTTGAATGGAGCCAAGCACCGTGATTTTCGGACAAGAATAGGACATGTTCTATCTTTTAATGGTACACAAATACTGAAACGGCATGCACACAGACACTTCAGTTTTTTTTTTTTTTTTTGCTGAACCATTGACATGAATGGTTCAGTATATGTACCGCATACTGAACTAAAAAAACTGCCAGTATACTGAACGCAAAATACTGTCGTGTGCATGAGCCCTAAGAATTTGTATTAAAGGTGACAGCTCTTCAGGCCCGGTGCTATAAAGGCAAACCAAGCGGCTGCATTATGGCGCAGAGACAAGTGGGGCGGAAAAAAACTTTAAGTCACTTGCACCTCCCCGCCTCCATCTATCCTGGCCCGGGGATGCTTTCTTGCTGTGATCTCGCGGGATCACGCGACGCATGCTTGAAGACTGGATTGTGGGAGGCTGCGAGGGAGAGCAAGACGGCTGGAGTGGAACAGTCTCATTTTCAGAGCGCGGTAAGTATTATTTTTTTAAATGTGCACACCGCTGCCTGGCTTCATAACTCACACAGGGGGGCACCGCACCTGGTATGGCACTATATGGTAGGCACCAGCAAATCCTTCACAGGGGGCAAAAAAAATATGGCATTGGCAAGAAGTAAACTAAGCAAAAAATTGAATATATACAGAGGGGTTAAAATGGATAGATACAGGGCCCCTGTATATATGTGTGTGTGTGTGTGTGTATATATATATATATATATATAATGTGTGTGATCTATCTCCATTTTGCCCCCTGTGTGTAGAGCTTCAACATGCAACAAGAAGAAATGGGAGTGAGACAAAACCTTTTTAGAGCATTCAATTTAATGAATTCAATGAATAAACTGAAACAGGCTGTTTTTCAGCTGATCAAGTTTAGGACCACATGCCTTTTTAAAAGGCCAAATCTGTGCAAAGATATGGATTCATTGTCCTTCTGTCAGGTAGTCACACGTTGTGATAGCAAAGGCAAAAAAAACTCTCCCTTTTTGAACGTGGTCGGGTTGTTGAACTGCATAAGCAGGGTCTCTCACAGCGCGCCATCGCTGCTGAGGTGGGACGCAGTAAGACAGTCATTTGGAATTTCTTAAATGATCCTGAGGGTTATGGAACAAAAAAGTCAAGTGGAAGACCCAAAAAAATTTCATCAGCACTGAGCCGGAGGATCCAATTGGCTGTCCGTCAAGACACTGGACGATTCTCGACCCAAATTAAGGCCCTTACTGGTGCTGACTGCAGCCCCATAACCATCAGACGGCATCTGAGACTGAAGGGCTTCAAAAACAAAAAACTTCTTCAAAGACCTCGTCTCCTTGAACGCCACAGAACTGCTCGTTTGGACTTTGCAAGAGAGCACCAAACATGGGACATTCAAAGGTGGAAGAAAGTTTTATTCTCTGAGAAAAAAATGTAACCTTGATGGTTTCCAACGTTACTGGCATGACAAGCAGATCCCACCTGATGTTTTCTACGCGCCACAGTGGAGGGGGCGCCATAATGGTCTGGGGTGCTTTTTCCTTCAGTGGAGTGGAGCTTCAGGAAGTTCAGGGGCGTCAAACGTCGCTGGCTATGTCCAGATGTTGCAGAGAGCATTCCTCATGACTGAGGGCCCTCGTCTGTGTGGTAACGACTGGGTTTTTCCACAGGACAACGCTACAGTACACACTGCCCGCAGGACAAGGGACTTCTTCCAGGAGAATACCATCACTCTTTTGGCCCATCCTGCGTGTTCCCCTGATCTAAATCCAATTGAGAACCTTTGGGGATGGATGGCAAGGAAAGTTTACAAAAATGGACAACAGTTCCAGACAGTAGATGGCCTTCGTGCGGCCGTCTTCCCCACTTGGAGAAATGTTCCCACTCACCTCATGGAAAAGCTTGCATCAAGCATGCCGAAACAAATTTTAGAAGTGATAAACAATAATGGCGGAGCTACTCATTACTGAGTTCGTTTGGAAGTTGGATTTCTGTTTTGGGGGGGGTTCGTTATTTTTATTTTATTTGGAGGTGTGGTCCTAAACTTTTGATCAGCTGAAAAACAGCCTGTTTCAGTTTATTCATTGTTTTCATTAAATTGAATGCTCAAAAAATGTTTTGTCTCACTCCCATTTCTTCTTGTTGCATGTTGAAGCTCTACTTGGAACCTTGTTAAGATCCAGCCATGCTGAATATGATTTTTTTGCCATTTTTTAAGTGGTCTTAAACTTTTGATCAGGACTGTATATCCATGGGATGCTGGTGTTAGGGGGATTTCTGGGGGGGGGGGGTCCTTTATCCAACTTTAAGAAAAAACACACACACACACACACACACACACACACACACACACACACACACACACACGTACGTGCTGGGCCACTCACCTGTAATATAATTACCCTGCTCCTGGCAGCACTGCTGCTTCTCCTTGCACCCAGATGAAATCATCGTTGCCATTGCCCCCCCCCCCCCCTTCTCCCCCGACACCGGATGTTTTCATCCGCGTGCAGGGAGAAGCAGCAGCGGTGGTGCGGGGTAAGTATATTACAGGTGAGGGGCCCGGCACATGTGTGGTGGGTATGGTTCTTGAAATTGGATAGCCCCTTTTAAGTATGTAGTATGTGTCAAAGCAACATCCACATAAATCCAGGACCCAAGGTTTCTGAGCAGAACATTGCCCAGAACACCATATAAGCTCTGTAGGCTTTCTTTCTGCCTATGATGCATCCTGGTGTCATCACTTGTCCAGCTAAATGACAAATATCCAACCAACTGTTCACCTGTTGTAAAAAAAAATATATAATATGATTCATCAGACCAGGCCACCTTCTCCAATTGCTAGTGAACAATTCTGATGTTCATATGTTTATTGTTCTGTAGATGCTTTTTGGTGGTAGATGGAAACCCCATATGCAGCAAGCTGTGACGCACTGTATGTTTTTGACACCCTTTCTTAGCAAGCATAACATTTTTAGCAATTTGAGCTACAGTAGCTCTTCTAGGGTATTGGACCAAAAGAACTACATGCGAAGTGAGCCTTAAGCAGTTGTCCTTCCTTGGACAACTTTTGGTAGGTACTAACATACTGGGAACAGCTCCCAAGACCTGCCATCTTTAGAGATGCTCAGACTTTGGCCATCACAATTTGGCACTTGCCATTCCTTCGTATCCCAATGCTTATTCATTTTTCCTATGGGACTATGAACTTGCTGCTTGATATATTCCACCTCTTGACATTGACCTATAAGCAAGATTTTAGAAAAGGCAATATAAAATTCTTAAGGCAGCCTTACTAATCCTTATCTATAGTGTAAAGTTATACTGGCCGGACCTGCACCAGATTTTTCATAGTGGCTCAGGCTGGATGAGAAATTTGATGCATGTTTAGTTATTTATTTATTTATTTTTTTCAACGCTATAGCAACTATTTGTTGGTTTACTTTAAGACAGAATCTTATGCTAGAACTGTGGCATAACTTTGGTGCAAAATGTCACATATTGGGCTAGAGCAGGGGTCTCAAACTCAATTTACCTGGGGGCCGCAGGAGGCAGAGTCTGGGTGAGGCTGGGCCGCATAAGGGATTTCACAAAAAAAAGTAAATCGCTGGCTTGAGAACCGTATTTTTCGCCCTATAAGACGCAGGTTTTTAGAGGAGAACAATAAGAAAAAAATATTTTCCATTACACCTCAGGTCAGACTAGCCATTAGACCCCCAATGTTAATCAGCCATCACCCCCCCCCCCCCCCATGTCAGCCATGTTATCATATTTCTCCCCCTCCATGCCATCCATGCTCACTTAGCCTGTCACACCCCCGTGGCCTGCCCTGAGCCCATGTGACAGTATGTTGCCATGACGGCACTCGCAGGCTGGGCGAGTGGCGCGACGCTGGAGCAGTACTACAGTAAGTCAGATGATTTTTTATTTATTTTTTTCATTCATTTTTGCGCAGGCCGGCCGTTGGTGCGGGCCACAAAATATTGTACTGAGGGCCGCGAGTTTGAGACCCCTGGGCTAGAGCTTCCTTCCATGACACTATGCCCCTTTTCTGGTAAGCAATGTCCTTTTTCAAGCTAAGAACAGATAATGGGGGACGTTTACTAGGCATGTTGTGTCAGAATTATGGCATAAAATGTGCCAAATTTTTATTTATTTGCGCCAAATATATCCACAGTTTTCTCCAAAATTTTCACCATAAAGAATGCATCCCGCCAGAAATTTAGCTATAAATGTCAAAATGGGTGGGGCTATCGAATTGGCACATATTACTTGGCCTCATTTATCATTCTCTTACTGAAAGACATGGCTCAAATTGTTGCGGACAATTAAGCCAGCTTATGTTGTGGTGCTGCTTTGTGTAAAAAGTTGCATTTATGGCATAAAGATCTGACTTATTGACAGTTGCATTTATTAAAAAAAAAATTAACTGGTCGTGGGAACCAGTGATGGGTAAGTATTAAAACAGGATGCCTTTATTTTTATCTAATATAAATGAGCTAAACAGGGTTTTGAGCTAACAAAAAAAATGTGCAGAGTCTGAGACAAGTCACAATTTACCACTGGAAATGTTACAAATATGTTTCAAAAGTCACAAGTGCCGTCTGGCAGGGTTGGCTGAATTGGCATTTTGGTGTCATCGGCGTTAAAATGTCACACATCGAGAGAAATAGCCGGATAATCCAGTTTATATTTTAAAAAGTCACATTTTAACTCTAAGACCAAGCCAGTTTTTACCATAAGGACCAAGCCACATTTTGCAAATCTGACATGTTTCACTTTGTGGTAAGAACTCTGGAACGCTTTTACTTATATAAGCGATTATGAGATTTTGTTTTCTCGTGGCATATTGTACTTCATGTTAGTGGTAAATTTGAGTCAATATGTTTCACCTTTTTTATTTATAAAAAAAATTCCCAAATTTACAGAAATTTAGGAAATTCACAATTTTTGAAATGTGAATGAATGTCTTTTTTTTTTTTTTTTTTTAAAGCAGATTGTGATGCCTCATAAAATAGTTGTTACTGTACCTTTTTCAGATGTCTACTTCATGTTGGCATCATTTTGAAAATGTCTTTATTTTTCAGGAAGTTGGAAGGCTTAGAATTTTAAAAGCAATTCTTAAATTTTAAGAATTTCCAAAACCCACTTTTTAAAGGACCAGTTCAGTTATGAAGTCACATTTATGGTTGGTTTCTACTATGCAAGCCCCACAATGACCCCATTTTAGAAACTACACCAAGTTATTCAAAACTGATTTTGCAAACTTTGTTAACCCTTTGTAGGTGTTCCACAAGAATGGAGGGGAAAATGGAAGTTAAATTATAGAGAGATATATATATATATATATATATATATATATATATATATATATATATATATAAAATTATATTATATTTTTTTTTTTTTAGGGCCGATACCGAGAATTTGTGAATTTTCAGGCCGATAGCCGATAATTTATACCGATATTCTGGGAATTTTCATTTTGGAAAAAAAAAAACTCCTACACAAATCTGCTGAAAATTAATGTTTATTGTTAACGTGTATTTTTATTTTTTTTGTTTTTTTTGTAAATCTTTATTTTTCATTTATACTTGGCGATGCGGAGCCAAACGGATCCGTCCTGACTTACAATGTAAGTCAATGGGGACGGATCCGTTTTCACTGACACAATATGGTGCAATTGAAAACTGATCTGTCCCCCATTGACTCTCAATGTAAATCCGTTTTGACTTAGACTTTTTTTTAAAGAATAATGCAAACGGATCCGTTCTGAATGAATACAAGCGTTTGCATTATAGGTGCGGATCCGTCTGTGCAGATACCAGACGGATCCGCACCTAACGCAGGTGTGAAAGTAGCCTTAGCTTTGATTAGAGAAATTTATTTTGCTTGTCTGCACCTACTGCTAAATATTTGAGAAGTTGTGTCTTGTCTAGAATACATGCCATTGGTCTTTAGTTTGTTTTTAGTTGTTCTTTTCTTGGACTTGTTTTTCATGTCAATCTGGTTTTACAAGTCTAAACAATCTTTTCTTCAGACTTCCCTTAAAGGGAGTGTGTCAGCAGAAAATTACCTATTGTTTAAATCAGATTTTTATGTTTAACATAAATTAAAAAATATGTTAAACATATTTCAATGACACTATCTACGGTAAACAAAAAAACATAATATCCTGCATTTTCACACTGGCAACTAAGGGCTGTATGACATTAAAAGATTTTGCAGGTGATTGTTTGGAAGTAACAAGTAAGCTTGTTAGTGGAGGAGACTGCTGTTATTACAATACCATCACTCGTCCCCATACATTCTCCTCATTTGCCAGCAGCAGATAGTGATTAGACAGCACAATTTGCTGACTGCAAACGATTTTTTTTTTTTTACGCATGGGCAGCCAATAGAAGGCTGTGATGCTAGGGTAGGCTCTTGTGTTTCTCTATTTCTGGCTATATTGTGTAGAGGAATTTTTTAATGCTGTATAATTGCTATGGTTGTACCTCTGGTACCAAAGCCATCAGTGTTTACAAGGAAGTGGCTTGTGGGCATTTCAGGGATTTGCAAACTCTGTGCCAAATCTATATTTGAGGCTTTGAAATGTTAAAACAGGGCGTTTGTCAGAATACACTGTACATTTAGGGCTGTTTCACAGGAGCGAGTCCATTGCGGGAATCACGCTCCTTGTGTGAGTGTGATCCTCTGCTCTGGACTTGCAGGAGCGCACGACCTTACTTCTACAGAATCATACTGACCGCTTTAGGTCACTATGATTCTGTGGAAAAAAGGCCATGCAGAGACACATAGCATTATAAATCATGATAATTCTGTGCGCTCCTGCAAGTCCAGAGCGGAGGATCACACTCTCACACGGAGCGCGATTCCCGCAATAGACTCGCTCTTGTGAAACAGCCCTTACTGTGTGCAATGTTCCTTGTAGAAAAGGTCAGATCATCATTCTTGAGACTTGCTGTCAAGCCAAATGCCATTCAACAACGTATACTCTTTTTAAAAATGAGGGTCATGGAATGTTTTGGTTTTATTTTTTTGTAATGGTGCTTTGGGGGGGTCATTTTGATGGGGTGACCAATGTTTTGCTCCTATTATGAAGGTGCAGGTGCACACAGGCATCTGCAGACATACAGATCTAATGTATCAGCTTAATAGAAGGTTTTATACTGAGATCCAAGCGACCTTGGTAGCTCTGGAAATGATTAGCAAATTGCAGCCTAATGGAAGATTATGCAACTATGAACATATCTGGAACACTTTAGGAGATTCTGGTTATCTCAAAAGTTCCACCTTTGCTCTGATGTCTGTTTTTTTTTTTTGCTTACGGCTTGTGCATTGGGGACCGCAATTTTCGGTCCCCAATGCACGGGCAACATCTGTGCGGCGGCCGGGGCGGATCAAGACCCATTCAACTTGAATGGATCTGTGATCCGTCCGCGGTGCGGAGGCACGGACAAACGCCACGGAAGCACTCATTAGTGCTTCGTGGGGTTCCGATCCATGATTGCGGACCCATTTGAGTGAATGGATCCTCATCCGTGATGCGGAATACAAGTGCCCGTGTATTGCAGGCACAGAACGTTCATGTGAAAGAGGCCTAAAGGAAATGTCATCAGAAAATGACCTATTTTACTGTAGTTGTGTTAAATTTTTTTTAAAGAACTTTCATAATGACAGTTTGTAAGGCTGAAAAAAGACATTCGTCTATCCAGTTCAGCCTGTTATGCTGCAAGTTGATTCAGAGGAAGGCAAAAAACCCTGACGTAGAAGCAAATTGTCCTCATTTTTAGGGGAAAAAAAATTCTTCCAGGCTTCAATCAGGCCATCATAGTAACTCCCTGTATCAACGACCCTTCTGAATTCTAGTAACTATCACCTATAATCTTATTACACTCCAGAAATACACCCAGGCCCCTCTGACTCTTAAGTGCCCTCTAGTGCCTCAAGTGATGTAAGAAAGCTTAAAGGGTTTGTCCACTCCGCACCCCCATCGATCAACTGTTTTGAGCGAGCGCTCGTACGAGCGCTGCCTTTGCTGTTCTGTTTGCACATGCTCACCACTGCAATTGCTGCAGCGAGCAGGTAATTACAAGCACGGTGTCCCCATTCACGTCTGTGTGACAGCTCCATCCGTTCAAGTGAGTAGTACAGAGCTGTCCTATAGAAGTGAATGGGGACGCCATACTTGTAATTATACCTGTCCACTGCTGCAATTTCTGCGGCAAGCAGTTAAATGGAGTAGAGAAGGCAGCGCTCGTACAAGCGCTATCATCTTATCAAACAGCTGATCGGCAGGAGTGCCGGGTGTCGACCCCCGCCGATCGGATCTTGATGTCCTTTTAAAGCAGTTTGTCAGAGATTAGACAATCTAGTGTGGGGGTGGGATGCCACAAAAAAGACCCTGTTACTTTACCCAGTAAATCCATACCCCCCCCAACTTCAGCACTCCGGTCCACCCTGCCAGCGGGCATCAACCCTGCTACCACTGCAGCTAACTATTGGACTCAGCGGTGCATTGTAAAGGCCAGTGATCCACTGCAGCTGTTGCCAAAGTGATATGATGGTCTAGATTTTGTCTGACCTCGGACAACCCCTGTAAGAATAAACTGGACCATGGTCCTAAGGTGAATGAAGTGTAATGTGAACGATCTGCTTTCCATTAGTTCAGGATTTGTTATTAATAATCTGCTTTCCCTGTATTTTCAGCACTGGGACGTCTTTACGAATGTTACAGAAGTGTTCATCTTGGTGCCTGCTCTGTTAGGCCTTAAAGGGAATCTGGAAATGACTCTGGCGTCTCGTCTCTCAACTGCGGTGAGTATTCTGAAGCTTCCTGAAAGCACGGAGTAAAAATAGCCCATGAGGTTTATATCTGGCAGGATCTTAAAGCTATAATGGACATTTCTGCAGCTGTCTGACTGTATAATGCCGCACTGTAATGTGTGTGGTGGAGTATTCCTGCTTTCCTTCCGTCAGTCAGTGTTTTGGTCCGTGATTTTGAGTCAAAGTCCAGTGCGGGTCAAAAACATTGAAAAGTTGCAAATCTTTCCATTATACCTTTTATAAGTAGTTAGGCTCCACTTGCCTAGTGCCTGGACCTATGGACTTGTGCAGCATTAGTCATGATTCAGAGGCCATATTAAAAATCATCTGTGTGAGGTCTGCATAGGACATGGGTCAGAAACTCTTGTCTTCAAGTCCATGTTCTGCAAGACAGAGGCCAAAGTAGTGCATGCCTTTAGTTACTCCACACGAACTTCATTGCGTACACTGACAAAAATGTATGGGGTCATTTATCAAACTGGTGTAAAGTAGAACTGGCTTAGTTGCCCATAGCAATTAATCAGATTCCACCTTTCATTTTCTAAAGGAGCTGTCAATAATAAAGGTGGAATCTGGTTGCTATGGGCAATTAAGCCAGTTCTACTTTACACCAGTTTGATAAATGACCCCAATAGTCGTCTGAGTCAGGCCTTAGATCATAACCCCATCTATCAGATGTAGAAGCAATTTACATAACTGTTAGGCCAGCTCCTATTGTATCTTGCCTGTGGAACTCTGCATAATATGGATGACAAAGTCTGTTCCCAATCTGTTTTTGATGTCGGATTAGTAAGACTTGTAAGAATCATTGTTGACAACTACATAACTTTCTCAACTACTAGCAAGAGGAGATAGAAGGCCCCATTATCACCTTCATCCCTGGAGGGTTTTTTCATTTTTACATTTTAGTTTTTCACTCCCTGCCTTTCCAGGACCATAACATATATACACGGTATATTTTTTTATTTTTATATTTATTCTTCCATTCACATAGCCGTATGAGGAATTGTTTTTTGCGGGACATGTTGTACTTTTAAATAGCACAATTTAATATTCCATGCGATGTAGTAGGAAGCTGGAAAGCTTTATGAATTTTGCTTTTACAGCATTCCCTTTTGTGGTAAAATTGACCTGTTACTTCATTCTCCAGGTTGGTGCAATTACAGCGGTACCACATTTGTATAGTTTTTCTTATTTTATTTTAATGGTTTTTATCTATCACTATATTCTGACCCTTAACTTTTTATTTATTTTTTTGTGTACAGAGCTGTGTGAGCACTCAATTTTTGCAGGGCGATCTGTACTTTTTGGGGTGTGACTTTTTTGATCACTTTTTTTTTTTTTTCTTCATTAAATTTTTAGGGGGCTGGCAAATCGGCAATTTTTACTTTCAGTTTCTTCATTTGCCGTATGGGAAACCTATTTTAATAGTACGGGCGCTTTCACATGCTGTGATGCTCATGATGTAAATTTATTCATCTGTTTTTGTTTTTGGGGAATGGGAGTGATTTGAATTTTTATATTTTTGTTCATCAGGTAATCAGAGTCTTTCAACATGTTTCAAAATAATAGTTCAAATAGAAGATCGTGCTGTTGGCAAACAGTGCTTCCGTATGGGGACGAGCGATGGCATAAGCTATCGTTCCTCCCCATACTGAGGAGGAGATTGCTGCCTGTAAAAGCAGCGCTCTCCTCCGCTACCGAGCAGGCGATTGTCAGGAAGAAAGTCTTCCTTCCGGCTAACGCCTATAGATTCTGTAGGTGTAATAGGGCCCTTAGGATTGTCTGTAGATCCTATCAAAATAGCGTCTATCTACAAAAACTGTCTAAGGCAACCCTTCAAAAATGAAGGATATTAACCAGGTACATTCTGTACATTTTATCACATCAACCACAACACAATCCAATTGCTTGGATCTTACCAGGGGACTGAAGGATTTGTGTTAAGGAGGGCTAATTGGACATCTCCAGCTGTTCAGTAATGATGACTCCTAGTAAATGTTGACATTGACTGAAGAAATGTTCACATGGCACGGTGATGTTTATCACTTGGCATGGGAATTGGCGTGGCATAAAAGTACAGAGCGTGACTGGGTCACCCTGTCCGTTAAAGTACAGTGTAACCTGGAGGCTTTTAGAAGTTCAAATAATTACAGCTCAGCATGGTAAATCTGTAATTTCCTAATCCTGGGACGTCTGCCATTACCTTTGAAGTAGCTCCATTACACCAAACAATTTACATATGGTTGGGCTTCTGGCAAGTATATTGGACTACTGTGCCTTTATTAGTTACCCAAAGTTTCCTCTAAGTATTGGCCAATAGACCATAGGACCTACTGTATGTTTACATCTTTGACCACTGGAGCCACTTTTATTGCTTTGTCCCATGTTGCCTTTCCATGTTCTGCAAGGTTATGTCCAACCTGCAACCAGGGATCTGTAAACCTGTTCTTGCAGGGGTTTTGCCCCTGCAGAATTTAGAATCTTGCCCTGTAATAAAGACCATGAATACTATGGACTAAAATCTTGGCTCCTTAAGTGGTAAGAATACATTTGCCAGGACCACTAAAAGTCAGCCCTAAAATTGTCCAGCCCTGCCTTATTCTATTTTGTAACATAATAAATGTCCAGCTAAATCAATATATTTTATAGAAGGATCATAGAATCGAGAAGTGTCCAGCAATGTTGACCCTTTAAAACGTAACTTTTACTTACTAGTACTATATAAAATAATACCACTGTGGTGGTTCACCAGTGAAAATTGTGAAACAAACAGAAAATGAAAAAAGATAAAATATGTTCCTACAGGGTAGCCAACTGTTAATGTGGTTTTAGAGGTGAGTGAACACAGGGCAGCAACGGAAAACGGAACAACGGCCGCGGATGCACACAACGGTCGTGTGCATGAGGCCTTACTGGCCTATAGTTTCCTGGCTCTGTTTTTTGGTTCTTTTTTTTTAATATTGGCACCACATTTGCTATGCGCCAATCCTGTGGAACACTCAGAGTCCTCAAATATCAGAAATATAGGATTTGTCTATTTTTATCTTTTTAAGACGCCGCTGTACTTCTTCCTGAGTCAGACAGGGCACTTTTAATGGGGAATTTACTTTTTTACATTCTGCATTTTATCTGACAGTTTATTCTCTTCCGTCAATACAGTGGAGAAAAAATACACTGCTCAAAAAAATAAAGGGAACACTTAAACAACACAATGTAACTCCAAGTCAATCACACTTCTGTGAAATCAAACTGTCCACTTAGGAAGCAACACTGAGTGACAATCAATTTCACATGCTGTTGTGCAAATGGGATAGACAACAGGTGGAAATTATAGGCAATTAGCAAGACACCCCCAATAAAGGAGTGGTTCTGCAGGTGGTGACCACAGACCACTTCTCAGTTCCTATGCTTCCTGGCTGATGTTTTGGTCACTTTTGAATGCTGGCGGTGCTTTCACTCTAGTGGTAGCATGAGATGGAGTCTACAACCCACACAAGTGGCTCAGGTAGTGCAGCTTATGCAGGAAGGCACATCAATGCGAGCTGTGGCAAGAAGGTTTGCTGTGTCTGTCAGCGTAGTGTCCAGAGCATGGAGGCGCTACCAGGAGACAGGCCAGTACATCAGGAGACGTGGAGGAGGCCGTAGGAGGGCAACAACCCAGCAGCAGGACCGCTACCTCTGCCTTTGTGCAAGGAGGAACAGGAGGAGCACTGCCAGAGCCCTGGAAAATGACCTCCAGCAGGCCACAAATGTGCATGTCTGCTCAAACGGTCAGAAACAGACTCCATGAGGGTGATATGAGGGCCCGACATCCACAGGTGGGGGTTGTGCTTACAGCCCAACACCGTGCAAGACGTTTGGCATTTGCCAGAGAACACCAAGATTGGCAAATTCGCCACTGGTGCCCTGTGCTCTTCACAGATGAAAGCAGGTTTGCACTGAGCACATGTGACAGACGTGACAGAGTCTGGAGACGCCGTGGAGAATGTTCTGCTGCCTGCAACATCCTCCAGCATGACCGGTTTGGCATTGGGTCAGTAATGGTGTGGGGTGGCATTTCTTTAGAGGGCCGCACAGCCCTCCATGTGCTCGCCAGAGGTAGCCTGACTGCAATTAGGTACCGAGATGAGATCCTCAGACCCCTTGTGAGACCATATGCTTGTGCGGTTGGCCCTGGGTTCCTCCTAATGCAAGACAATGCTAGACCTCATGTGGCTGGAGTGTCAGCAGTTCCTGCAAGACGAAGGCATTGATGCTATGAACTGGCCCGCCCGTTCCCCAGACCTGAATCCAATTGAGCACATCTGGGACATCATGTCTTGCTCTATCCACCAACGTCACGTTGCACCACAGACTGTCCAGGAGTTGGCAGATGCTTTAGTCCAGGTCTGTGAGGAGATCCCTCAGGAGACCGTCCACCACCTCATCAGGAGCATGCACAGGCGTTGTAGGGAGGTCATACAGGCACGTGGAGGCCACACACACTACGGAGCCTCATTTTGACTTGTTTTAAGGACATTACATCAAAGTTGGATCAGCCTGTAGTGTGTTTTTCCACTTTAATTTTGAGTGTGACTCCAAATCCAGACCTCCATGGGTTGAAAAATTTGATTTCCATCTTTTAATTTTTGTGTGATTTTGTTGTCAGCACATTCAACTATGTAAAGAACAAAGTATTTCAGAAGAATATTTAATTAACTCAGATCTAGGATGTGTTATTTTTGTGTTCCCTTTATTTTTTGGAGCAGTGTATTTAATAGCTTAGCTTTACTCTGTAAAGGGCCGACACATTTAGATTTATACTTTTTACCATTTGTATAATTGAAGAACATTTTAGGGTTAGTTTTACTCTTTTGCAATTGGTCTCTAGTTTGGCCGCTTTTATTTGTCTTTTTTACATATTCAAATTTAAATTTTTTTTTTTTTTCAATGCTTCCTCACTCCCCTCCTGTTTTAGTGATTTTAAATGCTTTCTTTTTTTTACAATTCTATTCATCCACATTGTTTTTTTTTTTTTCTTGTTTCTTAACCTTTTTATTCCCATAAGGTATGTAACTCTCACAATTGGATTTTAGGATGCTTTTAAAAATATCCAATTTTGTGACTATTTTTGAGGACTTTGTCCCAGTTAGTTAGGCCTATGGCCTTTCTTAGTTTACTAAATTTCGCTTTTTTGAAGTTTGGTATTTTTGTTCCTCCCTGAAGAAACGCTCTTTTGAATGACAATTGGAATATTATTACTTTATGGTCACTATTTCCCAGGTGCCCCCC
This sequence comes from Bufo bufo, assembly GCF_905171765.1. Taxonomy (NCBI): domain Eukaryota; kingdom Metazoa; phylum Chordata; class Amphibia; order Anura; family Bufonidae; genus Bufo; species Bufo bufo. The sequence goes on from NC_053391.1 coordinate 221,253,825, forward strand.
AACCTGCAAATCTGTTGTTCGGTCAGGTCTGTTGGTTAATGCTAAGTCTAGTATGGCTGTCCCTGTAGTCGGATCCTGAAACAGTCGGGAAAGGTAATTGTCTTTGGTTATTTGTCCCCCCATGACAACCTTATTATGATTTGCCACCTCGTCTATCTTGTTTAGTAGTAGATTTCTGTGGACTCTGGTATATTAGGGGGTTTATAATAAACTCCTATTTTATAATTTTTTTGCCTCAATGTATTTCTATCCACAGTGACTCCACATGTTCATTTTCCCTCACTTAGGCCTCCTGCACACGGACGTTTTTTTTCCCCGTTTTTTGCGTTCCGTATACGGTCCGTATACGGAACCATTCATTTCAATGGTTCCGCAAAAAAAAACGGAATGTACTCCGTATGCATTCCGTTTCCGTATTTCCGTTTTTCCGTTCCGTTTTAACATAGAACATGTCCTATTATTGCCCGCAAATCACAGTCCGTGGCTCCATTCAAGTCAATGGGTCCGCAAAAAAACGGAACACATACGGAAATGCATCCGTATGTCTTCCGTTTCCGTTCCGTTTTTTACTGAACCATCTATTGAAAATGTTATGCCCAGCCCAATTTTATCTATGTAATTACTGTATATGCCATACGGAAAAACGGAACGGAAAAACGGAACAGAAACGGAAACACAATGGAAACAAAAAACGGAACAACGGATCCGTGAAAAACGGATCGCAAAACACTGAAAAAGCCATACGGTCGTGTGCAATAGGCCTTAGGGTACTTTCACACTTGCGGCAGTGTGATCCGGCGGGCAGTTCCGTCGTCTGAACTGCCCGCCGGATCCGCCGATTTTGATGTGACTGAAAGCATTTGTGAGACGGATCCGGCACTAATACATTCCTATGGGGAAAGATCCGGCATTCAGGCAAGTCTTCAGGTTTTTTCGCCGGAGATAAAACCGTAGCATGCTACTGTTTTATCTTTTGCCTGATCAGTCAAAACGACTGAACTGAAGACATCCGGATGCATCCTGAACGGATTACTTTCCATTCAGAATGCATGCCCTGCCGTGTGCCCATACAGCAGTTTATGACCACATGTGGGGTGTTTCTGTAAACCACAGAATCTGGGTAATAAATATTGAGTTTTGTTTGGCTGTTAACCATCGATCTGTTAAAGAAAAAATTGGATTAAAATGCAAAATCTGCCAAAAAAATTTAAAAATTTGATCTCCATTTTCCTTTTAAAGGGGTCGTCCAGGTTCAGAGCTGAACCCGGACATCCTTCCATTTTCACCCCGGCAGCCCCCCTGACATGAGCATCGGAGCAGTTTATGCTCCGATGCTCTCCTTTGCCCTGCACTAAATTGCGCAGGGCAAAGGCATTTTTTGGAGATCCGGTGACGTACTGGGGCTCTTCATGGGGCTGCCAGGAACCCCAGTGACGTCACCGGCATTGATGGGCGGGATTTAGCTCTGCCCTAGCCAGTAAAACTGCTAGAGCAGAGCTAAAGCCCGCCCCTCAGAGCCGGTGAAGTCACCGAACACACTGCCGGGCGGAAGTTACCGCCCAGCAGTGTGTTATTAAACAAGAGAGCCCGTGCCCTGTGCGATTTAGCGCAGGGCAAGGGAGCGCATCGGAGCATGAGATGCTCCGATGCTAGCCTCAGGGGGGCTGTCTGGGTGAAAATAAGGGTATGTCCGGGTTCAGCTCTGAACCCGGACAACCCCTTTAATTCTTGAGGAACGACCTAAAGGGTTAGCAAAGTTTGTAAAACCGTTTTTAAGTAACTTGAGGGGTGTAGTTTCTACAATGGAGACATTTATGGGGTATCCACTATGTAGGCCCCACAAAGTGACTTCAGACCTGAACTGGTCCTTAGAAAGTGGGTTTTGGCAATTTTCTTAATTTTAAGAATTGCTTTTAAACTTCTAAGCCTTCTGACGTCTTAAAAAAAATTTGACATTTCCAAAACTATGCCAACATAAAGCAGACATATGGGAAATGTTAAGTAATAAATATTTTATGAGGTGACACTTTCTGTTTTAAAAGCAGAGAAATTGAAATTTTGAAAATTGCGAATTTTTCAAAATTTTTGGTAAATTTGGGGATTTTTTTCATAAATAAAGGTGAAATATATTGACTCAAATTTATGACTCATGAAGTACAATGTGTCACGAGAAAACAGTCTCTGAATGGCTTGGATAAGTAAAAGCGTTCCAAAGTTATTACCACATAAAGTGAGATGTCAGATTAGCAAAATTAGGCCTGGTCAGGAAGGGGGCAAATGGCCCAGATGGCAAGTGGTTAAACACTCCTCCAACCTTCTAGCCATTTTCTCCCCTAACACAGCTGCCCCTTCCCCATTAAGGTGCAGCCCATCCCTACGATAGAGCCTGTAGCTGACAGAAGTCGGCCCAGTTCTCCAGCAACCCAACCCCCTCCTTCCTACACCAGTTCTTGAGCCACTTGTTAACCTCCCTAATCTCCCGCTGCCTTTGTGTGGCTTGTGGTACAGGCAGTATTTCGGAAAACACTACCTTTTCAGGTCCTTACCCTAAGCTTGTGACCTAAATCCCTAAAATCCTTTTTAAGGACACTCCACTTACCTCTAACTTTGTCATTGGTTCCGATATGGACCTTGACTGCTGGATCTTCTCCAGCCCCTGGTTACAAGCAAAATTTTTTATTATAAATGCTAGAACTAACGTACTTTTCAGAAGCTGGAATTGAAGTTAATGTTTCCAAGCATTATTAGGGCTCATGTACACGGCTGTTGCCGAAAAACATGGATCTAGCCACGTGTGTTCCGCATTTTGCGGCACGGATCGCCCTGCCCTCTTTTTATAAAATTTTTTAATTATATTATATTTTTGTTCTTTTATTTTTTTTGGGCTGCAGGACAGACACTATGTGCTAAAGTTAATGGGTCTGCATCTGACCCGCAAAAATATGTTTGTGTGCATGAGCTCTTATGTAATGGCCTGCCTTAGGCCGGTTTCACACGGGCGTTGCGGGAAAATGTGCGGGTGCGTTGTAAACATTGTAATGCGTTTTGCACTCGCGTGAGAAAAATCGCGCATGTTTGGTACCTAAACCCGAACTTCTTCACAGAAGTTCGGGCTTGGGATCGGTGTTCTGTAGATTGTATTATTTTCCCTTATAACATGGTTATAAGGGAAAATGGCATTCTTAATACAGAATGCATCGTACAATATTTTTTATTTTTAACCCCTCCAGCCCTATTGTACGATGCATTCTTTATTAAGAATGCTATTTTCCCTTATAACCATGTTATAAGGGAAAATAATATTGATAGTGTCCCCATCCTGATTGTCTCCTAGCAACCGTGCATGAAAATCGCACCGCATCCGCACTTTCTTGCGGATGCTTGCGATTTTCACGCAGCCCCATTCACTTCTATGGGGCCTGCGTTTCGTCAAAAACGCAGACTATAGAACATGCTGCGATTTTCACGCAACGCACAAGTGATGCGTGAAAATCACTGCTTGTGTGCACAGCCCCATAGAAATGAATGGGTCAGGATTCAGTGCGGGTGCAATGCGTTCAACTCAAGCATCGCATCCGCGCGGAATACTCGCTCGTGTGAAAGGGGCCTTATTGATCATGCGACTATGAATGTCAAAGGACTATACTTATTAGGTCAGTTTCACAATAGCGATTAAAATTGTATGGCAGACTGTTCTCGCCATGTAACCGGATACTACCTTTCCTCGCTGGAGCCCATTGACTATAATGTAACACGTTGGGGATCCGTCATTTTTCTGACATTAGTGCCGGGATTCAGCCAAACAAACTGCTGCTTGTATTTGTCTGGCCGAATCTCTGCGCGGATTCCAGAAACAGGCTGATCCCTGTCCCATTATAGTCATTTGGGCCTGGGACAAGGTACTCCAGCAGGCCGTTCCTATGCCGGACAATTTTATCGCTAGTGTGAAACTAGCCTTGTAAGGGGAGAATATAAATTACCATTATTTGTGCAAATATCAATAATTATTATTCATAATAGGAAGAGTCAGTCTATTGATGATTCCGCCTATTTATACCTTTATAATAACACACTATTCCGTTGCTTTACACTACCCGCTAAACTAGCTGCATGCGCCTTACTGAACTAACTACCGCTAATAACCACACATTACACATAGTACAAATAATACAAGATATTTATTAATACCTACAGTACTGACTAACCTATACAATCCCAAATTCCACCTACAAACTCTAAATAACAAAACATACACATACACATTAACGGCCCACCCAACCTGGCTCTAAACTATCCCTATGAACGAAGGGTAAACTGTGGCACTGCAGGGGTTAATGCAGGCCACAGACACAGGGATACAAGGGTAAAAGGGGTAACGCAAGAGTATGGGATGTTCCTACAGGGTCCAGGGGTTAAAGTGGGAATATGGGATCAGGATAGGTGGGATAGGGGTTAATCAGTAAGGCAATCGTTGGTGTGATAGGGTATGGATAGGGATCGTTGGTGGGATAGGTATGGGAATATAGTGGTATGTGGAAATAAGGGTATCGTTGGTGGGATAGTGGTACTCAGCTCTCCAGGATTATGCTCTTTGTCCAGGGGTGGGTCCTTGGGGGCTATTTATGTCCGGCGGCCCGCACTGAGATGACATCACTGCGCCAGCCCACGCATCCCTGCACGAGCGCATCGGGGGCGCGCCACTTCCTGACAGATGGGAGAAGCCTTTGATCGCCCGCCTGTAACACTTTGCATTCCGGGCAGCGCGATAGTAATCGCGCTGCCGGAATGCACATAATAGGAGGGGAGGTTTCTCCCCTCTTCCTATTATGCATAATTATCTCCAGCGGCGCTGGAGATAATTAATACAAAGGACTCTGATTCTATTGAATGGGAGTTCTTTGAAGCAGGCAGGATGACCGGACTCTTGTCCAGTCATTCTGATGCAATTAGCCAGATGACATCAGTGTGAATGCTTGGGGTGCATTCACACTGATACCTCTGGTTTCAGGGGACATCAATGGGGCCTATGGATATGGGGGGTATACTAGGATTCTAATACTAACTATACACATATATAGAAAAGGGACATATAAGGGGGCACATATTCCCCACAGGGGCCACAATGAGCCCCTGTGGAATACGAAGGCCCCTTTCACACGGGCGAGTATTCCGCGCGGATGCGAACGCATTGCACCCGCACTGAATACCGACCCATTCATTTCTATGGCGCTGTTCACATGAGCGTTGATTTTCACTCATCACTTGTGCGTTGCGTGAAAATCGCAGCATGTTCTATAGTCTGCGTTTTTCACGAAACGCAGGCCCCATAGAAGTGAATGGGGCTGCGTGAAAATCGCAAGCATCCGCAAGAAAGTGCGGATGCGGTGCGATTTTCACACCCGGTTTACTAGGAGACAATCTGGATGGAGACCCGATCATTATTATTTTCCCTTATAAGGCTACTTTCACACTTGCGGCAGGACGGATCCGACATGCTGTTCACCATGTCGGATCCGTCCTGCGGCTATTTCGCCATGCCACCGGACCGCCGCTCCGTCCCCATTGACTAAAATGGGGACAGGGGCGGAGCTCTGGCGGTGCACGGCGAAAGCCGCCGGACTAAAAAGCCTGACATGCAGTAATTTTAGTCCGGCGGCCTTTCGCTGTGCTGCCCAGGAGCTCCGCCCACGTCCCCATTATAGTCAATGGGGACAGAGCGGTGGCACGGCGAAATAGCCGCAGGACGGATCCGACATGGTGAACAGCATGTCGGCTCCGTCCTGCCGCAAGTGTGAAAGTACCCTAACATGGTTATAAGGGAAAATAATAGCATTCTGAATACAGAATGCATAGTAAAACAGCGCTGGAGGGGTTAAAAAATGTAACTCTCCTTAGTCCACTTGATCGCGTAGCCCGGCATCTCCTTCTGTCTTTTTTGTTGAATAGGACCTGTGGTGAGCATTAATTACAGGAACAGGACCTTTGATGACATCACTCCGGTCATCACATGGTACGTCACATGGTCTTTTACCATGGTGATTGATCATGTGATGACCGAAGTGACGTCATCAAAGGTCCTTTACCTGTAATTAATACTCACCACAGGTCCTGTTCAATGAAGGAGATGCCGGCTACGCGATCAAGTTGACTAAGACGAGTTAAATTATTATTTTTTAACCCCTCCAGCGCTGTTTTACTATGCATTCTGTATTCAGAATGCTATTATTTTCCCTTATAACATGGTTATAAGGGAAAATAATAGCAATCTACAGAACACCGATCCCAATCCCAAGGTACCAAACATGTGTGATTTTTCTCACGCGAGTGCAAAACGCATTACAATGTTTTGCACTCGTGCGGAAAAATCACGGGTGTTCCCGCAACTCACCCGCACATTTTCCTGCAACGCCCGTGTGAACCCAGCCTAAAAGCAGATGTTGGGCACCTCATCCTAAAATGTGCCCATGCATATATCTCAACCCTTACTCAACAATCCCCCTGTTGTCGGAAACACGACAATCTTTTGGGGGGAAGGGTTCAGACATATATTTGTCCCCCTCAACCCCATCCTTGATGGTAGTTCAGGAAGAACTGTGGTGCACACTGATCCTTAGGTACCTAGACATCCCCCATCCAGCTTCCTTCGACCTGCCCTTCACTGTAACCTACTCCTCAATCCACAGGATACAGTCTTCTTCTTGCGGGAACTTTCTTGACATCTTTTGCTTCCATTTTCCGGTGTCAGCACCTCCCTACTGATGTCTTTTCCTGACTTCCGGAGCGGCTTGCCCTCACAGAACAGGCCTTTCTTTCAGGGAACCATCTTCCGGTGTCGGCCACCCCCAATGAGTTTGGAGTGACCACACCCCCACAGTCTCTCGGTATTAATGCCAATCTTCAGGTGTCGTCCACCCCCAAGGAATCTGGAGCTGGTTCACCCTCACAATCTATGCGCCAACTTTATTTAAGCAAGACTTCCGACTTTTCTTGTTCCATCTTGATTGAAGGATGGGTGCGGTTCTCCCATGAACAGATAAGTAGGTGTTTACAAGGCAGGTCAGATTTTTCATTAAGTGAGGTGATGTCATGGTACCTAAATTCTATAGGGGGAAATACCTCTGTCACACTACACCTCCAGCCCTTCCTTTATGAACGTCACCGTTCAAAGTGGCAAATGGCAACTGTCCCTATCGTGTCCTAATCTTATCCCCATTCATTCAAAACACGTCATATATGTACAGTTCCCCTCCCCCTCCCCCAACCCACCTAAACCCAAGGACATTTATAAAAGTTCAATATCCATTACATGGGGTCTCAGGATAAATCTGAGATTTTCCATCCTGATTCCCCCCCACACGAATTGTCCTGTCCTTTGGATCTTTTTAGGCTTCAGGACTTTGGTGAAATCAAGTCCTGAGCCTCCGGCGGTTGAGTTCGTGAAGTGCGGTCTGGTTCTGGCTTAGTTGGTCCGCTAGTCTCTTGACCATCCGGTACATCCACCACAGTCCTAAGTACATGAGTCCAACCAGAACCAGAAGCACTATCACCGGGTGTATCAGCAAATTGAAAAACGAGGTTGCCTCAAGACTGTATCCAATAAGACTCTCCCACCATGAAATCTTTGAGTCCTTGTCCAATGCTGGGGCAACCGTGGTAATTTTCGTCCAGTCATGGGTAAGTCGGATGGTGGCCTGTTTCTCCGTCTCCCGAAGATGTTGTATAATTTCTTCCTCTTGGCTGAAGTCCAGCAGGAGCTGTTTGCCGAAGCCAAGAGGAATCTTCTGGAGTCTTACAGGAACATCGGGGCGAATGTCAAGTCTTCTTTCCGGGGTAATCGGGGTTCTTCCTTGCTGCTCTGCGACATCCAGACCTAGAACGGGACTAAGGGTATAGTACGCTCCGGGGAGGAGTACTCCTCGCTCGGTACAATTAAGTCCATAAATTGTATACAATCCGTTACTCCCTTGGTACCAACACCAATACCCCTGTCCCAAGTATTTTAAAGAGGACGAGGGTATTGGGTTGGCCTTCATCTCACAGGTCCCTCGGTGTTCCAACACTGATGTCTAAGCACCAGATTCCCGACTACCCTGACAGAGGATGGCATCCTCTCTCAACCAACATCCCTCAGTGTCAAACAAAGAAGGATGGCCTTCTTAGGTTAGAACGCTCGAGGGGAGCTGGGGATGAAGTACCGTTTGGTTGTTGATCACCATTCCTAAATTGATGGCACTGTATCTTTGTCTGAGGCGACCGGACACAGGTGCCAAGGACTAAGCAGTGCAGGTTAAATTTCGACATCCATGCCACTGAACCACCCACCAGTTGGTATGATTGATGGCGAAAGGAGAGATCAGTGGACTTATTCGCTGACTGAGGTTGAATGTAGGGGTGCACCGAAATTTCGGCAGCCGAAAATATCGGCCGAAAATGTACCTAATCCATTTCGGCCGATATTGTTACATATCGGCCGAAAATATGGGGTGTGGGATTTGTCACCCACCATCTGCGGGCGGGCGGTTTACTGCATCTTTATTTTACCTTACAATCGTGACGCTTTAGTAAGAACTCTGCAGGCAGAGCGGAGGGCGGCGTAACGTCACTTACTCACGTGACGCGCCTGCTCCGCCTCCTTCATTCATAAAGTGGGCGGAGCAGGTGCGTCACGTGAGTAAGTGACGTTACGCCGCCCTCCGCTCTGCCTGTAGAGTTCTTACTAGAGCGTCACGATTGTAAGGTAAAATAAAGATGCAGTGAGTGATGCTGTGAGCAGCAGGGCCGGGGCTGTTATGGGTAGGGGGATCGGTCTATGGCACTGCTATGGGGAGGGGGGATCTGTGCACTGTTATGGGGAAAGGGATCTGTGCACTGTTATGCCCATAACAGTGCACATATCCCCCCCCCCTCCATAACAGCGCCACCCACAGATCCCCCTCTCCATAACAGCGCCACCCACAGATCCCCCTCTCCATAACAGCGCTACCCACAGATCCCCCTCTCCATAACAGCGCCACCCACAGATCCCCCTCTCCATAACAGCGCCACCCACAGATCCCCCTCTCCATAACAGCGCCACCCACAGATCCCCCTCTCCATAACAGAGCCACCCACAGATCCCCCTCTCCATAACAGAGCCACCCACAGATCCCCCTCTCCATAACAGAGCCACCCACAGATCCCCCTCTCCATAACAGAGCCACCCACAGATCCCCCTCTCCATAACAGCGCCACCCACAGATCCCCCTCTCCATAACAGCGCCACCCACAGATCCCCCTCTCCATAACAGCGCCACCCACAGATCCCCCTCTCCATAACAGCGCCACCCACAGATCCCCCTCTCCATAACAGCGCCACCCACAGATCCCCCTCTCCATAACAGCGCCACCCACAGATCCCCCTCTCCATAACAGCGCCACCCACAGATCCCCCTCTCCATAACAGCGCCACCCACAGATCCCCCTCTCCATAACAGCGCCACCCACAGATCCCCCTCTCCATAACAGCGCCACCCACAGATCCCCCTCTCCATAACAGCGCCACCCACAGATCCCCCTCTCCATAACAGCGCCACCCACAGATCCCCCTCTCCATAACAGCGCCACCCACAGATCCCCCTCTCCATAACAGCGCCACCCACAGATCCCCCTCTCCATAACAGCGCCACCCACAGATCCCCCTCTCCATAACAGCGCCAATCATTAAAAAAAAAGTATTTTAAAAGTATTTGGGCAAAAAGGCAGTTTCGGTCAAGGGCATCCTGAATTTTCGGTTTCGGACCAGAATTTTCATTTCGGTGCACCCCTAGTTGAATGGGAAGTGGCTGCTGTGTAACGCTGAGACAATATGTTTAAGGTTGTCCGAGAGATCGCTTTGGACCTGCGTACACGCCAGAGCAAGCTGAGCCCGATCCTGCTCTTCCAAGAGACCCACAACTAACCTCCTAAACTTCTCACGTATAGCAGAAGATAGAGAGGTAGTGGCATCTATGTGCGACTGCTGTAAACCCTCTAAGACGTGGTTTACATCAAGCTGGGTCTTGAATCCTTCCCCGGCGTGTTGTGCAACCTCCCCAAGCTTACTTCTCAGGACTTCCATATCCATAATGTTCAGGGCGCCCACTCCCAAAGCACCTCCGCCAAGTCCCATAGCCACTAGATCTCTTCTCCCCCTATTCTTCCTATGTCAGGAGTCGTCTTTTCTTACCTCTTGCCCCGCCGCTATCCAACCTCTTACCATGTCAATTTGGTTCCTAACAAACTCCTCACACCTGTGATCCCATTGGTCAACTTGGAAGTCATCTACGGAAATTCTCCAGCCTGTAACACTAGCTTCCCTACAGGTTTGGTTTGGGACAGATAGACCCACTGAGTAAAGGTCCAGCATCCTTCGTCTACTGCCTCGCAAAAAGGCCACTTAAACGAACCATCTATATTGATGTCAAAGTTAATATCCCTGCCCCTGGGGTCTTTCCAATCAGAAGACACATACCTACCCCGGTATTCTTCAGTCATAGGGGTACCATCCATACATACATCCACGGTAGGGGTATCAACCCCGTTTGCACACCAAATCCCACCTCCAGGGATTAATGTCCAACATCACTATCTGGGTTTCCTGCTCCCAGTGGGCATAGGTAACGAAATGGTATCTGGTCACCTCAGGAACACAGTTGTCTCATGATCGTGATCATGAAAGACCGTATGGATGGAGATCCTTTTAACTGAACATACCTAGGGTCCTTGGCGTCGGTCCGTACCTTTTTTAAAACTGTGGCTTGGTATAAGCCTTCCAGTTTTACCGGACCACTCTGGTCATTCCAAATGAGTCACTGCAGTTTAACTTTAACATCATTATACTGGTTCGTAAGTAATCTGTGGACACATGTCCCTGAACATAACTGGATTCCCTGGTGATAATCATCTGGGAATCCCTCAACATGCAATAAGCCTTCAGGGTGCCTTTTACTGGAATGGGCCTATCAAAATACGTCCTAACCCTTAACCTGTCCTGGCTATCCTTCCCCAGGAAGGTAGCTTTCAGGATGTGCCAACCGCTGTACTCTGCCCCAGTGACATGTTCAGGACTCAGCATTCCCTCCTTGGTACACAACACCGTAGTAGTGTTGGCTCTCACTTGCTGGTAGGGGTGCAAGTGTGGGTCCCTAGACACCCATCTTAAGGATTTGATAGGTGTCGGGTCCAGGTCCTGAAAATGTCTGAATTCCTTGAAACAGAGGGCGTGTAAGTCATGTTGTATGGCAGCTGAATTACACCGTTGGCAAAACCCTCTTTCTGGAAACCATACAGATACCACTGACCCGATGTAAAGGTGAAGTTCTCGTATGGTTTCCGGATTTTGCCACCCAAACATTCCACCATTAAAAGGCCGGGTCCATTAGGTGATATGTTGCCCATACCAATGTTAGTCCCCAGGCCCTCCCCTGAAGAGGCCGATCCTGCCATCAACATGCTTACCACCAGTGTCACAAGCTGGAGACTCATCTCGTTCAGAGGACGCCTAGCTCTTCCCTGGCCATGTGGTCCCATGGCGTATCTCCCTCTTGTGTTCTGTAATTAGATGGAGTGTGATAAGTGTAATGGATTCGCCATCGACCAACCAAGCCCTGCTGAACCTGTTGGAGGAACATGTCTCTGGCGATGGCGTTCTTCGTGGGCTCCGACACTTGGGGTTCGTTAGGCAGACATAGGGGCATCTTACGTCCAGTCATAAGTTCAAACGGGGAGATACCGGTACTGGAGGCCTCGGTGGCTCGAATACCAATTAGCACGGCTGGAAGATAGGTTACCCAAGAGGAACCCTTCTCCAGCAGTGCCTTGGAAAGCTGGGTTTTGATGGTCTGGTTCATCCACTCCACGATGCCCGCTGACTGAGGGTGATAAGGCACATGAAACCTTTGCTTTATGTCTAAGAGACCACACAGCACTTTTTATTACCTTACCCATGAAATGGGTCCCTCTGTCTGATTCTATCACTCTGGGGATACCCCATCGTGACCGAACCTGTTCCCATATGGTAGCCGTATCGTTGACCGTGGGGATGGCTTGTACCCATTTTGAGAAGACCTCCACTATCACCAGTGCGTAACGGCAGTTACGACTTCTGGTCGGCAATGGTCCGATAAAATCAATTTGTATCGAGGACCACGGACCATCAGCAGGAGGAACTCGCTGCAACACCGGTTTCGGGGCTGAAGCCCTTGGGTTGACTTGAGCATACACCAGGCACTGTTGAGTAACCCCCTCTACTGAATTGGACATTCCTGGCCAGTATAATTTGTCCCTCAGGAGAGGCAAGAGTTTATTCCGGCCGAGGTGTCCAAACTGTTGGTGGTTCTTGCAGATGCTGCGGGACCACCGGAAGAGGAAGTTGCTGAGTACCGGTATCGTAACACAGGATCCCTTGCTGTACAGACCAGGGATACTGTGGTGATGTGATATGTGTCATTAGAAGATGATCTTTGGCTTGTTCCTCTTCAAATGACACCGGGCCGTCACTCAGATGGGTACGCGCTGCAATCCGGTGCGTTGGTAGTGGCCCAGTGCATGGTTCCCGGAGGGTACCAGACACTGCCGCTAGTTTTGCCAGCTCGTCTGCCTTGTTGTTACCCATTATTAAAAGTTCGTCCCCTTTTTCATGCGCCGGGATTTTTTTAATGGCTGCTTCAGTCATGTGTGCCATGCCCCACTCCCACAGCTCCTTCAGGACCGACACACATGAGCCAGAGGTTTGTTTTGACTGTCCACAAATCCTCTCCTCTTCCATATGTCAAGATGCAGGGTGAGGGAGCGAACTACATATGAACTGTCGCTATATATAGTTTCCCTGGGGGCTGAAGAAGCAGAGCTTCTTTGACAGCCTCTAGCTCTGCCCGCTGTGCCGACATGTGACCCAGTAACCTGACAAGACTCTGGTTATCGAGCACAGCAAAACCCGTGACATATTCCCCATCCAGGTAGAATCGAGAGCCATCGACAAAGATGACTGTCATCTGGACGCCTGTCAGTCCTGAACATCTGTGGTGAGTCGTCCAGTTCTGGTTGGCCACAGTCATGTTCGGTTCCAGTCAGGTTTAGCAACTGGGACAGAACATACTTGGCCTTGTGGTCCACTTGCAGATTCCGGCCACTGAGATCCATGATCCATCTCCCGAATCTCTGTTGGGAGACTCCAGGGAGAGTATCACTGAGCAAGAGGGCTAAAGGAGAATGTGGAGTCTGCAAGGTGAGGGGCCGGAAGCCTACAATATGCTCGGTGGTCTTGACGGCATAGTGTATAGCTGCCAGTTGCTTGGCACATTCATCGAACCCTCGTTCGACGGGCGAAAGTAGCCTGGAGAAATATCCCAGCGGTCTGGTCTCATACCCTACTTTCTGTCGAAGGACCGCTGAGATAGAATCCATCCCTGCATGTGCCTGTATGGCCACTTCCCCATCTGGATGTGGAGTGGCCAACACAGGCACTGAGGAGAGATCCCTTTTCAAAGTTCAAAAGGCCTCCTCCTGCGCATCGGACCAACCTTTGATTAAGGGTTCTTCTCCTCGAAGGAGCTCATAGAGAGGTTTCGCTTTGGCAGCGAAATCCTCAATGAATTCCCTCATGAAGTTGGCCACCCCCAGGAATTTCCTCAAATCCTGAAGAGTGCCAGGCCTGGGTAATTTCACCATGGCTTCCACACGGGCAGTCATGATTCCTTTGGAAATTTGAACCCCAAGGAAGGTTACCTCCGTTTTGGCCAAATTTGCCTTATGGGGACTCCGCTTGAGTGTTCACTTTGCCAGGAGTCCCAGCAGCTCTCTCAACAGAACCAAATGTTCCTCCATGGTTTCTGTATGCAAGAGCAGGTCATCCACGTATTGTAGAAGGAATTCCGGCCGTGAGAACACACTCTGTACGGCCGCCAATGCCTGATGAAAATACGTGGGGCTGCTGTGTAACCCCTGGGGCAGTACAGTAAACATGTACTGTTTGTCCCCCACCGTAAAGGCAAATTTGTACCGGCATGACTCCGTGAGTTCTATGGAGAAGAACCCGTTAGCAACATCTGCAGTCGAGAATACGCGGCTTTTGCCGCTTATTCTGGCCATGATGTCGGGAGTCTGGGCCACCACTGGAGCCGACATTGGGGTGTATTTATTGAGGACCCGGAGGTCTATGGTAAGTCTCCGTGCACTAGTGTCCTTCTTGACTGGCCAGAGGGCATTGTTGCATTTTGAATTACCCTCAATGACCACACCCCTATTCAATTCCTGGACAGTGTCCATAATTGAATGGGTGGCCTCTGGTGGAAATCGGTATTGGCGTTGAGGTGGAGGGTCAGGACCCTGTATGTCCACCTGAACACCAATCAGTCTGCCACAGTCATTTTTGCTCTGGGCCCACAGCTCGGGATGCTCGTACACAATAGGCTCCAGGTCTAGATTGTGTGAGACCTCAGGCCACTTGTGTTCGAGCATATCAGTAGAATTCTCTACTGCTTGCAAAGGTGGTCCCAGACACTGGTGTTGGATGACAAACACCTTAGCTCGCCTGGGACCCTTCCACACAATGCAATTTGCCAGATCCAGGATCCACCCATTTTGTGTCATTACATTGGTTCCGATAATGTTATCAGAACCGGGGTAATACCACATGGGTATCCTGAGGGTTGTGCACCTGGTAATCTGGACGATTACCTCTTCAATTCTGTGGGCCATCACCCCCCCTTGTTGGTGATCAAATCCGATCACCACACATTGGGGGCTGTTGGGGTGTAAATCGTGTTTGACATTAGTGATGGATATTTCCGCACCCGTGTCAAGCATGATTTTCGTTTCCTGTTCTTTTATTGTGGCGTCTCCCTGAAGAGTCCAGTATGATAGGACATACTGGTTGCAATTCTTGAGGGACCCCTAACCCTCAGTCGATGTCCACCAGACTCCCAATAGGTACCTGTGCGGTACATGGTGCACAAGTGGCAGTTTCACCCTGAGTATTTAGTGTGAAATCTTTTGATTTCCCCCCCCCCCGGGACATTCACAACAGCCAAGCGTTTTGGTGATTGGCCTGGTGAATGTTCCAGATTCTTATCAACATGTTCCCCCACTGACTTGGCAAAATTAGGTTTCATTCTGAAACCATTATTATTGCTAGTCTTTTCCGGGTTTGTCGAGTTACTTTGTGGACAATTCCTTCAAATGTGCCCATATTGTAAACACAGGAAACAACAAATGTTTCCTGACTTTTCCTATGGCGGGGCCGTGGGGCGAACAGTTGATGCAGACCTTGTGTGCTGTACCCGTTCATCTTGTGATCTAACGTGTACAGGCACACGCTCCCTCACTTTAACGGACTTCTTATTGTGCAGTATATCCTGTCTATACTGCTCAATAATCATGGCCACATCCGTGAGGGATGGCTCCCTAGCTGCACTTAGCCGGATTGCAGTATCAAGGTATGGGAACTTTTCCACAAACATGCGCAACATGCCTTGTGGAATCCCAATACCCTGATTAGGGATCGACCGATTATCGGTTTTACCGATATTATTGGCCGATATTGAGGATGTTGACCGTTATCGGTATTGGCATCTATTTTGCCGATATTCCGATAACGTATTGGGAACACAGAACGCGCTGCTCTCAGCGCTCTCTGTGTTCCCTCCGCAGCACAGGGGAGAAGGAAGCAGTGTCTCCCTCCCCCTGTGCTGCTGCTGCCGCTGCCGCCAATGAGAGAAGATAAGAGGAGGGGAGGGGCTGTGGCCACCACTCCACCAATGAAGATAAGTCTTTCATTAATTCATATACAGGAGGCGGGAGCTGGCTGCAGAATCACATAGCCGGCTCCCGATCTCTGAGCGGTACTAGCTGCGATCTGTGGTAGTTAACCCCTTAGGTGCCGCGGATCGCAGCTACCACTCATAGAGGTCGGGAGCCGGCTATGTGATTCTGCAGCCAGCTCCCGCCTCCTGTATATGAATGATTGAGAGACTTATCTTCATTGGTGGCGCAGTGCGCCCCCCACCCCATCCCAATCCCAATAGTATAAACATTGGTGGCGCAGTGCCCCCCCCCACCCAGTATTAATCATTGGTGGCAGTGGCCACAGGATCCCCTCTCCCCTGCTCCTCCGATCGGCGCCCCAGCTGTGTAATCCTGGGGCTCTGATCGGTTACCATGGCAGCCAGGACGCTATTGAAGCCCTGGCTGCCATGTTCAGCTCCATGCTGCTGTGTGCACAGAGCACAGAGCAGCAGGGACAGTGTGAGCTCCTATTCACCCTGATAGAGCTCTATCAGGGTGAATGGGACAAGGGTTCTAGTCCCTAAGGGGGCTAAAAGTTAGTAAAAAAAAAAACAACAAAAAAAACCCACAAAAATATTAAGTATAAATGAAAAAGATTTACAAAAAAAATAAATAATACACGTTAACAATAAACATATTAATTTTCAGCAGATTTGTGTAGGATTTTTTTTCCAAAAATGAAAATTCCCAGAATATCGGTATAAATTATCGGCTATCGGCCTGAAAGTTCACAAATTATCGGTATCTGCCCTAAAAAATCAATATCGGTCGATCCCTAACCCTGATCCTTAGTAACCCTCCTGTACATCGCTTCAAACCGACTACACAATGACAAATGTTCATCATGTATAGTAGGCTTGAACTTTGACAGGACCTCTGGAATGACGTCCCAATGACCCGTGAGTATGGAGAGGTGTTCCTCCTTATCATGACACTGGCCATTTGTGGGTTGCATCCTCCCCGTTACCTCATACCTTTGGTTAAAGAGGACCTTTCACCGATCCTGACATTGTGAACGAAGTATCATGACATATACAGCGGCGCCCAGGGATCTCACTGCACTTACTATTATCTCTGGGCACCGCTCCGTTCTCCAGTTATGTCCTCCGGTATGTTCGGGGACTTGGTTATAGTAGGCGGAGACGTAGGGGACTTGGTTATAGTAGGTGGAGTCTGCCCTTGTTCTGCTGGGCGTCTCCTTCTCCTAGGCTGTAGCGCTGGCCAATTGCAGCGCAGAGCTCACAGCCTGGGAGGTTTTTTTCTCCCAGGCTATGAGCTGAGTGCTGTGATTGGCCAGCGCTAAAGCCTAGGAGAAGGAGACGCCCAGCAGAACAAGGGCAGACTCCACCTACTATAACCAAGTCCCCTAAGTCTCCGCCTACTATAACCAAGTCCCCGAACATACCGGAGGACATAACTGGAGAACGGAGCGGTGCCCAGAGATAATAGTAAGTGCAGTGAGATCCCTGGGCGCCGCTGTATGTTATGATACTTAGTTTACAATGTCAGGATCGGTGAAAGGTCCTCTTTAAGGTGTGTCTGTAACCACAATTTTAACAGCTCCATATGATATTCCGGAGCCACTGAATATTTATTACAGTGCTAGGGATCGACCGATATTGATTTTTTTTTTTAGGGCCGATACCGATAATTTGTGAACTTTCAGGCCGATAGCTGATAATTTATACCGATATTCTGGGAATTTTCTTTTTTTTTTTTTTTTTTAAATCCTACACAAATCTGCTGAAAATTTATGTTTATTGTTAACGTGTATTTTTTATTAATTTTTTTGTAAATCTTTCTTTTTCATTTATACTTTAATATTTTTATTTTTTTACTAACTTTTAGCCCCCTTAGGGACTAGAACCCTTGTCCTATTCACCCTGATAGATCTCTATCAGGGTGAATATCAGGGTGAATAGGATCTCACACTGTCCCTGCTGCTCTGTGCCTTGTGCACACAGCAGCATGGAGCTGAACATGGCAGCCAGGGCTTCAGTAGCGTCCTGGCTGCCATGTTAACCGATCGGAGCCCCAGGCTTACACTGCTGGGGCTCCGATCGGAGGAGCAGGAGAGAGGGGATCCTGTGGCCACTGCCACCAATGATTAATATTGGGTGGGAGGGGGCGTACTGCGCCACCAAAGTTTTTAATACTGGGATGGGGGGCGCACTGAGCCACCAATGAAGATAAGTCTTTAAATTAATTCATATACAGGAGGCGGGATCTGGCTGCAGAATCACATAGCCGGCTCCTGACCTCTATGAGCGGTAGCTGTGATCCGCGGCACCTAAGGGGTTAACTACCGCAGATCGCAGCTACCGCTCATAGAGGTCGGGAGCCGGCTATGTGATTCTGCAGCCAGCTCCCACCTCCTGTATATGAATTAATGAAAGACTTATCTCCATTGGTGGAGCGGTGGCCACAGCCCCTCCCCTTTTGTCCTCTCTCCTCTAATTGGCGGCTGCGGCAGCAGCATCACAGGGGGAGGGAGACACTGCTTCCTTCTCCCCTGTGCTGCTGAGGGAACACAGAGCGCTGAGAGCAGCGCGTTCTGTGTTCCCAATACGTTATCGGTATATCGGCAAAATAGATACCGATAACGTCCAAAATCCTGAATATCGGTCGATAATATTGGTAAAACCGATAATCGGTCGATCCCTAACAGTGACCCTCGAAAATATCGCATGAAGTGAACGGATCTACATTGGGATCGTATTTTGTGATCTCCTTGCAAATCCGTAACAGGAAGTTTATCCTTTCCATACTGGAATGGTTAGGATAAACCCCTTCCTGTTTCTCCGGACGTGTTGGTGGATTGGAAGCGGAATATGGCCATCCACTTTCCTCTTCCCATCCGTTGTCCTGTTCCTGGAAACGGCTGCTACTCCTATTCTCCCCGGCTGTCTGGGTGAATCGTAGCGACCGGTCCACCTGTCCCTATCTACCACTGCTGATGTGTTATCCCCTGAAGACCTTGGCGCTGTCGCCGCTGTCTCCCCCTGTGCCGTTCCCGAAACGCAAACCTGTTTTGTGGGCACCATACCGTTGGTACTAGGCCTGGACAAATTGGATATTGCCTGCTGCAAATCCGCAATTCTTTGCGTCTTTGCAGCCAGGTCCTCCCTCATTTGAACAATCAGGGCCTCCGTAGATGCCGCATTGTTCCTGTACTGATTATTCTCAGTGTACAGCTGTAGTAGCTCTCTGTCCATGTCAGAGCAGAAACCCTCCTTGTCCGAGAGTCTCGACTCTAACATGCAGATCTCTCTGACCCTTTCGACTGTACACTGGGTTTCTTCTTGTAACTGAGCCGAGTCTAGTGTGTATATTCTCCTAATGTTGTCAACACAACAATTGCAGTGGAAGTTTGCCTTATCAGCAACCTCCCCTGCCTTTCCTGTGTTGGCGAGTGTCTGTGTGTTCTGCCTTCCAAATGGTATCCTTAAAGGGGAGAACCAATTTGGCTAACATTTGGAGGCGTTTGTTTGTCTTGTTGAAGACACTCCTACTGATACAAATCCGGTCATGAGCGTATGCCTGGTCCAGCAAAGCGGACCAAAGCAGCTCAGCGGATTTGTATGTAGTGGGGACAATGGGATTAAAAGTGCTGTGTTTACTCAAGTGTTGCAGTGTGGAGAAGTTCATACTCACTTTTTGTTGAGTGTCCATCTTCTCGTTGGTGCCGTACTTCTTTGTCCTACGCAGCTGCTTGGAAGAAGTCCTTTTTTTCCCGGATTGACTCTTCCCGACCAGCCGGACTTGTACGCTGCTCCAACGAAGATGGATTTCCTCCAGTGATGTGTCTTCCTCTCCCTTGCAACACTCGAGCGACGCGGTGACCGTGTAAAGCAAAAAGAAAGTTATTAGTACACAGATTATAGATTCTCTGCTAGAGATTTTGATCTGCGTTTTGGTACTATAAGGAAGAATCGCGTTACCTGTCCGAATTATCAGGTCCTAGACGCTCAGACCGCTGACCGCGTCTGTCTTGCCTGATAATTCACAGTATAAGCGATCTCTAGCCTCAAGACCAAATACAGATTTCAAAATCTAAGCAGTGAGCCTGGCTTGCCAATGTAAGGGGAGAATATTAATTACCAATATTTGTGCAAATATCAATAATTAATCATAAATAGGAAGAGTCCGTCTATTGATGATTCCGCCTATTTATACCTTTATAATAACACACTATTCCGTTGCT